>NC_091095.1:8605833-8947500 GCF_024713975.1 Paralichthys olivaceus
GTCTCTCAGACTCTGCGTTCAGCTCAGATACAGAGTGATAACAGAAGAGGAGGCTGCAAATCAACCATCCAAACGATCCTCTGACTCTAATATGTCCTATATATATTTGGCACTGCAAGATGCTCGCGTTAGCCATGCAAGCATTAAAAGATGATGTCTGAAAGCTGAAGGTGTGAGGCACAACTTGATTTATACAAAAGGAAAACACTTTGCTTCCTTACTTTTGAAAGTAGATTCAAACTCAATTATTTAAGTTCAGTCCTGTTGACGACCCTTTGTGCTCGGACGCCTTTAAGTTCAGCCACAGATCGTCTTTTTTCTCTTGCTCTGAGTCACTGTGTCTGACTGGGTGCTCAGATGAATCTGCGTGTGTCTGTCTTTTAACTGGGCAAGCTGTTGAAGATAAAATATATTGATGCTACTTTCAGACAGGCACTGATGTCTGGACAATTTTCCGGAGGGTCTGCATGTAAAAACACAAATCTCTGACTCAGACGGTGCAGACATCTTCCAGAGCTTTTCCTGGCAACCTCCCGGTAAAATGTCCAGAACATATCTGGGTGAGCCCATGTGAGAATACAGCAGGAAAAAATGGAAGAATACAAATATCTCTCAAACAGAGGAGCCATGCATGGAGAAGATGCAGAAGTCTACTTCGAAAGATAACATAATTTTTTTGACAAAAAGGGCTGATTCCAAAACTTTATAATGGATGGCAAGAGACTCACACATATACAGTACATTACAATGGAATTTATATATGTCTGCTCTGCCCACGTTTCAGTCCTCACCTTGACAATGGAAGTGACTTTGAGGTGTTGATTCGAGGATCAATATGACAAACTTTCGATCTCAAATGTTCCTCCTCTAGAATCGATTCTCGTATTAAAAGATTGATTTCCAAGCTCAAGAATTTGGTTTTCCCAACAGGGAGCCACAGTAGGAAGTGAAGTAAACACGCTATCACCTCCACTTTGAATAATACATAGTTTATAGGAACTCCTCCCACTCTTCATTTCTTGTCTCTGTCACTTCTCCTGCCCATTGTCGCATCACTGTCTCTCGTTCTCGCTCTCACCCCTTCACTCCATCTGCCACCCTCTGCTTCTCAGTTTCTCTCTCTCTCTCTATCTACACCTTCTCTGCTCTCCCTCTCTCTCCCTCCTCCTCACAGACAGTGCTCATTAGCAGCAGCAGCCTCTTTTTTGCTCCCTGTTTGCAGCCAATGGGCCATTAGTCTGTTGTGTGCAGAGCAATAAATCGCATCAGGCAGGAACCCAAGTGCCCTGACTTCCTCTCCATGTCGGCCAATCAGGACAATTTGCTATGGTTTGGTGAGCAGTGTGGATTCTGAAACAGTAGGCATGGTGCTCAGTCCAGTAATAGTAAATGCAAAGGCGGTGTAGCCTCACAGATACAGCGATGAAGCATTTGCTTTAAGAAATGAGTTGTAAAATACAGGAATCTTATCTGAAATATTGTCACAGAGATCAGCATCTCTACTTCCCGAAAAGTCTTTTCTCACAAATATTTATCTGCCCACAGAAAATAATAGGCCTGATAGTCCCTTTGAATTAAATCACGCTGCCCTAAATGGTGCACTCTTATTGAAATCAGTCCACTAAATGTGCCTAAATATTTCGCTAACGTGCATAATTTGTAACATCAGTGAAAATGTTGGAAAACACTGGTTAAAGAAAGTGATAAAAAACTGCAGCACAATTTAAGGGCTTCTTCTCCGACTCATACTGCATCCTTCCACCAAGTTTAGTGATAATCACTCCAGTGGTTTTTGCAAAATCTTGTTAAATTACTAACCTTGGGGTAGGCATCTAATTACAAAAACTCATATATATTAGTAAATTTGAAGAAAAAACAAGCCTTTAAAAATCCAGTGCCAACTTTCCTTCAACATCCCACAACTGATAAATGGATCATCATGCATGGATCATGCATTAATGTAAAACTTGGTGAATGGGAGTTTTTTTCCCCTATGAATAAAAAAAATAAAACATTTAAAGATCGACTGCAGTGTTCTTGGATCATTCAACACTACAGGTAAACCTGAACAGTGGACACTCAACTTCCATGCTGGGTCACATAAAGACAAACTTCCTGGTGCTTATGTTTGTGCTGTGTGCAATTTTCTTTCACCACCTTGCAGAGTATTAAAAAAAACTTTTCAAACACTTTCCCTCTTTCACTTATATTTGGGGCTGCCAAATCATCCCTGCGGGGGAAACCACTACTGCACCAGAAAGAAGTAACAAGAAAGAGGTACAGCAAAGAAGGGTAGAACACAAGATAAGAAAATGGATGTTACTGACACGGCACTTTTGACATCTCCAGAAGTGAAATATATGAAGTCGAAAATATGTAAATGAAACTGGGTCGAACATTTTTAAGAAAAACTGGGTTAGAGTGATCAAATGAAAAGCTAAATAAAAGCAGCAGAGGAAAACACAACACACATCAACACAACAATTATACAAGATTTTCTGCCTCATCAGAATGTGGAAGTTCAATAACAACACAGCTTATATTTGTGAGTGTACATGTATAAACAAGTTGCACTATGGGAGAGGTTGTAGAATGTATACTGAATATGTCTATATACATGATTCCATTCACATTATGACGTGTGGTAAATTAACTGGTGCTGTAATGTGATTGACAGCATTTATTCAACATTCAAATAGACAGTTTACATGCAGACATGCATACTACCAAGGAGAGATAACACTAAAATATCAGTGTTCACGACGCACAAATATTATTAGAACATTACCGAGAGGACGGAGGACTGATGAGATGTATTGACAGATTAGTAGATGTACAGCAGGTGCATTTTTAAGGTAAAATTGTATTTCTTAACACTTGGGAAGAAAATGCTTAGAAAGAAAAGATTAATTTTATAATCTGCAGGTGTAACGTTATGGATTTTTTAACCAATGCAGGTGAGCTGCCACAGTCTTTGTAATAAAAGGGAAACACTGCAGTGACCTTATGAAGAACTCATTAAGAAATGTCAGTATTACAAAAAGACATCATTGCCTTATTGAGGTATAACATTTTATTTTGACAATTATTTATATATTCAATTAATTCCGATTAATCAATTAGTTAGCTTGTAATGAATTATATCCTTTTTAATTACTCTAGTACAATATGGGAACTATCATAACTAATGGTGTGACACTTGTGACTTCAGCTATAGACACCTCATGCACAAATGTCCAAAAAAAAAAGAAATGCTCATGAAAGAGCAGAAACAACAGATGCGATGCCTCCTAGTGAAGCTTCCTGAGACAAGAACCGACTGTGGCCACAAGGAGTACGTAAATAACAAGATGAATACAAACAGATAAGATCAGGTTGTTTATGGGACAAAACGCTGGAGGTATTCCCTCCAATTCTGTATCATTGTGGTCAAGCACTGCACGGTATCATTCCATTACTTACTTAATATCTACTGTGCATTTTTTTTAGCCCCGTTCTTTTTTCAGTAAGCGTATTAGAACATTATCATAATGAAGGTACAAGGATCCAGGCAGTAACATCATCAGGCAGGAGGGAACATGTCTGGAATACAAGGCAGTCCTTTGCCAGAATTAGGACAAAGATGCATATATTTTGCTTCTCTGATCATACCGCTGCTAAGGACTGAGCTGACCTTTGAGTACCGGGTAAGACTGCTACAGCGTCAGGTTCATTTCTATTCAGACTATTCAGAGTGAAGGAGTCTGAAGATTACAGGTAGTTAATTAACTGTTAATTAACAGTGTGTGTGCATGGATGTATATTCATGTGTGCAGTGCATCTGCAGATTTTTATTTGTGTTGCACAGCTGTGCAGATGTGTATATAATGGTTTGTATGTGTATGTGTGTGAATGTGTGTATGTGTGTGAATGTGAGAGAGAATAACAGAATAACAGAAAACAACAATTACACGACCCACCCACCACTGATGGAAGAACTGAGTTACAGTGGTTTCCCCCATCTGTGCAACATTTCTCAGTTAGACAAATGAAGGGATGAGAACATGAACAAGTATTTTACTGAAGTCTTGTTGTACTGACAGTAAAGTTTAAAGTACTTGTAATTTATTGTCAATATTTTTATTTCCTCTTACTTTATATTTCAACTCCTCCACATTTCAGACAGAATTTACTGTGGCAGCTATATCACATACCACAATGGCTTTTATATATAAATAACTAGAACGGTACTCAGTAAAGTACTTTCCTCTATAAAGGCCCAACAGTCCCCCGATGAAACCACATTTAAACTCATTAGATCTGGATTTTCATTCTGATCAACACCAAATGTTACGCAGTAATAGGTTACAATGTCTCATTTAACAGTTAAAGGGACAAATAAGTAAAACGTTCCAAAATGTTTACTGAAAAGCAAACACTACTTTCTCATCCACTATTTGAGCGAATCACAGTTGTAACAGCAGTGTCATGCTCACTCCACTGTTTCCCTCTTACATGAAATCTGACCTAACGAGAACTTGTAGCAGCATGGAAGCTAAATGGTGACTAATATCCTAATAAAATGGCATCTTGCCTCCTTAATTTGATTTATTTTCTGTAGAAACAGGATGTCAGAGAAGGACATAATGTAACCATGGCAGTGTGAAGCAATGGGGAATTGGTTAGGTTAAGAAGGATAATTTCATTGGAAGGAGAAGACAGAGGGGGCAGCATGGCTCAAAAATCTTTTTTTTTCTTCTTAAATTTAAGTGTGAGTGTTTGGTTTACGAGATTGTGTGTGTAATAGAAGATTTACATGGAAAATTGTAACATAAAGCACAATAAGGGACTGGCAACAGCAGCTATATACTGTTATGTATGCACATATCTTTTTATTTCTTCCGCGTGCACATTCCAACATGTAATATCTCCCTTTTTCATAGTACAAGGTGGGAGACCAAAAAGCATGAGAGACTCTGAAGTCTTGCATTATGCTCGCTGTGCCTTGTAAAAGGTTATGTGCTTCCCAGTTGGCCATTGTTAAAAAAAATCTGAGGTTTTGTGTAAAGCCATCATACTGTTTACAAGTAGGTGTATGTACAAAGAACAGAGAGGGGGGAATGGAAATGTCAGAGAAATGTCAAATGCCTGCTGGCTCTGTCCATTGTATTTTTGCAAGCTGAAACGTTCTCTCCAGGGAAGAGGGTCCTGGGCAGGTTGACTGTGGTGATCCAAGGTCACAGCTGTTGGTGACTTTGAATAAAATCAGTGCTAATGTGATATGAATGGAAGAAGTGAGAAATAAATGAATGGGTGAATGAAGGGGTTAAGGGAGGAATTCATAAATTATTAATCGATGAATGAACAGAGGGATTCTGTCGATGATTAAAACTGGAAAAGCATTGTGATAGATAGATAGATAGATAATGAATGGGTAGAAGGGAATAGGGTTAAACAACTGGACAATTAGAAACCATTTCTTGTATATATGGACAAATAGATGAACGGATTAATTGATGACTAGATAAAAGCACTGTTGGTAAAAGGATAAATTATTGGAAAGATTCATGAATTGAATAAATGGATGAGTGGGTGATAGCACTTTTATATATTTATACTATTGTGTAAAACTGGCATGATTTTTTTACTGCAGGGATAAATGGAGAAAGATTATCGTTAAAATGTTTGGTCCTAATGCAGAATTGTTTGAGTGGCGAACTAATAGGTGAATGGATTTTCGGATGGATAGAAGAATGTTTTTTAAAAGGAGTGGTAAGCGCATTGTGACTAAATAAAATGATGGGTGGTTGTTGATAGGATGGACGATGGACAGATGAGACAAACAGCTGTGTTAGATGAAAGAAAATACACACACACAAAATACTACAAATCAAGCGCGTCTCCATACACCCCTCTCAGAGCCTCCTCCATCGGCAACATCCGACGCCAGTGAAAAATTGCCTGTCTCCACTCTTTTGATTTGCTTGTTTGTGGGGTGCTAATTTATGGCTTAATCAATTATCCATTAAACCCCTTTTCACATAAAGACTTGTGATGGTAGTTGCCAGCAATACTGTTGTGCTTAATATGCATTAGTGTGCCTATCATCCTCCACTTCCCCCTTTATCGTTAATGGGCTGAGGCACTGTTCCAGTTTTTATTATATGTCATGCATCTGTGGATTTTCCTTCCCTCCGTCTTGCTTAATGGCTTGACTGAAGCACACAGCACTACACTAAATACTGCATGAGATCTCCATTGTAAGTGATATCATTTATAGATGCACTATCACATTCATTTGTTCTGTCATTTAATTTTATCAGGTTCGGACATCACAGGAAGGCTTTGTTGTGTTGAAGGGTGGCCCGACCTTCAGTCTTAAGAAGGTGTTACACAGTAGGGGAAGGCCAATTCATTAACAACATTTAATGTTGGTATAACTGGGACAAGCTTAGCTGGGGTGTAAAACTGTTTCGCTGCAAACCTGGAAGATGCTTCTAGCTCCCAGTGAAGAAACCTTGATAAGATATAGGTGCTGCAGTCACCTGCCTAGTGAGGGACAGAGATGTAAAAACACCACTCTCTCACTCCAACAAATTAACACAACTGAAATATTTATAAACTATTTCATGCAAATATTTTGCCCAAACATTCAGGCCCCTGATTGTGGGGAAGGAATAAGGAACAATTACTAAAACACAACCAAACCAAAGATTTACAAATATGTCAATAATGTCCAATAAAGGTGGAAATCCATAGATCCTTGTATGTTTGTTTTTGTAAAATCAACACAAAATATGATAAAACTTTCCCACACAAAGTACAACTCTGCAGAATCACTGAAGTAACTAAAGTACCAGCGTCATGTTTGTAAGCTAGGTAACTACATTATTGTACTCCCGATGTCTCAGTTCTACTGCAGGTTTATTTATCACAAGGATCAGGCTTTTGCCTGGAGGATAATATAGTTAGCCAAACAAAAGGCCAGCGTTTTGGTACATGCAAACAAAGTGAATAAAGAAAGCCGTTATTTGCTCAGAAGTTTCTCCAATCAAGAACACTGGCATTCTTCAGAGCAACAACTGGGATTTTTGAATATCTCAAGAGTAGTTGGCAATAATATTCATTATGTCTTTCCTAGTGAGTGAGATAAGGTTTTGATTTATTTTTTGTCACCTATTGTCTCAACTAAAGAGCCCGAATAAACCATTTAGAAAAACAGACTTTCTCATGCTACCAATTACTGACTTTAAGGATGTGTGGTCTTTGGTCATGTCAGTGTAACAACTATAAAAATTCTTGATTTCTACTTTGGGTTTGTAGTGTTGAGTGAATATCTTTTACAATGTATGGAACGTTGAACCCAACCCTCACAGAGACCCACGGCCTTCTATTTCACCCTCTAATCAGGGACTGAAGACAACTGGAGTGATAGAGAACCAGCAGCTCTCTCTTAGTCCTGAGGGCCAGGATTGGCAGCCTCTGTTGTATGACATACTTTCTGAATGCATTAATAAATAAAAGTTGAATGTGAGCATGTAGTAATGTGCAAGGTATTGTGTGCTTTGCACCATAATTCCTGGTTTGATATGTGCTTTACAATAAAATCACTGATGTACTAAGAGGACCAAGATTTCAGATTATGGGATTTCTGGCACACTGGTCCATTCGTATAAAGGAAACATTTCAATGAGTAAGAATATTGGCAGGGGACGTCCGCAAGTATGAATTTATACGTCTGTATGTGCCCAGCTGCAGTCAACAACATATTTCAGCACAAAGCTGTCATCAGTGTTTACACTCTTATGTTGATGGACTTAGCACTAAAACGAGCCCATTGTTGACTGCTGCTGTGCACATAAAGAAGCATTAAATAATGCTTTTTGCAAGTGCAGACATCCTCTATATATCCACGAGGCTGCAGCTTTTTTCATATTCATTAGGTCTAGAATTTAGAGTGCCGGTCTTTTGTGTAACATGTTAATGAGAAAATATTTCAATTCTGCCTCAGACTGTGGGGCTGCAGCTCGGTCGCTTAGCATTTGACTACCTGAGCTGAAAAGCGGTTTGATTTCAGTCAAACCATTTGTTTCTTTGGTTAATCACACAGATGCATGATTAGTACAGGAGCAGCACCACTAACTGAACTAAACTGCAGCCTAGTGTCCAATAAAAATGCATATGATAATGTGGGTCTTAAAAGGAAGGCCACCTGATGGTCTGGTTGAAGTGTTTCTATTTACTCCAGGAAATGATAAAATACTCATTATATAAATGTTTATTTTAAAATAACCTTTAGAGACACTGATGGTGGTTGGTATGTCAGTCTGTGTGTTCGCATGTTGGCTGGAAACTTGTTGACAAAGAACAAAGTGTTTTGTGCAAATGTTGAAATTTGTATTCATGGAGGATGACTGACTTCTGGCATCAAGGATGGTCCGCATAAAGCAGGTTTGGAATTTTGTGCAAGAAACCCACCTATAAGAATACTGGGGACACTTCCATACACAAATGCAAACTTAAGCATAGAGAGACTGAAAATTGATAAACTCTTAACCTAAGCAGACGATTCACTCTCGCATTTATTGTCGAACTGTGTCTAAATGAATTACAAAGTCAAGAAATAAACTCTTTGTGAATTGAGAGAAAAAATACCATGGAAACACGACACTAGTGTAAAACAAGGTTAGAGAGAATTTCAGTCTTAAAGTCAGAACTTTGAGCAACAAGAATGTTTCTATTGTTCTTAAGAGAGAAATTCAGCATTATATACTCGTCCATGCAATCTTGTGTCCACCCCACCCCTACAAACAATCTTAGAAGCTTCCATTTATCATCTAAGGTGAAACCGAGCGGCTGCAGTCTCCCTCTCGTGCCTGTCGTGTCACTAGGTATTAAGATCCAATACCAGGTTCAGGGAGAACTGGGGAAGATAAGGTGAAGAGGTTTTAGGAGGAGGTGCAGTTGATGGATGGATGGGTCCCTACAACAAGGGGTCCCCAGATCCTCACATTTTCAGCACTTTTCATGGCTGATAAGGCTCAAGTGCTTAAAAAAACAAGGGCTGTCCAAGCCTTGGCCTATTTAATGTTGCTGAATTGGTGCTGAGGAATGACCTGATAACCTCACATATCAGCTGGTGTGGGACGATGAGCCTTGGAATCATAAACCATTTTTTAAATCCAGGTGCAGCTGTTTTTCATGCTGCAGTGGGTCCCAGCCATGTGTCACTGAAATCAAAAAAAGGGCAGAATTTCTCTCATATTTAACTCTGCAGGCTAGAACACATAACCAGTAAAATCAACTTGTGAAGTATTAAATAAAACACATGGAAGTCTGAGGCAAATGGAAAAGCTCTGTTACTGATGTAAGATTAAATTGCCTCTAATTACAAAGGCTCATGTTTGTCTCCTGTAGGGAGAAGAAACTTAATCCTGCTACAGTTGCAGGAAGGCAATGACTTTAGCCATAAGCTAAATGGCTCGGGAGACAGCAATGCTGGTCAGTGTAATGCACTAGCATTTGAAAGTTTTCACAGTTCTCTGAGGATGGATCGTATTAGTCTGGCACAATAGATTTAGACTGAGGGTAGTTGCCCGCCATTGGCCATGTGTCTCAAGCACCATTCCTCTCCCGTTCCACTTCCTGCCGGATGGCATTTTCATAATTTCCTTCACTACGAGAAAAAGCAAAGAGGTGCAATCAGACAGTTGACATGTCTTTTACTGTTTTGTGGACAAATTCTTTGCAGGGAGTCTTAAGTATATTTTTTGGCCTTTTTCCTTTAATTTTGTAGACATACAGGAAAAGGTCTGACCATCCAGGAGTTATACTGGGGACCTGTAGCCTAAGGCACCCATTGTATGTGCCTATATTCAGAAAAAGCTATTATGATTACTGTGATGTCATCCCTACATGCAAGTGCTCGACGGAAAACAGTTTTTTTTGCTGCATCCTCTGTAATTGCTGTAGGATGGATTGCCATGGAGTTTGGTGCACAAAATCACGTACCCATCAGATCACCTTACCTTTATCTGGCTTGAAGCACTGTGCGAGTGTGCCTGCAGCTTACATACGTGTTAAACAGCGGGGGAGAATGCAGCTGAAACCTTCCTACAAAAGGGCAAATGGCTCCCATTATCCCCAGTGGGACTGCCTCACGTGTGTGCGTATGCATCACTGCTGGATGCCTGTGGCCAAGCAATCATCCTTACATAGGAGACAAAAAGCCCAAACAAGCCACAGCAAGGTCCTATAATCAACTTGAATGATGCAAGAGCTTATTGTCCTCTTGTTTCAGAGGCAGGGACCAAACGAACATCGCCATTTGCTTTATTTGGTTGATTTTTCAGGGATTAAACTCCCATAAGAAACAGCATAATTACAGACACACTGGGAAGCCATTATGCCAAACAGCTTGCTGTACTGTAGCATTTCCTTTTGTGCCTCCTCTTAATTTGAGCTGGGCTTCGACTCATTGTGGCTAATGATGATGTAAAGGGAAAACAGAGGACACGCAGCAAGTTAGTTGTTTGTTTGCTTGTGAGTGTGTATCATCTCAAATATCCATGTCTCAGCTCCAGGCCACACTCACACTCATATCATTAGAAGAAAATCTAATTTGATGTGTAGCAGATCATTGAAAAAAGTAACCATTAAAAACATGATAACACTACAATGTTACTCTGAATTACAAGGTCTGTCTTAATTTAGAATAAATGAAAAAAATATTTTCATGGCTTTTTATGAGGTTGTTTGTAGAGTTGAGTCAGTTGTTGCTCATCAAAATCATCTCCTAAACTCTGAGAAATATTCAGACTGGCTTCAGATAACCTTTTTAACATATATCATAGTATGAGTATAATAAGAATGATAGTGTAATCTATTAACAATAACGGTTTTATTACAATTAATTACTGATGTTAATAAGTTGGACCTTCATTATTATCACAGATTTTATTCATTCACATGTTCACCTGTTTTCATCATAAGAAATCAATAACACTGACAGCCCACCAAACTATAATGACCTTTTAAAGGAGCAAGACGTATTTTTTGCAGCTTCTGTCAGACAAGTGTTTCACATTTAACAAAAGAAATGAATTCAGAGCATATGCAGATTGGATGTCACTATATCCTACAAACCCATTTATTTATTCCACAATTTTAATCAGTCCAAATCTGTAGTCACACTCTGAAACTACTGATGCTGTGCCGAGTACTCGCTCCCTGTCTGCCAAGGATAGTTAAAACCTTGTGGTCTGTGTCTCTTTGACACACACAAATCAATACAAAGTTGTTTGAGTGATCACCTGTATCCTATGATGAAACATCCTCTATGTGGTGTCTTCCAAGTTGGCAGTGGCCCATTCGCAGTGCACGAGGGGTCACAGAATGATTTGATGAGTATGAATATGATGCAAATCATATGCTATGACCTTCACAATCATCAGATCTCAACCCAGCTAAACACCTATGGGAGATTTTTGACCAACAGCACTCTCCCTCACCATCATGTGGGAACTCGTCATACTTCACATAGACACTTTAGCTTGGTTTTTCCTTTAGTTTGTCTTCAGTATTAACATCACCATAATCAATAGTAATAAATGTTATGTGTGTCATAACTGGCTTTACAAATACAAGTCATCTGTGCAAAAACAGCATTGAGGCAAAATGTAATCAGTGCAATGTAATGTGCAAGTAGAGAAAGAGAGAAGAGTGAGGGAGATGTGATCCAGCTCCACTTAAACTGCTGACTACAGAATAAGGTGCAAAAGGAGAAGCCGGGGAAGGAGAGAGTGAGAGGGGATAAAAGAAAGAGTGTCAGGCAAAGATAAAGTTAGTCCTCCTCCCTGACGTGCAGTTCTGGCCACTGAGAAGTTATTACTCAGTGGGGTCAGATGCAATCTTTTAATGCCTCTCGTTCCAGTGCTCCACAGGTGGACCCCCACCCTGGAGACACACATGCTCTCTCTCACACACACACACACACACACACACACAGGGAGGACAAGAAAGGTTACAGGTGCAAGTCTTCACATGCAACAATACCCAGCCTCTCAGGTCTTTCGTCGATGACCCTGAAAACATCGACAGTGTAGGAAATACTCACGAGTACCATCTGTCAATTATTCCCACACACACAGATGCAAGGACACAACACACACTTGTCACTACAAACCTCGGTGTGAGGGAAGGTCAGTGAAAATAGCTAATTTCTTAATCATGTTTTTTCAAAGTCCAGATGCGGTGATAGCACTGGATTGGTTTGAAATTCGATACTTGAGCTGTACTCCTTTCCTCTCTTCTCTTCTGTCTTGGTTCAGGCAACACCCGAGTCAGAGACATCGTTTTTTAGTGTTGCCATGGAAACACTGTAGGCATCTGTATCAAACGAGATAACAGGAGTCAAAATAAGACTGTGAATGAGAGACGTGTGGTTGAGGCACAGGTGTGTCAATAAGAAAGGTGTGTGAGAGAGGGTGGGTCAGGGATTAAAAAGAGTGCCTGTAGCTGCTTTTGTGCAAGTGGAATGTATGTGTTCAAACTGAAAAACGATTGAGTCACTGTCAATGTTGTCATCAAACCGTCGAGAAAGGGCAAATCTTTCAAAGGTTGCAAACGCTTAAATGTGAATATGCCGTTCACAAGGGTAAAAAAACATTTGCTTTACTTTTTGCT
This sequence comes from Paralichthys olivaceus, assembly GCF_024713975.1. Taxonomy (NCBI): domain Eukaryota; kingdom Metazoa; phylum Chordata; class Actinopteri; order Pleuronectiformes; family Paralichthyidae; genus Paralichthys; species Paralichthys olivaceus. Next base: position 8,618,497 of record NC_091095.1, read on the forward strand.
TTTAATTTAAGGATATACCCCCATGTTCCATTTATTTGTTCAGTTATGCATGGTAACTATGGCTCCATGAGTACTTGTATAGGGTGCCATTCCTGTGGTCCTTACTTTGCTGAATTACTGGGTCAGCATACAACAGTCCATTATAAGACCTGGGGAAATATATCAAAATATACTGGTGGAGGTTAGTGGATTCATCTTTGGTTGTCCAAAGTGTCTGTGCGTTACTCTGAAGGCAAACCAATAGAGCCTGTTCAACAGTCCTGCCTCTGCTCATACACTCGTGAAGCATGGATTTAGTTGAACCATCTAATCTTCTGTCATTAATTTAAGGGTTGCGTCTGTTATGAGGTCCTCTAAATTCTGTTTTCAAAATCTTACAAAGTGTTCTAGGACCTGGATTATGCCTGTGGAAATATGAATGGTATGATTGTTGCAAGTCTTATAATCTCAAAGTGTTAAATCCTGTATATACTCTGGCTAGCTCTTGATGAGCTTAAGAAAAGCATGGCAATATAAACGGTTTTAATAACAACACCCTTGTGGTCTGTGATGTGGAGAGTGGCCTGAGGGAGAGCTTCATTCTCAGCCTGAATGATTTCCCTAATGGAAACCCAGCTCCTAACTCAGTGACCGAAGTCAATATATGGTAGGTGCCCAGCATCACAGCCTTCTAGTGGCTATTGAATTGTAGAGGAATATATGCTTTGCTCTTGCCCACCCTAGCATTAGTTGATAATGGAGCCATTTCTCTGAATTGGAAAAACAAACCTACAACTCTGGTAACAGCTAGGCCCCTCTTACCACCGGGCTGTAATTTCTGTCTCCCACTTCCCTCTGAAATGCTCCATTGATTAGAAATATCATCAACTCTTTACTTCGGTTCACCTTCGGCTCATCACAGCCTTTGTAAGTCAACCCATCAGGTCTGAGGAGCTGAGGGTTGAAGGTTGCGGACTCCTTGTAGGGGGCACTAGCATGGCTAGCTTTGAAGTCACATCAGAAGGTAGTGGAAGTGTGTGAGGAAAGGTCATAGAATGGGATTACAGCACAAAGCACATGCGTCCCACTTGTCATGACAACCTTGTGATGGGCATCTCAAAGGCCGATCTTCTGAAGAACATGTATGTAACATGTAACTATAGTTAATTTACAATATCAAGTCATACATTTACTGTCACTTTTCAACATGATATGTTTTGACTTGACATCTTTTGACTCAATGTGGTGAATGAATGAGCTGCAGAGAGTTCACTAAACTCATTAAATAAAGTTGTCAAAGGTGTCCCAGCATGCATTGCTGGAGAGTTAGAACTCTACAGAGTCTCTCCTTTTTGTAGTTTGAAGAAAACAGACATGATATAAACGTTCTACCTTTAAAATATGCAAAGGTATGTCGGGGTTGTTCTTTTTCAAAATACTGAAACTAGAAATGCACTCAGAGATGCTTCACCCACATCTTGTGCAGCATTCACCTGTGCTTAAAAGTTTTTTTTTTTGGAATAATTTAAGTTTTAAGCACAAAAATGTTTGTTATTGATTCACAAATCTTGCAGAAAAAGAAGATACAACCATAATGCCACAGTGAAAGGAGACTGATGAGCATGGTATATTTATTTAAATTCTTTAAGGTATATGTGTAGCTATTGATATCAATGCTGTATTGTATTATGTTTTATTGCTTTTAATATGCAATATCAATTATACTTAAAAGTAAAAATTGATTAGTACCATCTGTAACTGAAAGAAAAACCATTTCATATATATATATTTGATTCTTTCAAATGCATTAGCATTAGGATAAAACTTCGATTCCATGCTGTGACCCTGACCTTTGACGGATTTGGAAAAAGAAAAATCATTAGCACAGGTCCTGAACCTTCCTCAACCTTTCCAAGTTTAATCCAAATTGGATTAAAACTTCCGCAGTCATTGCTACGACAGACAAATGCCACAGATTACAATACATCAGCGTAAAACCTGTACCACACTGTAGTAAGCTTTTGATAAACTGAAGTGAAGGTGGCGTTCCCTCATGAAAAGAAATGGATGTGATGTCAAACTGCTGGATTTCATGCTGCTGACTTGCTGTTCTCTCTATAACCTTTGCAAGAGTCATGAAGAGGACAATGACAGCGAGCGGCAGCAGAGCCTGGTGTGGAACTGTCACAGGGTTTGGAGGAGGAGGGTGAGGATGTTCCAGAGGGACTGATGCATTACTTGAATAGCTAGATTATTGTCTTCTCTTTGTACTCAACATAAATATCTTAAATATTGCTTCCTTTAAAGGTTTTAAGACTTATTATTTGTGCACTATTAATGCATGAAAAAAATGTATTCAACAGACAAATCTTAGTAAATAAATGTAAATTTAAAGCAAATGTTTTAATAAAAACAAACCAGATTTATTTTAAATGTAGAAATACAAAAAACTTTAAACTACTGTATGTTCATAGAGTAAACATGGTTGATTGTAGGTGCAGAGGAAGCGGGTCATGCTGGTTTCTCAACCCTTGCAGATGTTGGCTTGGCGCACTTAGCGCAGGCTTGACTGAAGGCTGCACTTTGAAGAATCTCCTCTCTTCTCCAGTCCCTTGATTGCTTTTTCACATCATCGAGGACCATCTGTAAATGCTGCTGTGCCCAGTTCAGCTCCTGTTGTTCCACATCTGCCAACTGCATCTCTGTCAGGACTCTCAGACGATCCTTTCCCCGATGACGTTTCCTCCTGCCTGGACATTAATGAAGAAAAAACTGATGTGGATAATTCAGCACATTTATTAATCTGAGTTTGGACCTTGAAACCTTTCACTTTTTATTTAAAGAGCAGTTGTTTATTAACAACAGCAACTGTAACTAGACCACTACAGCAGAATTGAATTATCTCAGTGGAAGATAAATTGCTGAAATTGTACTCTTTGTTTGATGAAATATTTTTATTATATTTGTATTATTATATTTTAAAGGCACTTGAGAAGGAATTCCATATTGCCTTCAATTCACCTTGAAGAAAGATTGCATAGTACATGACAGACTTGTTTTTCTTGAGTATTGTCTTAACCAAGTAAAGACAGAATTTTGGTAACAGTAAAATATTGCAAAGTTGTGCAGAGGCAAATTTACATCAGCACAATGTTACAAACACAGTGAGAAAAGGCTGCTTGTCTGATTGCTTGTAAGACGATGACCACTCAGAAATCAGAAATCAGAAAATACAATTTCAATTATCCAGAGGAAATCAAACTTGGACGGAAATGTTTGATGGAGCTCAAGATGCGTCATCCGATGTCTGCCATTCCTAATTCATTTCTCATGCTCTAAGATGTCGTGCAATTTAATATCTGATGTTGTATATATGTATAAATCCCTTTGTAGCTACAGACAGAAATAAATTTCATTTTTTATTTGACTCAACACCAACCATCACTAAAATCTGACCTAGAAATATTATCTCTGTCCGATTTTTTATTTGGATGCCTGAAACCATAAACCTGTTGAGACCCATTTTGTCGCAGTAGGTTTGTTTCCAGTATTTTGGCCAAGCAGGTAAGGATTACACACAGCACAGAGAGATTGAAATCCTGCTGTGAGCAAGAGGAAACATCAGGCTGAGTGAGAGAGAAGAGGAGCAAGAGACGAGGAGGAGTGAACAGACAGGTGCACTGTAACCACATCATGTTTCCAGAAAACAGAACAGAACAGTTTGTCTCAGATTTGGAGGCAACAACAGAACCTCTAAGGTAATATAATGATTAAATGTCATTATTCTGATGGTTTTGAATAGCATTGAGCTGAGAGTATTTTATTATCACTTCAACTGAATATTGATGATTGCTTCAAGTAAACTCAATGATTTATAATTTGGTTATTTAGTTTTAAATATATGCATTTGAGGATGTTTCTACTGTTCTAAAATATATTTATTGTGAGAACATATTTACATTTGCGTATAAAAATGATGAAAATAGACCATTATGCAATACTTGTTGCAAAACATGGGTTACATAACCATTGCATTACATCTTGTTTAAAATTCAGAACAAACTGCTTTATGCAGATTTCTTGTCTTGTGTTTCTGCCATGGAAGTACTGTTTAACATATTTTGCAACAAATCAACTTTTTTTTTAAAATTTAAAACTTGAACTTCAGACTGAAATATAGTTTTGTATTCTATCATAATGAAGTTCTCAGATTTATGAAATTAAGAACTGTAGTATTCCAGTGGATATAGCAGCACAAAGGTGAGGATATTATCTGGGAAACAAGGAACCTTTGCTTTCATTAAATTATCTCTTAAGACCATGAACACTGGTTAATTGGTTATTTGCTCTTTAAATTTTGAGTGAACTGGAAATTAAATGTAGGTTCAGAATAGATGTCCCTGCAGTCGTGGACATATTGTTGTTAAAATATGTAAAATTTAATTATGTTCATGTTTTAAGTTATGTCATGCTTGTGTTTAGTTCATGTCTAGTCTTGTGTGTTTTGAGCACTATGTGTTAAGTTAAACTTCACTCATGTCTAGTCTCGTCGTGCACTTCCTGTTTTATTTTGTATTCACCTTTTCCCTCTCTTTTCAGACCCTGACTTCCTCCTTTTTTGTGTTTTTCCCGCCTTGGTGATCATCTTCCCCGCCCCTAATTGGTTTCACCTGTTTTCCCCTTCCTCATGTATAAATAGTCTTCGTCTCCCTTTGTCCTGTGCCAGTTCGTCTTGTTCATTTCATGAGAGATATGAGAATTTTGCTTCCATGCCAAGTTTGTTTGCTCGTTCAAGTTTTGATCTTTTGTTTGCTTTTTCATTCTGAGATATTTTTTACTTTTCTTTTTTTTCCATTTGTGCATCAGTCGCGAAACGTTCAGAAACGTCATGAAAACGTGATCTATAGAAGATGAAGATGAAGGAGCTGAAAGTAAAAGTGATGAATATGCCAACACAAGTACACTTACAACCCAGTGTGGTTTCAAATAGTGAGCCAGACAGCGTTCATGCTACATTAAAATATTATTTTCCCCCACACTGATATCAAAGGCAAATATGCAAGAAAGCTATTCTCACAGGTGAGTCCTCGGTAGGAATTTCCTCTAAGAGAAGACAAACAACTGTCAGGATGGTGCCTGCTCTTTATCTCATTCGCTCTGACTCTCTTTCTTTTTCACCTCTTGTTGTCGTCTCAAAATTTGCCATGTCACACAATTTGAGCTTTTATTTATGACCTGTGATGTTACAGAAGAAAAAGATCATGGTTAATTCTTTAGCCTGCTTGGTTTATGAGTGTAGACCAGACCCTTATTTATTTGACATTTGAGCAAAGTGCCTTTTAACTCTGAATGGTCATGTTCATTTTTAACAAGTGTATTTTTTTAACTTCATGATCTGTGGAGCTTACTCAATCTAAATAATGGCAGTATGTGGTTAATTAAAGAGCTGTTGGCAAATGATAAACCAGAATGCGTTCATATTTCCTTCATTACTTCATAACGTTTGAATCAGGATTGTGGTACAGGCCAGATGTTCTGGTGGATAATAATTTTAACACATTCAAATCATCAGTATAACCCAAAACATTATGCTGTACTAGCAGGATTTTATAATGGCTCTAACATCATTATATAATGGCTCTTAACGGCTAACTTATCATGACACAGCCATCACTACAGTCAATTTACCATTATTTTAAAAACGTCTCCCCAACACAGAGAGTGACAGCATAAACAAAAGTGTAAAGAATTCCAAATTTAATTGTGAGCTCACAACCTGGTGAACATCTTTATTTATTGGAACAACTCTAAGCAGGATGACCAATTAGCTGGAAGAATAAAACATTTCTTTTTCTTTTATACATGTTTGAGTTGCAAAGTGGAAAAAATGTATTCAGTGTATGATTTTTTTAAATATCAACTTATTTGAGGAAGTTTTTGAAAGCATATAATAGGTTGCTCCAATATAAAGAGAAAAATATGAAAATTTGAAATTTAAATTTGAAATTGGTTTACAGACCTGGATATTAATTTGAGGAAAATAAATCTTTTTTGGAACATATTTGGAGCCATGGCAATAACACCATTCAAATCAGCATATATTGTATAAAATACTATTAATATTATTATTACGTTACATGTGCTGAAGTAAAAATAATCACTGAAAAGTTTAGAAATTTCTACTTTTTAACACATTTTTTGATCATCATTCTATCAGAAGTTAAGTTCGGGAGTTGTAGTTGTAGTAAAGACTGTTTAAACAAAAACACAGTCACTCAGTTAATGACTGGAGACGAGTTTCATGACTTAGATTGTGAGTTTCACAATCGCAGGCTTGAGTGTGTTGTATTTCACCAGCGTTCTCGTTGTCACATCTCACCAAGTCTTGAATCAATATCTGGAATCCCTTTTAGTGGCTCATGACAAGCAATAAATTGCAGTGAAACATGTCGCGTTGAAAGGCCTCCACCATGTCGGCCTAGTTTTGTTCTTTATCTCAGCAGCGGGGAGCTGCTGTGTGGCATCACTCTGACAGGCAGCCTTGCCAATAAGATCTCTGATGGTTTCTCTTTAATCTTTGCAGTTCCTGACATGCCTGCAAAGTTGATATATTTGCAAATGACACGATGTTGTGATATCTCCTTTGTGTCACACTTTAACCCCTTGTCAGGGATCCTGTTGCCTCGGTAACAGCTTTAGTGATCTGCGTGTTCTTGATAAAGATAAGTAAGAGGGCTAATGACAAGCATTATTTATGTGTCCTCCCAGCATCAAATACAACAATAACACTTTGAAAAAAAACTTGTGTAATTCTCATTTATTATTATTATTATTTTTATTATTATTATGATTCAAGACAGGCTTAACTAATGCCATTATAGAGTTCACCTTATAAAACATAATTTTAAGCATCAATTAGTTCCATAGTTACCATATGAGTTGGCACAGCAACCGATAAGGCATGTCGTGGTGCTAAGTTACTCAACACATCAAAAATAGATATGAGATACAATTGTCCAGTAAATGTCATCTCCATTAAAGTGCTGATTTCTTACCCAGCTTTAATCAAAAGGTGAGCGCTGTGACATCCTGTCATAAGCTGCATGTCAAAAAAGTGTTGCACATACATTCTCCACAGTTTGTACTTAAGTGTCCATGTGCACAGCAGTTTCCCACTCATATCATTTTCACTATCAAAGAAACAGATTTTTTTTATTTCTTTCAGCAAAAAAAACCTTAAACAGTCACTGTGTCCCAGTGGAAAAGATTCACTCTTTGCGCCTTGCACAAAAACTTTGCCTCATTTCCTACACATTCTCAGTTTTACTGCCACAATCCAATCAAATGAGCTCTTTCCCCCTGTTCTCCTTTTCTCCTCATTTCCTCTACTTTCCTGTGAAGTGAAGATTGGTGGTTAGTCTATTTTTAGCCTTTTAGCTTAACACTTTTTTGTTCATGCACAATGATCCTTTAGCTCTTTCTTGTTCGCTGGCATTTCTCAGGGGATGAGACTACAGAGCAGTTGGAGGAGTTTGGCAAAAAAAACAAAACTTTTCTGAACTACAAGTAAGGCATGTTTTTCGGAAAGTACAGTAACAGCAAAGGATAGGAACTCTGTGCTGGGGTATCATCTCACAGAGGTGTCTCTCATGTATGCAGCAATTGGTGTTAGAGAATCGCTGAGACGCTCAATGTGTCTGAGAGCCATGTGCTGAGTGTTATGCTCGAGGGATTTGAGAACATGTCCAGATGGTGCATCTTCCTTTTCTTTTCAACGAGCAACTGGTGGTTCCATGATGGTTTCTATTCACCAAATATTGACCAAATTTGTTTTTGACATCGAGCTGAGACTGGCAGCAGGTTCATGACGGCCACCCAGAATCAGAAAAGATGACCCAAATACCTCAAACATAAGTTTCTATTGTATGTGCATTGAAATACATGGTAAATAGGGAAATGACAAATGGAGGATGATGAATGCAGATTTATACACTGCACAAACTAGAGAAAATATGTCTTGGCCAGGAAATGAAAAGCTATGTCATTTCACATTATAATTTATTTTTCTCCACTTTGGTATTTGGTATTTTCACAACTGTTCTACAGAAGACTTTCTGGTATACAAAAAAAAAATTGTTTGAATTCAAACATTAGCGAAGAACAAATAGTTTATATTTTCATGAGTCACACTGTCTTAAGAAATCTTTAAAATTATATTTTTGGTAATTATAACAGACTGGATCAGAGAGAAGTTTCTGTTACATGTGTTGACCATTAGTAAAAAATGGATCCATAAATGTTGATCCATAATTTTCATTACAGTAAGAAATATTTCACAGCTTTTTTTTAAAGGATATGATGATGTAGAGCAATGTACAGTAAGTGGGCTGTAGTTAAATGGAAAGAACCCTACTGTAATTAATCATTGTCAATATGTCTATTGACAGATGTAATGGCAAAAAGAAAGGTTCTACCTCAGAGCACTTAGCTACATCAACAAGAGCCATTGAGGGACATTGAGGGAAGTGAAGACGACACTCATGGATCCCTCCTCCTGGCAACAGCTTCATTAATCACACCCTCAAATCGATGGCTGCACAGGAAACAGAGGCTGCCCAGTGCTTCCGACCAACAAACAACAAAATAGATTTTTCCCTGTTCCATCTCTCACTTGTATCTTTGACTCAGTTTGTCTCTAAATGTGATTTTACTCTCTGCTGAGAACCAAAGTGAGAGAACCCTGATGTGTCAGAATAAATACTAGAGAGAATAATCCACAGTGCGGCCATGAAAATCCATTAGTCCAGGGTGGACAGTCACACACTAGTACGATGTTGTATGTTTGACCGTATTAAGATCAGGGTGAGTCATTTCTTGATGTTAAGCCTTTGCTCGCCCATGTATCTGAGCAAGACACCACCATTGTTAGTGTCATTGTTCAGCCAATTTGGAACAGGGCATCAAGTAAATGCTTAAAATGCTGAAAAACATGTATAGTGAAGGAAGAGGATAAACTGTATTAATCACTATTAGGAACAGTATACTAAAGCTGCTTTCAGACATGCATACAAACTGTGAATATCCCAGTGAGCTCATATGAGAATACAGCAGGATAATGCTCTGATAAAGTGTAAAAAACAAAAGAATGCAAATATCTCAACCATAGATGTAGAAAATGCCAAAGAACATGTCAACTTGGAAAGACAATGAGAGACGAGACCTTTCGCTGATGAGGGCAGACGCCAGTGTCAATGTGCTGTAAACAACAACACATGATTTCTTCAGAGGTATTTATTCATGTCCTGCCTCCTCCTCCTCCTCCTCCTAACCCTACTGCTCCCAATCCTAGAGGTGTTCAATTGGATTTTGATTTGATCACTGGGGAGGCCACTGAAATACACTGGCCACATTGTCATGTTCAAACATTAGAAGATGAGATTTGGTCATAAAGGAATACACATGGTCAGCAACATTACTGAGAAATGCTGTGACATATCTCATGCTCAAGGTGTGACAGAAAATCTTTCCCCTCCACTAGTACACTGCCTCCATCAGCTTGGACTGTTCTCACAGGGCAGGTTGTGTCCGATTTGTGCTGTTGATGCCAAATTCTGACCCTATCATCTGCATGCCTCAGCAGAAATACTGATCCATCAGATCAGGTTTTTCTTCAACTGTCCGTCTTGCTGAGCCTGTCCCCACTGCAGCCTCAGATATCTGTTCTTGACTGCAAAGGGTTGAACCTGTCATCATCTCCTGCTGTTGTAGCCCATCTGCCTCGATTTTGAACATCTTGTGTATTCTGAGATGCCTTTCTACTGACCACAGTTGTTAAGAGTGGTTACCAGAGTTAATGTTGGCCTCTCTTCAGGTTTAGTTAGTTAACAAGTCTATCCTTATTCATACCAGCCCTTCTGATTCCAACATAATACACGATAAAAGTCATTAAGATCACTTTTTTCCCCCATTCTGATGCTTGATCCTAAGCTCCTGACCTGTATCTGCAGGATGTCAGGCACTGTGCTGCCATGACATCTGTGGATTATTGGTATTAGCATTAATAAGCAGGTGCACAACTACTCTCAATGAAGTGCTTGGTGAGTGCAGTATCGCAAACATCATAATTGAACAAATTCACTTTGATAATTACAGTGCCATTGTTTCACAGTTTCAGTTTCATACCACTTATAATATTGCAATCGTACCATTTCTGCTGATAAAAATACCTCTTTTCTACTGATTATGTTCTCTCCTTTGTTGGTATTGTGGATTGTCTCACTTCCCTTCAACTCAAACAAATGTTATGGTCCAGGAGCTGGCCAATGAGCCATGAAGTATGCCTGATTAATTGAAAAATCTAAAGGGATAACGGCCAGACTACTGTGGAAGCAAGTGTAATTAAGAGACACAAGCAGCAGTGCTACAAAGCTAAAAGATAAAACACTGAGCAAACAAGAGTGGGAAGAGGGAAGTGTCAGAAGTAAGAGGACTATGCTGCAACATCTGTTAGTAACATATTCTATATACCATATTTAACAAACCACATTTTCCTATTGATTGATTTTAGACAGTGGAAATGAAACCTTATAAAAAGATATCTCTACTGAAACCAAAATGGATAAAGAATAATAACCGCACGCTTCACACTCAAGTCTTCTTGGGTATGATGCCTGAAGCATTTGCACAACTGGATTTGGACTCTGCAGATCATCTCAAGCTCTTGTCAGGTGGGAGGAGGACCATCAGTGGACCGCCATTTTCAGGTCTCGACAGATGTTGATTTGGGTTCAAGTTAGGACTCTGACTGGGGGACTTTTCCATAAATATGCTTTAGAGTTCAGATTGTACTGGGTAGGTAATGACTGTTTTTTCTAGATTTATAGAGGCAAACAGTTCAATCTAGATTTCATTAAATTAGAGAATCTTGTTTTATTCAACCCCAAAGTCTTCAAGTACTTTAGGTGGTTTTTGTTGTTGTTAACTTCAGGGGGGCTTTCACGTCTTTTTCACCAAGGAGAGACCAGATTGATGTTGTTTGTTGCAGTGATAGTTGTCTTTCTAGAAGTTTGTCCCTTTTCCACACAGGATCTCTAGGAGCTCAACCAGAGTGACCATCGGAATCTTGATCACTTCTTGCCAAAACCCCACTCCCACGATTCCACAGTTTGGATGGACAGCCAGTTCTAGGAAGAATTTGTGTAATTTCAAACCTCTTTTACTTATTCACTGTGTGAAATCTGGACAAAATATTAACCTTAAAGATATTAGAAATTAAAGACGATGAGCAAAAACTTTGAGGCATCTGAGCTATTTCAAGTGCGACAGCAAAAGGTCCAATGGGATATTTCTGTTTTTGCTTTTGATACATTTTCAAAAAGTTCGAGTATTCTGTTTAAGCTTCATCAAGGGATGCTGAGTGTAGGTTGATGAGGAAAAAAATAATTAAGCACAGAAATTTAACAGATTGTGAAAAAGTGAAGGGGTTTTAATACTCTCTGAATTCACTTTATCAATATCATTTCAGTCAGCGTATTTCAATTTGACTGCAATTTCCAAGAGATTGGAATGTCCATCCACCATCCATCCATCTGTTCTAGTTATCATTTAGAGTTTGCAGGGGACTGGAGCAAAGATTATCATTTATCATTTAGACATACAAGTTTTACGAAACTAATTGTGGTGTATATTTTTCTTATATTTTCATAAGATATTATGATAAAATATCTATAAAAGTTTTGTGTAAAATTCCATTAACAGTAGACTTTCAGCAGTGTTATACACTCACAACTTCCCAATGTTCTTGTTAACTGGAACGACTTGTGATATCTTGTTCGAATGTGGCACCCTCACTTGATGTGAGTGTCTGTCAGAAGCTCCATGACCCCCTGCAGATATCCTAATGAACAAGTGGCATAGATACTGCAGAGTTACTGAAACAATTCAAAGACATGCGGAGGAGGCTGGATCCAAATCAAACAGGGGCTGGAAACACACTCAAAGAAACAACCTCCTGTTGAGACACCTTCACATTGTCAATGATCCTCACTTGCCATACTTTAGATGGATCCTTTGGTTTAAAGATGGGGAGATGGAGGATTTGATGAGGCCTTAAATTCAGATTTTCTCCAGTGGTAGGTTCCCCACTGTGAAGCAGCTCATCTCTGACATAGATTTAAAGGCAAATAATGTGGAAACTGGTGATTTTACCTTGCCCTCACACCCTCTTCCCTCCCCTATTCTCCTTTTAATTGATCACCTCATTATTGCGCAGCCCTGGAGGATTCTTCAAGGTTTCGTAGGTGTGAAGCATCCAGATGCATGTTGCACACATCCAGATGTATGTTTCTTTTTTTCCCCATGTGCTGTTGTGGTACTCATGGAGCTGCATCCAAGCAATACACACTACGGATTACAGTAAACAGATGTGGTGCCCCCGGAACATTTTAAAATGCAAGTTGTATAGGAAGAAAAGCCAAATAGTTTTCAAACAAAAACTCTCCCACGCCCCAATGTGACTCTTAAATCCCCTATCAGGAAAATATGCCCCTTCCACTTATATTCAAACACAACCAAACACTGGGGGACCAGAGTTAAGAAGCTGTGTACAGAGCAGTGATTTGACAGCAGGAACTGTCAGATGGCATCTTTATTACATTACATGAGGAGTCCTGGAGGATTGCACTAGCATCTGTTTCCTCTCTTGCTGCCACTTCAGTCATACAGTAGAAAAAACTAAACCAACCCATTTGACAGAGGAGGATGTGATTTAAGGAGATCGAGGGAAGTGCATAGCGAGTGTGTTGATGGAATGCTGTGATGTATTTGGATTTTGGATTTTTACTTTGCAGTTGCGTCTCAACTGTCTCCCCACCAAGGCCAGACAGTCCCCGCCAATTCAATCGAGCTGCACGACATTCAGTTCCCTAAATGTGCCAGATCCATTCATTCTAATTGGGAATGCAGGGAAAAAGTAGAAAGGGACTCATCTCACAATATCAAAGAACATAAAATACCTGGACCAACATTTTACATCTAGTAGTTTTAGCATAATCTGGCTTTTAAACAAATGTAGTGACAGCAGTGAAAACATAACCTCCTTTGCACAGGTAAAACAAAATACAATTAGTTTAATTATCTACATTTATGTGGTATTATCATCTCATTGAAAATATTAATTAACTGTTGGTAGCTAGACTGGCTAATAAATTTAAATTGCGTTTGATCCTCTCTGTCGCAGCCTTTGTGTGTATGTAGCTATAATTAACCATGAATCTCAGGAGAATATATGCTCCATTTGATCATGTATATAGTTATGGTTTACAATTCGGCTTCAAGGGGTTGTGATTTAAACATCACTTCAAGATACCAAGGACAAAGGTAGACACAAGCGTCACTGAGGCCACCTTTGTTTATGAGTCAAAGTAAAATCCTCCCTCCCATCTTTTATAAAATAATTCCTTTATGGTGTAACATAAACTAAATCTCCCAAAACACAACTGGCTTCTCGTTGAGTTATAAACTATCATAAGTAACAATTTCCACACCTTGTGAAAGTCTTCTGCATCTAGTCTTAATATTTTAATACAAATGCAATCCACATTGGGTCCTAATACTAGGTTGTATGCAATAATTCATGTTTTCAAAAGTTTGCAAAGGTAAAAGTGTGAAGTTGCCTTCTATATTTAGACATGCAGTCTCAAATTTATCTCAAAGATTCCCTGTTCAAATGTCTTTCCTTTCAGTCCTTCAGAAGACTGCTAAAATGCAGGTTGAGTGTAGGAGGAGATGTGGGCGCATAGGGTTTCAAATTGAATGAAATAATATCCATACATATTACTCATAAAGGGCACTTTTAACAGCTTTTGGGATCTCGCTGCAAGCGTTTTCCCAGCAGTTGGTTGAAGATCAGGGCTGAAAACGGAGCAGGGCCCCAGTGGGGGGTCCACATCTGGAGTCTGCAAATATAAAGGCCCAGAACTGAGGTTTTTAGAGCAAAACTTAACAGTGTTGGGGGAAAAAATGTGGGAAAGCTGCAGATTCACTGAAAAAACTTTTATCCAAAAGAACATAAATACATTAAAAAAGTTTAAAACTGAGACTTTTTTATACATGATCATTTATTGAACTAAATAAAATTGGCTAAACAATTGAAATCCTGTTGAGGATCATTGAAAACCTTGAATTTAAATTGCTAGCGTTTGGAGTATCAGGTTTCCATAAGTGGTAGCTACAACTTTACTTAGCTTTGTAACAATCATGTAAAGTCGAGAAAATCTAACAACTTATACATACTGAGCACACAAACTGTTGTGAAATGTGACACACAAGTGTAGACATCCAGCACCAACCCACCAATACACAAGGGAGAAAATTTGAATGCTTCAGTTGACAATACGCTGCCCTACAGAAGCATTATAATGTTCTCTTTCTTAAATTTTCGACCATACAACCTGGCCTGAGAGACGTTTCTAAGGCAACAGAGAGAAGTGAACCTCCATATCTCCACTCAATTGCTACCTTTTATGTTTGAGTGGGTTCCTTTGTACTTTGGAAGAAACTGTCAAGGTAGCTGTCTAAAACTCAATTCCTTAATATCTTTTCTGTGTGTTGTGGCTCGCTCACTCTGCAGGGGGAAAAGTTATAGATTTTTCTCATATTGTGTTTATGGACAAATAGCAACAGCATCAAAACAAATGCAACTTGGAGCCACTTCTGTCATAAAATGTCCCTGAACATTGATGTGATGCTCTGACTGTTAAAAGACTCAAAAGAAGCTAAACAACTTGAAATGTAGTTTTCAGTACATTTGATAGAATATAAGAAAGTTCAACAAAAGATGTTGTACAATAAGCCACTCTTGAAGTTTTAAGTTTGTGGTTTAGATTTGAAGTAGACACAGTAGTAGACTAATGTTCATATTCAGGCCAACTCAAAGTGAAAGAGATATATGAGGGTTGTTGCATTGCTCAGTGACACTAGACCCCAAAGGATGGATATCATCTTGTATTATAGAGAGATGATAAATGACTGCTGTTCATGCAAAAGAAATTCCAGTGATATCAGGACAATCAATGTTGTTCTGGTATATTGATGGCTTATTTATTGGGTAAATAAAAAGAAAAGTAAACTAAAGTGAAACAATATTTTAAAAGCTCTTCTTATTCTCTGAGAAAATGGGATAAAACATTGACTATAATATAATGCCGTACTAATTATGGAGTTTAACGGCAACTTAGGACATTCTCTTACAGACACTTTCTGCAACATGAGTCACCTTTATTTTTTTGCTGCTGATTTTAAAACAATTAGCAGCAGTTATTCTGGTGTCAAGGACCCAACCTTACTTCCAAAAGGTTGGAAATACACAACCGCCTGCCGGGACAGAGTTGTCGCTCCTCAACACATATTTGTTTCCTTCAGGGCTTTGTCAGATGTCCAAATTTTTCCACTATCAAATTATTACAGGGAGATTGTCCTCTAAACATTTATCTGTTACCATTAGCAATAACCAATTAACACCAACCTACTGCATCCACCCCCAGAGCCTTTTGTGCATCTACAATCTATTATCTATTTAAAGGTACAGAAATGCTCATATGCGAATTCTTTTGAATCATAACCTGGTTTAGAAATGAATTTGTACATGCAATATCTTAGTCATGGCCTCCCTGAATTTATTTTGGACATTTTATCAATCATCCACATCCCTGCAGCCCATCTGATCTTCAATCTCTCTAAATACATCCACAAATCTCTCCTCCTTCCTTTTAAGTCAGAGTTCTAGTACTTTATAATGACGGCAGCCAATGTCACAGAGCTTCTACCTCCATGCTAGTTTGAATTTATTCATAGTCGAAACAACTGCATCGTTAAAATTAATTCTACGTGGCATCACATTTCAATACAATCAATACAGTAAATGTGCATCTACTAATGATGTTGCTATCGTTTTAACAGTTCACTGATCTGACTACGCTAGACTTGTTATGTAATGTTAACTGAAGTCTGTTTATCACCACACAGTTTAAGTGGTCGGTGCTAATTTGTGATTTTGTCTTGTGTTACTAATCCTATTTGGATTCATCCCTCATGAGAGCTGTATCAGTTTCCTTTATTATGAATCCTTAGCAACTATGAAGTTGCTTGGAGCGCCTGTTGCTAAGCTTCTTCTTCGAGCCTTGATATTGCTTTCTCTAAAAATAGGTTCATCTCTGCTCAGGTCAAACTGCTTCACTCAGTTTGATGGGTAGAAAGTCAGAGCCTAATTTATCATTGATTCGTTTAGAAGATACATTTTCATCTTTAAATTGGCTCTCCTATTTACAGTGAGTCAACGGGGGGTTTACTGGGCAGATTTCAGGGAGATAGTTGGTTTGTGCCTTCAAACATTGATTGTACTTGGGAGACCAATCAACTACAATAAGTTATTATAATCAGACTCAAACCCAAAACCTATTTTATGTACCATGACCACAAATCAAGGATTAAGTCTAACAAATCTAAACCATAATCAAATTCTGATCTTAATCCTAAAGTTAAACCTAAACTGGGTCCTCATGCTAATCTGACATACTCCTATTGCTACTAAAAACTCTAAAGCTTCTCTCTGTAATCCTATGCTGTAGTTTTCTTACTCTTAAGGTGTAAAATTCAACCTTGATCTTGATATAAGCTCAGAATACATAAACATTCACATGAGAAAGATGTTTCAGTTCATGAACATGAAATAGTTTTCACAGTATTGTAGTGCAACTTGCTTATTTTGTCAAATAGCCTCCAGAAGGGGTCCTGCTCTTGATAGGCTTTAGCCACTTGAGAACACATGACTTTTTCACCATCCTAACACCATGTGTCTGAGGTGGAGTCCAGAAATAATTGTCTCACTGGCCTTTTGTGCCCTCAGCAAGGCAAGATTGCTGGGAGAATTTATATCTCCCTATTCCTCGGCTCCATGGTGTTCTCCCTTCCCCACCACACACATAGCAGTATGGGTATTCTTCTTTCTGTGGGCAGCAGCCGCCATCTCTGACATGCCACATGTTTTATTGCCCACTAAAGCATAATGCTCCACTCCTTTTTGATATTGAATTATTTATTTACTTCCCTGCGCTGCCTGTAAACCCATATGAACGATTTGGCGCCACGGGCCTGCTGCTACACAATCTCAGGGGGTATTAAATATATTGCCGGTATTTGTTTCTCACCTCTAAGTAGATCAGACAACACAGCAAACAAATACTCATCCTCAAAGTAGAAGCTCCTCTTCAATTGACAAAGCAAGTATGTCCTTAGCTCCATAATGCTTATTGTATCCAGCTATCTGCTGGGGGAGGAATGGAGGAATTGAAGATTTGTAATCAGACTCAGATTATTTTGAGTTTGCCCTGTGGCTTTTGTGTATGAAACCTGCAACTTTGCATAACTGTGGAGACTTTTTAAACACACCATATATTTAGATGTTTTACTCAAAACGTCATGGAAAAACAACATGCAGTGCATTAAAGGGAAGACTGTATTATCTGCTCAGAAAAAAACCCTCTTCAATGCAATACAATCTTAAACCTTTCAAAGAATATTTGTCCTAAATTTGATTTTGAGGACATGTTGACACTGATCTACCAGTTTTTGCTGTTTTGTGCTGGAGAAGTATTTTTTTTGACTAATTTACATCAGAGACTCCACCTTCAAAACATTACCTCAAATTCACCTCTTGTTCATAATGTGTAATTAATGAGGATTTCTTCATCTTCAAACTTCTGGTTTTATCTTCTATCTCTGTTTTCAAACTGTTAAGTGTCTTTGAGATTTGGTAAAAGTAAAAACCATAAAAACAGTAAAACTATATAATATAATGTATTATTACTATTATTATTAGTAGGAAATTTTAACCAAAAACATTTAGCATGAATAAATATAAATTCACAATGGATGATAGTCATCAATGAGAATATGCATCGCTCATATAACAACTTCTGGGAGGTTAGGTCAGTAATAATGCACAGCGAGGGTTTACTGAGTCTGTTGTTTTGCTACATCGTAAAGTCTCAGATATTATTATTGTTGTATCAGCATTTTCAGAAGGTTTGGTGGAAAAAAAAAACCTATGAGAAAATAAATTGTCTGTCTGACGTTTGTGGAACAGAAGCTGTAACTTAAAAAGAGGGCAGGACGGGGGCTCGCTACTCATGAGAGTAACACCAGACCTATATATTCCTTGAGATGTGGCTGTTGGTTCAGAGGACTGGAACCAGCCTAAGTAATTCATTTAATGCTTCATTAATGGAGTTTGGCCAAGGAGCCGAGGAGAAATAAAGGACAGTTCATTCAAATCAAACATCACAAGACACTTGATGTTATTTGGTGCCAACAACAGAAAAAAATGCAACTGTAAACTGTAAACATTAATCAGGATTAATGAATGCAGAGTACGGACAGAAGGCTCCATCATTTTTCGTATTCTTGTTTTACGTTGAACATAAATGAACCTTAAGTGGTAATCACAGGGCAACTTGAATTGAAAATACTATTAAGTATGTGGAAACTCTCATCGTGGTTAGCCTAATCCTAAACCAGACTGTTGGGTTTTTAACCAATTATTGCAAACGGAGAAATCAACATTTTATCAAAGATTCAGGGCCAGAACGTCGGCAGTTCTGCACCAAGTCGTTGGTTGATAAAACTGTCGAACTCTAGTGGAAACTGTGACTGACACAATCCTTAAAGTACTGATGTGTAACAGATGTGCTGGATGACTGCAGTGTGATTCTCACACTCACTTCATCTCCCTATCTCAGACTTTCTTATTACTAACCCCCACCCCCCCACCCCCTCTTTCTCTTCCATTCACTCTTTGAAGCTGTAACAAAAGAGAAAAATTGAGAGAGTTATCACAGTTTTTGCATAACCAGCCCATCAGTCTCGAACAAAATCATGTTTATTCATGTTGCCCTCAGGGGAGAAGGGGTAAAAGGGAGATGATTAAATTCTAATTTGACCTCTATCATAATTTAGCTCAGCCCATTATTATGTCAATCATTTGAACTCAATACTACAATACGAGTGAGCGAGTGACTGAGTGGTGAAAGGGAAAGAGGATTAGAGACAGTTTGGGGACCACACATCACTGTATCAAATTGGTTTTATCCAGCTACATGTAATTTTTTCCCTGGAGAGAACAGAGCTTGTTCAAATGTTCGATGTGTGAAGGGAACATGGAGCATCAAAGGAATGACGGACTTGACTATAGCTTGTAAAAGTTGCTTTTCACTGTGTAAAATTTCTGCTTCTTCAAGGGGAATGATTTGCTTATTGTTAGGGTGAGTCATAGATGTAACACTATGCAAGGCATAGAAAGAAAGTATTTGCTATATTCTAGCTCTCTGTGATATATTGTGTGCGATGTGCATCTATTTATTAGTGTGGAAAAGCTAAAACTGCATAGTGGAGCCCTGTAAAACATGAGCCACATGTGGTTGATTTAGTTGTTACGAATGTCAAAGTGTAACATGTATGAACAGACTGGATTGATGCTTTTCCTGCAACAGTTTGCCATAGCACTTCTGTAAGAATAGAGGATTAACAAGAGAATAACGAATGGTCAAAATTGATGAAGCAGTCTCAAAAAAATACTGCAATTCCCAAAGTGAAACTAGACGTATCATCATTAGACTCTCCATGCCGGGTAACTGTGAACCTCTTTGAAGCTCCGCACCTACAGTTTCAAACAGAGGCTTTAAAGGCAGCTCTTTTTAAAATGTGAGATATACTGGAGTTGTTTCAAGAAGTGCTCTTAACTGGAGGGAAGTTGCAAGCACAGTCTTGTTTATTCTAACCGTATGTGACGTTTAGCATTAACAGAGCCTTCTCTCCCCATTCTGCGTTTATTTCGTCATTATTTGAAAACTGTAGAGAAAGAGCAATACCACTGAAATTTGTGGGGGGCAGTGTCGCCTAAACGTAAAGCAAGTGAACCATAGGAAACAAGGAAGAAATTTCAATGACAATAGAACTTTTGCGGAGACTTGGTAAGTTGGAACTCGGCCATTTACCACACAGGTATTGTTGCCTCTTTCTTAAAGAGTTAGATTATCACTTTGTCATTGAGGTCTATTTTGATGCCGGTTATTGATGGTTGATGATCCTCAGTGCCGTTAACTCACTGCCTGGGAAATCTCTCTCTGCTCCTACCAGTGTTTGTGGACTTTGAGGATTGGCTGCAGTTTGTGTAGGGGGCGATATGATGTGATGATGTTCGCTTGTGATGATGTTTTTTATGAGTGCGTTTGAATCAGGCTGTGTTTGTGGGTGTGAGTGAATGTGAGCAGGTGTCACAGCACATTACTTACACAGACTATACAGTGAGTTTGTACAAGAACATCACTACATCCAATTGAGTATAAACAGTATGTGTGCATGTGTGTGTGTGTGTTTGATGTGTGGCATGTTTGGCCCAGCAGCACGCATTTCTTTTCATCTGCGGCTCAAAGGCTAGCAGACCGCAGGGATCCACTCAGCAGGCGAAATCGCTCCTCAGAAGGAGAAGGAGGTATGCTTGGGGTTATCTCCTGGAGCGACTGGAGCATGCTACGAGGGATAATGCTACAATGCATGTGATTTGATTCCTCCCTCTCAAAGGAGAGAGAAATAAATATATTTTTGAGTTATTTTTAAGCGGTAGGAAAAAAAATCAAGCATTCCATAAAGCCTGGCCTGGAAAGAAGGAGACCCTTAAGAAGTTCTATCCATTACTGCTTAGATTTTCTATCCTCTCTGTCTTTTCCTTTAAGTCATTTCTTTTTATTATTATTTATTATCAATGGTTCATGCAAAGCTATGTGCATTAAGTGATTTGTCTATTTCCTTTGTAAACAAAGGATGTTAAGTGTTAGTTTGAAATGTGACCTCAGGTTCTCAATTGGTTTTACAATTGCACCAGCACCACTTGATGTTTGTATGTGTTATATATATATTAACTGAATTTTTTTTGTCTTTACAATATTGAGCAAATGTTGGGAAACAAGCTGAGGAAGCCCAACAAGCAGAATTTAAATTCACAGACCGTCATAGAATAAAAAACAGAATAAAATAAATAAACATAAATGACAACAAACATTTATTAATTGCTTCATCTGCTGCTGCACAACTCATTATCATGACCTCGGCAGTATGATTAGCGGAAATGCGTGATCAAATTTACTTTTAAAATAATAATTTTAGCTAAATGAAATTTACTAGCAGCATAATAAATGGCTTTCCTCAGTAATAAGAAGATAAGAGCATATAATATTTCTCGCTCAATGTTCCATATCTGCAGATACTGCACCAGGCTCAAACAACTGTTTCTAACTGAAGGATTTTAAAATATGAGAAACACAGCATTGATAATATCATTTTTAAAGATTCACAAAGTTAATCAAAATCTAATGATCAACAAACTCGAAAATTCTTTATTTATTGGCAAGTAATACAGTTGAGAATGTATATTAATCACTGAGTGTGGTGATAGTAAAAGCTTTCAAGTATTTCTTTATTTACATTTTTACCCTCAACACATAGCAGGTGTTTGGAGCTGCAACATTAAAGTGATTGAGTGCATTTGACTGTTTTCTAAAGTTATGTTATCAAACTGATATGTTTATATAATTGTTTTTCTCACTGACTGAGTACAAATATTAAATGTTGAAAGCAATAGTAACTAAAATTAACTGAATTTAAAGTGCCAAATGTCTAATCTATCTGAACAACAGTCAAGTTTAGAATTTCATTAGGACGTGAGCTTAAATTCAAAAAGATTGTTATATTGAATTATTACAAGGCTATGTAAAATGTCTGTACACTCAAACTCCAGCTTCACATGATGCAGTATGAGGGGTGTATTTGAGTAACATAGTTACTGTATGTGTTGACCTGCTCTGTGGGAAGATTCAATCAGCAACACCACAGAAGTGAGGCACTTTAAAACCTCTCACATTCTCCACAATAATAATGGTTGACGAAAAACCCCATATTTCAAGTAGAATGTCAATAACCAACAGTTTACTGATTGCTTTAACCTATGCCTGTATTCACAGAATGTACTTTACCTCACAACAAGTTGTATAATGACTTGCTTTTCAAAGCAATGTAACTTAATTATTATAATCTTAATTTCACTTATTTGTGCATATTTTTTCACTTTTCAACTCATTTTGATGATTGGAATAGGAAAAAGAAATTTTTAAAGATATAATAAGAATAAATAATATTCAAAACATTTAAAATCGCCTTCATAAGTTAAACTGAAAACACAAATATCTGCTCACACATAAAATGATTGTTGATGTCTGGGAAATGCAGTGATGAAACAACACAACAACAACAAACGTTGGTCACACGGATGGAGAAATAATAAAAAGTCTGTTGTGAAATAAAAAAACATTTATTATTGACCTCATCTTATACTCGGCACAGTGCTGAGGGATGCCAAGCTCCTCCAAGCACACGAGTGTCTTTGCTAGCGATTGTCCTATTCCTGTCTATTGCTTATGTTGTTTAAAAAGTAAATGCACTAGCACCCATTCGAACATGCAAATTGAGGTGCAGTCAGGTGCATTGATCATGAGGTCAATGGGAAGAGATGCAGTATTGCCCTGTCTACACTAATGCAGATATTTCGCAAAACAAACCTTTTCCTCTGTGTTTGGGCCTCATCCACATGATAACGACGTATCAACTCACTAAAACTGAGCTTCCTACAAACACCATCCAAAGTGCACATTTTCAAAAACTCCAGTTTCTGTGTATCTGTGTGTTCATGTCAAATGGAGCGAAGGGTGTTTGAGAAGTTGTCACCTGTGGTTGGAAAAATCCTAATGGTTGATCGTCACTCATTGATCCATCAGTCCTCCAGTAACCACATCACTCAGACTCATTTCTGACCACCCCTTCTGTTTTTTCGCTCTCCTCCTCCCTCCCTCCACAATGCCTCCCAACATCCCGCAAAGTCTCATTGATCCATGTCCTTCAAGGGCACAGTGATCACATGGTTGGACACATCCTGTAATATGGACTCTGAGGCGGTCGAACAACTTAAGATGAGTGCTGTGGACCACTCGCTGCAGAGAGTCAGCAGGGATGATGATCAGGGGGGAAGACAGCATAGCACAGCTCAAAGATTGAGGGCTTACCCATATCTCTACCTCATTACCCTGTTATTCCAATTTGTAGATACATCCCTCAGCGCAGCGTTGCCCTGAATCATGAGAGGTGGACTTCTCCGCCAATAACCTGGAAGGAGGGATAAAGAAAGGGAGAGAAAATACGATTTAGAAAAGCAATTTCCCCCCACATATGGAGTTTGCCATGAGGTGATTTTAATAAAATCCAAAGTATTTGTACCAGATATGAATTTCTGCATCCAGCATCAAAAATTAAGGCTGTGCTGTAAATCATGCCTCCTGGTTGTATGTGATTGAAGGAGACAGCTCTATGTAAACTTGTTGATTGAAGGGTTTGCAGGTTAATATCCCAGGTGACATATGTTTTATTTCATGTTGACATCTGTGATTGAATTCATGGATTCTGTTACACAATCCCAGCACTTCTGAACCCCATTCTCCAGCACGGATGATTGAACATGAGAGCTACACGTCACTAGATCCATGATGTATTGTGTATGAGGAAGGATGTAGTTTGAGGGGATGTTTTTGGATCTTAAGCCGCCTGTATTTGGATTTTTGGCTCTGTTCTTGCCCAAAAATAAGAATGTGGATCAGTGAATTCAAAACTACTGTAAATACTCAGTTGGATGTAGTTATTTCAACACAGTAAATTATGTGCATAAGTTCTGACGGGGTTGTTTATAGATGATGAGTTCCACAATGGTATTGTTTGTAGTTTTATTACAGTGTATTATTATTGAGAAATAACCACTTAAACACACTGAGACTTTCCAAACTATACATACAGCAAAAACGTTTCCCTGGAAAAAGGTAATTTTGTAGTAGTAGCATTAAATGAGCGTTCATATCGTTATGAACATATAAATGAAAGTTAATATAAAGACCTCCCTTAACATATTTAAAACATTAAAACAAATATTTTAATGTATTAAGGACTTTAAGGCCTACAATTTCAAACTTCTTAAAACCCTTCAGAAACCCTAGTAAACTATTTGTTTTTTATACATTTATGTGGGAGTCGAATTTAGTAAAGAGGCTCTAAGGGCCAACACAGACATTCCTGGCTTCCCCTTCCATATTGTGTCGTTTCTTAAAGTAAAAAACAGAAGCGTGGAATCAATAACAGAGTTTACTTGAAGCAATCAGCAGGTAAATTACTCAGGGGACGTCTGCAGATGTGCACTCTCCCGTCTCCTCCATGTTCCCTCCCTCACCCCTGCTTTGCATATTACTTTACATCTCATTGCTGCTTTCCCCCCTTATCTTCCTTCTCATCTATCTCCTCTTATGAATCCCCCTGTGATTGAAATCACTGTTATTACCCAAGCAACCATCAGCGACTCAGGTATGTAAGTCTCTGATTAGATTACATTCCTAATCTATGAAGAACAGGCACATTTATGCCTTTTCATTATTAAGGAAAAAGCATTTAATCAATAATTGTTGTGAGAGAGAATTTATGGCAGGCACAGTTTGGAAAAAGCTTTGGGGCCAATATTACCCCCAGCAGCCACAGGCCTGCTGGGGGGTTGGATCCAGGCCCACCGTGTGAAGACAGGCGGCAGCGAAGCAGTGTGTGTGTGTGTGTGTGTGTGTGTGTGTGTGTGGATGGATGGAGGACTGCAATCTGTGCCAGCAGCTGACAAGGAAGACGCAAGACGATTGTGTCACCTTAAAGCTCAAATAAAATTTGAACACTGGGAGACGCCTCTGAGTTTTATATAAAGGAAAACGAACACATGCAGATATGAAACACGAGCACACCCACACACACACACACACACACACACACACACACACACACACATGCATGCCTCCTCTTTATATGTGTGACTGCTTGTTGCTTCACTAAACAGTAGAAAGCTGTGACACTGCCAAGTGTGAGCTGCATGTGTACTTGTCCCTAAAATGATCACAGCCAGCCAGAAACTCCCAGAAGAAGAAAAAAAAACAAGGCGAACAACTTTAGTCATCAACGCCAACTCCATCCTCTACCCTGCGTGTGTTTGAGCTGCACACCTGCTCATTTGATGTTTACTTTTTATTTCTCACATACAATTAGGTTTGCCCCCCCTCCTCTACCTCTGTAAAGTTATATTTGATTGATTTTCAGAAATTTCGTCTTGTACATCCACTATCTGTGTCACGCTTGGCTTGCTGCGCTGATGTTGGCCCTTACTTTCAACACTGTTTCAGCTAAGATGAGGATGAATGAAGGAAGGGTTGAAGGTAGAGGGAAAGAGGGGAAAAAATTGGAAAAGAAATAAAAACAAGTATAGAGAAGGGAGGGAAGCCGGTCCTGTAAGAGGCTTAAGAGCCTCCTGGAAGCTGTCGTTTGGCTTGGGACCGAGTGCTGTTGTGGAATTGAGTTGCTCCTTTATCTGCTTTCGGCTTTGTGATTCCAGGCAAAAGTCTGACCACTGCTGCCCTGCTTGGTTGGCTGTGGCACATACACACAAGCGGGCGCGCACACACGACCGCAGGGCTTAAGACCCTCTCACACACACGACTGAGTCCATCTTTAATTTCTCAGTATGAACTTTTTAGTTGCTGTTTGGAGGCAACAACAACAGCAGGGAGCATCACACAGACTGAGTTTGGTCATTTCTCTGAGTTGAGGATGATGTTTGTACATCACAGTCCAGTTTTCCCTAAAGTTTTCTCAAACCGGTTTTCGTCATCATCCTGGATTAGATGACTGTTGTGTTCACTGATGTGGCAGATCCAACAATTCTGCTCTAGAGCAACAGGGACAACAGTTTGGTTTGTGACAGAGTCAAACAGGCAGCAAGTAAAGACCAGCCCTTGCTGTCGTCAGGACACTTTCTTGAGCTTTTAATAATACACACGCCGAGTGTGAGGTTGATAACAGTTATTGAGATGTGCACAGACAGACAAAGATTTGTGTAATTATTCGCAAGCGCTTCTTTATATTATTTACATTTGAATACACCCTGTTTGAAAACCAAACTAACAATGAATCCACAGTATTATTGTACCATGTATGTGTGTGTAGCCGCAGCCTGATATCACAAAGTGTTTTCATCAGTTTTGTCAGACGAGCGACACAGAGCTGCTTCCCTGAGGATGTGCACTGATGTCTGCCTGACTTGAACCTGCCTGAAATAGAAAATTCAATTGTGGAGTTGTTCTCGAATGAGCTGTGATTATAGTGATTGTAAAGCTGCAAAGGCTGTAATTCAGCATTTAAGCATTTATGAATGTCAACTAATGTAACAGCAAGGAAATGCAAAAGAGAGAGAATGATATAAAAATAAATATGGATAGAAAGAAACATCATTACCTACAGTGACTCCAAGCTGGTGTGTGTGTGTGAAATGTAGATCATAGTATGAATGGAGGCAATGGGAAGTTGGATATAGTCCTGGTTACAGAAATGGTTACAGTTTGGTATAAAATGGTAATTTCATTTGAATAACTGTAAAATTGTAATTTCTATCACTATAGAAAAAGATGATATAAGGGCCCCCAGCAGCACACTGTCTGATGCTGTCTATCACACAAATAGACAAACTTCAATAGAGTTTAAAGTTGAGTTTAAAAAAATAAACAGAACAGAGAGCAGAGAAAAACTGTATTTTAACGGAAAATGCTCAAAAAATATGTATTAATGAATAAATCATTTTTGGAGTGACAGCAGTTCATTTTACAATTCAAATCAAACTGCTTCAATATTCTCGTCTGGACTCTTGTGGCTGCTCCGACTTATTGTACCTTGATTTTAACATTTGTAAATAAATTCCTGACAAGTACACATTCAAATGTTTCTTCTCGATAAAACTATTTTATAAAAAATGCTATACAGGCAAGCAACACATAATAACTGAATTTCACAGATGAACAATTTGTGTCTGAAGCAGCTTCAGCCGGTGACATGACTGTGAAACTATAAATATTTATGTTTTCTGAATCGGACATTTGAAACTGTTTCAGTCTGATTCAGTCCAGACTCAGTCAGCATGAATGTTCAGTATTCAACAGACAGTAGAAGCCAGTGTTTTCACAGTCAAGCTGATTTTATTTTCCAGTCACGCGTGCTTCAATAAAATGCTAATTTGCCCCAAATGTAAAAAAATGTTCAATGACATGAAGCCAAATTATGCACTGAATACTCTTATCCTGTCATTTTTGAAGGCTCTGCTCACTGTTTGACTTTGACTGACAATTCTAAATTGTCCTCCATCATTTTGTCAAAAAACCTCAATTACTGAGCAGTCACCAGTGTGCCTGTGTTTCCTAAGGACACAATGACACACACACACACACACACACACACACACACACACACACACACACACACACACACAATCTGAGCTCACCCATCAAGGTGCTTTGTTTCCTGCAAACATTTGTGTTTAATCAAGCAGCGACAGAACAAAGATGTTTGAGCTGAAGTTCACAGCTCTGCTTCCTCTTCAGATCCTCACTGATAAAACCAGGTCCAGTTTTCATGTCAGCCTCTGTTATTATAGTTTGTCTGGATAGCCAATGTTTTATTTAACTGTTATAATCCTTTACATTTCCTATTTCACCAGAATGTACATTAGTAAACATTTATATGGTATTATAAAAACTACATTCTGGCAAAAATATACACAGAATTTCGGGTTTTCTGTCCCAATCTCGTGAACGTGCTATTTCAAGAATGCTTAATGCCTTTAAACTCCAAGATGAACTGATCTTGAGATTTTGGTGGTCGAAGATCAAAAGGTCAAGGTCACATGACCTTACATAAATCTGAACACAATATATCAGGAATGCTTGAAGGGAATTTCATTACATGTGGCACAAACATCCACTTAGACTCAAGGTATTGCGCTAACTAGCTGCTGATGCTAATTCTCCAGTTAATTGGCATTAACAACTGCATAAGAAGGGAAATGATGTCATTGAAGATGAAAAAGTCAAACCTTGAGTTAACAAAAAAATATGTAGAAAGTGGAAATCTGGCAAACTTTTCCTTTATTTCAATGTTGGTTTGTGAAATTCCTGCCATTTCCACCAAAGTATATTGTGCAAATTCTGGTGGCTAAGAAAACGCTTGTGGTCTATTCTTTTCCTCCTTTTCCTCATCCAGCACCTCTGTCAATGTCACAATATAGAGCGTTTAAAGGGTTAAGCCGACATGTTGTCGTCCAGATCCACTAACAACAGTCAGCTTGTGTTTGGTTTTTCATGTCTCCCCTCATTAGTTTGTAGACAGGAAGATGGACTGCTCCGGCTTAGATTTAATGGCTGCACTGCACTGTGTGCTCTGTGGCTAATGTTAATGGAGGGCGGTGTCACCAAAAGCCTTAAAAACATACATTAATACCAACAATCTATATCAATCTGTTCACTTGAAGCCTTTTAAACAAGCACTTCTTTATTTTTTTGTTTCCTTACAACCACAGCTGGTGTCAAACTCCTGCAGGCTGAAAAGGTTTATTCCACAGTCGTTTTTGTTGCATATTTTCCACATGTGAATGTCAAACCAGCTGTTCATATTGCCTGATTCATGTCCAACACTAACATACAATCACCAATCACCTCCTGCAGCTTCATCTTGTAAGAGGTGTCAGGATAAGATTTCAATTTAAAGATCAAAAACAAAGAAATAACAATAATTTGAAACAATCAGACGACACGTGGAGTGGAGATACATCTGAGAGTGCTATTTGAATGTGGTGTAGGTAGAGTACACCACAGGAGTCTCAGCCTGGGCACAAACCCCAAACACACTTTTCAAATCCGATCTAATTTGAAATGTGGTGATAAGCCTCTACCCTAAAGTCATTGTCACCACGTACAGCTTATACCCTCCGTGTGCTGCTGCAGACTCATGGTGGCGAGCCCAGCGGAGGGTTACATGGCTGGTTTGGCTTCCGATCTCAGCACCTGCTCAGGCAGCCGAGCGTGCTGTCAAATGAGGCTCTGAGTGAGCTGAGCGGTGCGAATGAGCAACATTTGACTGAAGCACCCTTCACGCTAAAATCACATCGCAGGTGAGAGCTACTCAGACACACACTCACTTATGTAGACACTTGTGGACAAATGAGCTTGTACAGTAAATTATGATTGCCTCTTCACCAGTGGCCACATGCTTCTCTACTAATTGATGGGAAAAAGGCTTCTTGCTTTATTAACCATATGTTTTTCTTTAATGAAATTGAATTTCTATTAAATTGAATGTGTTACTGCTGCTAATAAACACACCTCCTTTTACCTGTTGGCCCCAGAAGGTAAATAACTGCTAAACTAGTCTGCTGCCTTATCACCACATAGACTGTGATCACACTGCATGTTTTCACCCTCAAGTTCAGCATACTGTTCATGTCTGAACTTTTTGGCTGACTGTTTATATCTGTTTTTAGCTCTCCCTGTGTCTGCTTGTGTTTTCTCCAAATACTCTAGATTCCTTTTTGAATACCCTGCATAGAAAGAAAGTGTTGTTTCGGTTTGAATGGAGAAAATGAAAGAACCGGTCCACTTTGGTAATTTTGTTGCCCCTGTAATATCATTATTTTGTTACCAGCATAACTAACGTCCTCGTTATTCAACCATTAGATCGTCTGAGGCACAGACTGCACACAGTGGCCCGAGCCACTTCTGCTTCTTTTTCTTCTTCTATTCTGTAATACTCTCCCAATTTACTGCAATGAGTCTGCAAGTCTGAACTATGCGAAAAATATGTTTTCACACTGCAAAAAAAACAAACGATGGTTCAATTTCAATTCACTTATTTTGTTATAGGCAAAATTTTGATCCATTGGTCCGGACTGTGGTCGGAGGCCCCTTCCTCACCTGTTATTTTGGTTTGAACTAATCTGAAAAGTTTGAACCAGACGTGGAAGATGTGAAAGCTCCTCAGATTAATTACAGACTGAATTTGCCCGTAGGTGTGAATGTGAGATCGGCCTCAAAAGGACAAGCAGTATAGATAATGGGCTCATCCAATTAAGAACTTGCAGCAATTAAAAAAATGATCACACACTTTCACTTTTCATATAGTTTAATTAATCCAAAGCATGAATAGAGAAGCTAGTTGTGTCACCTCAGAGCTGCTTGGTGTCTGTTGTTCAGGTGGTAGAGCGGGTCGTCCACTAATCAGAGGGTCTGCTCCTCCAGTCCGGTTTCAAAGTGTCCTCGGGCAAAACACTGAGTCTCAAATTGTCCCTGACTGCTGTACTGACAGTGTGTGACTGGTGTGTGATAGAAAAAGTGCTGCAATATAGTAGCACTGAATGAATGTATGTGTGTGTGTGTGAATGGGTGAATGTGGCTTCTTGTGTTAAGTGCTTGGTCGATAAGACTGGAAAAGTGCAAAATAAATACAAAACCACTTACAAAGCTTACACAGACTGTTTGCACGCAACTGTCATGATCTTAGAAAGCAGTGAGCAGAACTCGGTCACACACACACATGCACTTGAGGAGAAAAGAGGTCACAGCCTATACAGTAAGAGCATTGCGTGTTGTGTCAGAATCCCTGAGGAGGCCAACTTTTAACATGATACATTGATTTAATAAAACTACATGCAAGCTTTACATGTGTGATATGCACATATATGTGTTGCGTGATCAAGATGGTGAAGTTGAACTGTCTCTGCACAAATCCTTTTCTTTTGTTTAACCCAGACTTGAATTGACTATCCTGCTTTTCTAACAAAATTAAGGAAAAAATGATTTATAACATTACATAACTTGTCACATTACCTTCAAACTGTTATTATGCACTTGAACTATGTCCTCTCAACTGCTCACAACACATTTCAGTTAAACTCGTCACCCACCACAGGTAATGTTTTCATGATGTTAGTCCATCAGTTTGATTTTCAAAATCTGCTCAACTGAATTCTATTACATTGTGTGAAGAGGTGGAGCATGACCCAAAGAAGAAACCATGACATTTTGGAGCAAATCAGGATAAACGTGCAGATCCAGGAATTGCTTTTCATTTTATTTTACATGGAGACATAGCCTTGTTGGAGGTATGCGCTCTCCAAATGTTTAGTCCAAATTTAGTTTTACTGTAGCTGATACTCTGCGCCATCCTTTTATGGGGTTTCTCAAATCAAATCAAATCACAAACACTTTATTGTCCCATAGGGAAATTTGTCTTGGGCCAAAGTGCTACAGCAGCTGCAGAACAGCACATTGTACAACAAACACCAACAAAAAAACAGTACACAAGGACATATCATGTAAGACCCTGAATAATACTGCAGAATAAAAGTGAGTTGAATATTGCACCTGCCCTAAAAACACTTAAAAAGACAAAACACTAAAAGGATAAACAAGAAACAGAAACTGGCATTAAAACAAAAAAGAGTAAAATGTGCCAGTCAAAGTGCAAATGTTATTGAAATACATGACACATGTGATATACGTTGGGATGAAGGAGAGCTTAAGGCGGTTGGTTTTGCACTTATAGGCCCTTCTAAGAGGTTTATGTACAGGACAAATGATTGAATGACTCTGAAACTGAAATATGCAGCATTTGTCCTCATCTAAACCTGTACCTCTATGACCTCCTCATCAAAATTTATGGCCCCTTGGCTCTGCCTCTGCCTTCGAGTGACCCCATTAAATCGAGAAGTTCGAGGGTCAAGAGGTCATCCAATGTAGTCACGCTGCTGGAGGAGGCTGGGATCAATGAAGAGAGACTCCCCAAACACCTTTTCTCCCTTTAGCTGATTAAATGACACCATACCTTTTCATTATGTGCAGCACTTGTAGGAGAGAGGGATTTGATTACAAGGTGTTGGCCTATTTAATATTGTTCAGTTAATAAAATGTGAAAGGGAGAAAAGATGAAAAGGTAAATGAAAAGCCCTCAATCTGAAACGTGTTAAATATCATTTGATAAATGCATCATCAGCTCTCAGAATGATGGCTGCAATGAAAGCTAAAACCCAATGGAGCTTATTTATTGTCTTGAGGCCTCTTTTTCTAGACTGATAAGATGTGCCGTGAAAGATTCAGCAGGTAACACAGTAAAGTTTCATTCAATATGGATATGAAGTGTCATTTTAAGATGATGTTTGCAGATATGAGGCATTTGTGATGTATTAAAGCCACATAAAGAAAATGATAAAGAAGAATAACCCACATTCTTGCATTTATATCTATAAATGTCAACTTTAGAATTATTGTGGTTTGGATCAAATAATAATATTCAACCTACGCTTCATTCATAACAACATCTCAATTTGCTGCACTGTCCTCGTGCATCACATGAGAAATGATATTGATTTTCTGCTTTTGTTTGAAATAAAACAATTTTGAAGCTCACGAAATTCAAACTTTAACAACAAGAAAACCAAGAGATTGGGGATTGACGGGTGACAGACACTCCAATAAACAAACAAGCAACAGTAATGAGCAACAAACCAATATCAACACAAGAAGAAGAGAGAAGAGAAGAAAACAATTAATAATGACTCTCTGACTGACAACCTTTCAAATGCAGCTAGAGAGATAAATACTCAAAAAGATAGGAAGGGAGACGGAAGTGCGGAGATGATATTACTCTCATGCATCAGTAGAGGGCACTGTGAGCTTTTTGGTCAGTTCTACCCTCTCTCACCTCTCTCTCCCCACCACCCCCCAGCACAATGCTGGGAGTGGACCAGCCCACCACCTGGCATGGTGTCTGTCGGTGGAGGGGATTTAAACAAAGAGGGTTAATATCAATCAGTGTGTGTGTAAACACAGTCATAACTCACTTGAGTAATGAAGCGGCAGTGAGTCAGCCCTTTTTCCTGTATGGGGATAATGGTGTGTGTGTGTGTGTGTGTGTGTGTGTGTGTATGTGAGTGAGAGAGTAGGGGGAGGAATGTGAGAGACGAGGGTAGCTAAAGTGTAGGCATGCTTTGTGTTGTACAGCGAGAGAAAGGGCAGAGGCAAATAGCCGAGTTGCTGGATTGTCGAGTTCTGTTCATTACTAACAGAATCCATCTGTAAATTATAATGTGTGACGCTTTAATCAGAACCTTTGAGACTCTGCTTCATTAACAGTCAGTCGAACGGCCACATGTTCCTTTCAGTGATCTCATCTAGACTTCCATTACAACTTTTTAGAGGCCATAGGAACACATTACATTGTAGAAATTATTCATATTTAAAAAAAAAAAAAATAAGATACATATTTAACACAACATTCATACAGCATGTTTCCTCCTTTGCAGGTAGGTTATAAATAATTGTATCTAGAGATAATGATGATGTCAGCCAATCAACATCCTGTATTGTAATTGACTTCAGCTTAAGTAGTGCTCGTCTGTTTTGACAGAGGCGAGTGTCTCTGGACAGAAATCTTTTTTCATCATTTTCCAACAACACGGGCATCACAGTCAAATGAAGCTGAAAATCTGCAGCGTTGTGGGAAACATCTAGGGTTGTCATGGAAAGAAGCCATCGCCATGGTGATTGTCACCACTTCCTTTACACAGTTAAACCAGGCACCAAATGGTTGACATGGGAGCTGCAGAGAGATTGTATAAAGAAATATCATAATTAACATGACTCACTTATGAGTGACAGCACAGGAGAGAGAGAGAGAGAGAGAGAGAGAGAGAGAGAGAGAGAGAGAGAGAGAGAGAGAGTGATCACTGCACCTAATTGTTTCTCTGTCTTTCTACTTGATGTCGTTTCTCAGCGTAAATGTGGAACAAATCTAAGCAAACAGATAATAGAGTATGAAAGTAAATGAAGTAAGCTTTAGTTTTTGAATCAGTTCAATAAAAACTACATCTCCTGCGTCTGCAACACATCTATAAGACCTGAGCGATGCCATGTGTGAAAATAAAAGCATTAAATCTTAATGATTCAGGACCATCAGCAGTAGCAGACGCTGTATGCTCCTGTAAAAAGCCATTAGTCCATTTGAATTCAATCTGCTGTGTTTTATTTATGACTTTGCCTGTTAAACACTACACTACCCACAAGCGTTGGTTAGTTTTCACCAATTGGAGATACTGTTGTTGCCATAGAAACATTCAGGTTGGCAGCTGTAGACCACGATTAAAGAGCACCGGCAAGCTAGTGATATTGGATCGGCATCGCTCCACCATTGCTCAAGCATTAGACGTTACACCTTTCTTTTGAAAAGAAAAAGGTCATTAAAAACAAGTTATTCATGTTTGTGATGAATACTTCATTTTTCCTGAAATATATAATTTAATTCTAGTGGGATGGATGAAGACAGTGGGCACATTTCAGCTCTATGGAGACTTCCCGGAGTTTGAATTTGTGATCCCATTCCTTATCTTACAGTATAACCGACATCTTTAATCCACATCCCAACTTGTCACCAGCAAGAACATTAATGTTACCTTATATTAAGTTAAAGGCATAAACACATTAGTCAGTAAAGCTGACCATATTATAAAAGGATCAAACGGTACCTACAAGCTGTGAGACGGCATTCGGAAATGTAAAAACAAAACAGGTGAAAGGAGATGAATGAAAGATTCACACACAGACAGTTATGTTTTGTAATTTATTGTGAAATCACACAAAGTGATTAGGAAAATGCACTTTAGTCTCACACACAGACACACATACACACACACGCCACTGTCATATCTGACTCCTGGCTTTGTGTGGGCAGGTGGATCTGCTGGGCATCCTGTTCATCTCACTGTACATTCAATTACAGTCGCCCACAAATTACTTCAAGAATACAAGCCAGGATGAGCCGCCTGCCACCTCCGCATGCGAAACACACTCCTCCTCCTCCTCATGCCCCCTTCTCGCTTTCATTCCCTTCCTCTCCTCCGTCTCCACTTTGACGTTTTCCACAATCAAATGCTGGACCGTTCCCGTCTGAGAGCATCTCGCTTTTGGTTTCCGCACAAATACATTTTGATCTTAACAACAGAGCAGGGATGGAAAATAAACACCCTCAATCAAGTGACCTGGTGTTTTAAACACCCACTGCTGACACGTGCGGATGATTCCTGTTCTACCCTGTCCACACACACACACAACCAAACTTGGGTGGCCAACATGTACTGTGCATACACGGGTGCATGTACTGTATGTGCACATTTATAGTTGCCCATATGATTGCATTTGCATGCATTAAAAAAAAATACACACACCCACTCTGCTCATACGCAAGTGTGCTTGTCAAACACGCACACACTCTTGCAAAACGAGCTTGTTCTCAGCGTGTGTTCTCTCCATCTTTCCTGCTCCTTCTGTGTCTCTCCAGGGTCCGCATGATAGTGACTGATGCAGCCAGCAATTTATATCACTGATGGAGGCGTATAAAAAATACAAACGATATCCCGCAAAGGGGGTTTCAAGAGTGGAGGAATGGTGGATGTAAAGGGGATGAGCGAGAGTGGGGTCAGGGGTCCTGAGAGCTTGATATAGAGTGAGGCTATAGTGTCATTCAACCAGCAACTCCAGAGACGTTTTCAGTCCATTTTACAGCGTTTTAACCGAGCTGCTCCTCTGAATGGCAGACCATATACTGTATGGTATTCCATTACAGTCAAAGTTAATCATGCAGTGATTGGAGATGTGGATGAAGTAGTGGGGGCGTTTTCTGTCCTGGCAAGAAATTGTCCTTTTGTGAGCAAGTCACTACATCCAAGATCTGCCATTGACTTCTGACATCCTCGAGGAGAGACACATTTTATTTTGTGTATTTACTGCAAAACAAGAGCTATAGAAAGAATGAGGCCCTGTGACGACGTGTCTCATAATATTCAAGGCTTAGTAGGGACGACTTGATTGGGGACGTACAAATCCAATGTTGCAACAGCTATATAGTGGTGGATGTTGGTGTAACAAAATGGATACATATAACTGCTATTAAAACTCATTTACATTTACAACGGGGGGAAAAGCTAATTCCTGATATGACGTACATTTATCTCTAAATACAACCAGAAAATACATCCTCGCTGGGGCAGCATGAAAATGGGCAAAATGGTGACTGCTGAATGTATTTAGGCTCTATGCAACCTAGGCAATTTTCCAATAAATGTTGCCTTAGTTACAACACAACATACAAATTATAAATAATATGTCACTATGTAGTTATTGTATTTATTTTACTGATGGGTTCATTTAATCTAATATTCAGGATAGTCCTTATCGTTATTGTTATTGTTACTGTTATTATTATTTTTATAAAAATTTCCTTTTTATTGAGAGTCCTAAATTAATTAATCTCAATAATTTTACGCCACAAAGACTCTCCATGCTTTTTTATAATAATACTTATAGTAATAATATCTCTCTTTACACTGCAAACTTCAGCCAGGTGCTGAAGCAGATCCACTCAAATGAAAAATGTTGTAGTACACTCTTCATTATAATCTACTACAAAGCCATTCCATTCAATCAATACACAATTATCCCACAGGCTGAGGGAATATATTGTTTATGTTCAATAATTTTTTCTCTAATGGTTCCGGTTGACCTGTGGCTGGGCAGTGAGGAATAGAGGACGACGGGGAATGTGACGGGTTCATAAACTCACTCATGGCCAGCTTCGTGGCACCATGATGGGAACAGGAAGTTGTAGTTTTTGGGGCATTAATAGGGATGTTTTAGCAAATGTTTTACTGCTGATGTAAAAAGCATGAGATATTCACAGAGCTAACATAACGCTGTAATGGTCTCAAGAACAAAGCTGAAAACAAACCAATGTACACATTTTTGTGAAGAATTGAGCAAAGTGTCAAGTGACAAGAAGAACATTTTATTTAGCTATAAAACCAGTGTGTGTGACGTAGATAATATTCTTTATTGAATACTCCTGGACTCTTGAATTGTCCATGAGAATCAATCTGAATGACAAACATTTCCTTACCCAGCAAGGAACAAGGTCAGCCTCATGGTTACAGGGTTCCCTGTGTTGGATAGTTCAGTTTCACGTCTAAGTGGATCAGTGTTTCCCTTTCCCTATGGTTAGTGCAGTGGTAAGCTATCCAATATCCCCATAAGGCTTGAGCTCTTCCAGCGGTGGCTTCCAGTAGGGGAGAAAAAGCCCCCCGGGTCTTTAACACCTCCCCCACCTTGGACTAAAGCAACTCATCTCCCATTGCTTTATTGATTGGGATACTCTGGGGAGGTCAGACTGTAACATCGGATACCAGGGATCTGCTTGTGGATTGTGTCTGCCTGTCAACACTTTAAATTGCCACTGGGGCCAAACCAGCAACATTGAGGTATTCAGTATGTCAGATGCAGTTAAAGGCAGCGGGTGGTATTATCCATGAGAGAACGAATATTTAAAGCGCAAGACACAAACAGGAAGTGGAGTAATTTGATTTCCATATTGATGGTTTTATAAATGAGACTGGAAATTGATTCTTTGCAACTTATGAAATTGATTTCAGGATAAGCACGATAGGCAGCTTTGAGAAGAAGCAGAGTTAGAAAGCTAAATAACACAATCACCTGGGTTTTTATTGCATCTTACAGAAGTAGTTTTTTTTTTTTACTTGCTTCAGTTATTCACACTTTTCCACATTTCTTCTGCAATGGGGGAAAAAAAACCCAGTTTCTCAATCATATCATTTGACA
Organism: Paralichthys olivaceus; assembly: GCF_024713975.1. NCBI lineage: Eukaryota > Metazoa > Chordata > Actinopteri > Pleuronectiformes > Paralichthyidae > Paralichthys > Paralichthys olivaceus. Next base: position 8,656,185 of record NC_091095.1, read on the forward strand.
CTGGAACAATGACACATTGTTGTAAGTGCTGCTCCATTACCATTTCTCTGCTGTTAAGTGACTAAGTCCACGGTCTGAGACAAAGCGAGGACAGAGTCATACAAATGTAACCAGGAACCAAAGTGACGTGGGGCTGACAAGAGGAAAGTTATGAAACGATATTACATTATTCTAATATGAGCAGACAAAAGGGAAAGGGACAGGAATAAATGAAAATTCAGCTGAGTCAGAGGAAAGCTGATAAATGCCAATGAGCCGGTGAAAGACTTTTTTATTTTAATGAGATATGAGAGAGGGTGAGAGGATGAAATGAGAGATCAATGTGAGCAGGACATGAACGATTACACACCAACTCAAACATACTAAAACTGAACATGTGTAAATCTGTAAAGTTTCATTCTAGTTTTCACTGTTCAGATGTTGAATCGGAGCTCGTAGTCGACCATTAACTTTTGCATTCGTTTCAGATAAAACCACAGTGGCAGGAAAACTAGATACGGGAAAATAGATTGAACTATTTTAGTCATATCTGTTTAAAACAAAGGATTGTTATTTTTGAGATTTAAAGCCTTTATGAACCAAAACAAATAATGACTAATTTACCTGTAGATATAGAGACTGCAATCACAGAGCAGTGCTTAAAGCAAATAACAAAAACTACTTTATTAAAAAGAAAGAATTTTACTTATGTTTCCTTTATGAACTCTGCTCCTCAGAGACAATGCTCATATTATCTGTATCTGGTGTGTAACAATTCAGTTTCTCCTTTTTTGTTGTTGTTACTTTTTAGACAATTTTAAGTGAATTAAAACATTTCATTCAGTATCTGACACAAACATTTTGGTCATTCATCAAATAATTTGAATTGTGTCTAAGGAGACTTTCACACCTTCCTTGTTTGGTCTGGACCTTCAGACTTTTCTGTTTAATCTGGATCAAAATATTCTTTCAATTAAAAGAAGTGGTCTCAGTCTTGCTAAAACTGAACCATGGTTTGATTCATTTGCAAGGTAAAAAACCTTGAGAATGTTTTTTTTGATAGTTCATCAATTGCAAGAAGTTGAGACAGCATTAAACAATAGAATAAATAGTGGAAGCATCCTGTAGGATTTCTTCATCTGCTTCGCCTCCAAAGACATAATGTTGGAACATCAAGGATGTAGTAATATACCATTCTGATAACGGAATTGAAGGCAAGTTCATTCATTTTCGTCATTCAAATGGAAAGACCACTTTTTTCCTTACAGTTTATTCAAAAAGTTAGTGAATATAATGCAATCATTAAACTGACAACACACTGATGTCAGTTGCACGCCTGTCTACACACCAATCAATGTCAAGTATAGACAAACACAGCCCACGTAGCACATACTTTTGTGCTTCCTAAACTACCATGTGAATCCAAAACTATGGTTTGGACTTTCAGGTTTGAAATACCCCTCAGTCGATTGCCTTTAAGATAGCTGAAAAGAAAAGAAAAGCACTAATCCTTTTGCTCGTGCTTAATTTTTCAACATGCAACTATCATATTAACTTCTGTTATTTGTAGTGGATAGTCTAAAAAATCAATTTGTTTCTGAATTTGATGTCCCTGAATGGACCACGCTGGCTGCAGAAAAAAATCTGATATCATGCACTGACTGAAACACTGGCTCTAGATCTTTACCAGAATGAAATCGACCTCTTCGGCCAAAACTTCAGCCAAAGCAGTTCATTAAGTTTCAGAAACATCTCCTAAAGGCAGATGGAGAAACTGTTTGTGTGGCTGTAACAAAATCAACAAGCGAGAACTGGAAAGGTGAAAGAAACTGTAGCGGTAGTGGTTCTGAGAATTTAAAGCCCAGACACACAGTCTTCATCCAGTCATCAAGGTGACAAATCCCACAGTGGAAATCCATGCTTGTATACATTACAGTTATTGTAAGGAGGTCTCATTGCAGTCACCACATACTGTTTGATAAATGTGAGCCTCAGTGAGGAGAAGATCCTTGTGCTGCGAGTAGTAAAGAAACACAGGGGGGGGGGGGGATTTATGTCTGCGGCTTTCTCCCTGGACTGAGAGTCCAAGCTCCTGAAGCCTTTTGTCTTTGACCCCCACCAGTCAGTGTAAGTCCTTTCGTCTAAAATTATTCATGTTTTCACAAGCAGAGCTGAAGCTTTAATCAAAATGCGTGCTACCCTTCATGTTGTCGACCTCTCTCACACACAGCTGTCATAGCGGGGAGGGGGGGGGGGCAGGGGGCAGGTCAATCGCTCCTGCCACCACGCTTTCCTCTGAGGAGCGGACGCACCATGTGGGATGGCCATCAAAGCGTTTTAAATCAGTGCTGGTAGACTGGACATGGGATGCCTCTTGCCTTGATAACCTGCAATGTAATGAGTAATTTGTGCGGGTAATGCTGCTCCTAAGTTTGGGACAAACACACAAGGCTGGTAGGCCAGTCAATGATCAGGAAGATGTGGTCAGGGAACAAATTAATGAAGATTTTCTTTCTTTTCACCAAAAATATGTGATTCCCAAAACCAGAAGAAGACTTGAGTCACACTGACTCTGGTTGCACTAAGCACCATCCAGCGTCATTGTGCTATAAAGTGAATAAAGTAGCACCAAGCTTCAACCGAGCATGTTTTTACTGGAATTATTAAAACTGGGTTATTAATATATATACGTCTGTTGGAACAGCAGAACTCTGCCATGACTTTGATTTACAAGCTGGTATAAACAAAAACTGAGAATTGTACAAAACCCAACATGCCTGTTGCTCTATTGAATGTGTGATTGATGACCTCTGGCTTTGTGAAAGTAAAGAGGAAAATATACTTCAACATTAATGGCTTTTAACATGTTGTTCTAATACAGTCACTACTGGACTATAGTCAAAGGCTCCATGAATGGTGGAAGTACTTATTTAACTGACAAGGTGCTTTACCTGTGTGGTTACACTTACACTCACTATGTATATCACTCAAGGCCAGAGATTTCCTGGTAATGGCTGTCCAGATAAAAGAAGAAATAAAAACTCACACAAAGTGAAAAGTAACCTTTGATAGATTTTAAAGGGGAAAAAAAATCGATCAGCCAGGACCTACCTCTCTCTTTAACCTAACCAAAGGAACACTTGATAAACTGAACTATGAGAACAATCAAAGAAACAAACACAGACTAAAATGGCCGTCAGAGCACATACTACAGCCAACAGTCCTCTTAAATTCAATCAAGCGGCACAGAATTTCACACACTCATAGATATCATTCCCCTCAATATGCCTGATTGTTGTTATTATTATTTTATTTTCCATGAAGATCTGTTAATAAAACCCCGGGAAAAAAACTTGGGGTGAAGACAACAGGTGGTTGGAGAACTGCTTCGTCCAGGAGAGCGGGATGAACTTCTCCTCCAGCCTCCTTCAAATAGGCTTTGGTGGACATGGCCATCAAGTCATCACAGCACCTGAAGTAACAGTTAAGATGAATTTCTCTGCATGAACTCTCGTTGCTGGTTCAAAAAAGGTACAACGCACCATTAGAATATTTTTCGAGATGTCCTGCTTTAAGTGGACATATAATCCCAAATAATCAAATTACTGTAATCTGTACACCATGGCCAAATTACAACAGTTTTTTCAGTTCATCCTTTGGTATCACATGGCCTCATGCATGATATCTTGCAATAAACATTGCACAGTTTCCATCTGTACATAGCTTGATTCCTTGGTGTGCTGCAGTATTTAATGTTAACCTTTGGTAATAACCTTTAATCTCATAAGGAGGCTGTGCTGCAGCTCGATAAACCAGAGCGTATTATTAAACTTAATCTGATAAAGCCATCCTTATGACCGAGCCAATGACAGGGCGTCTCTCTGTCTTCCTTTTGTTATGGCTGTTACAGAGACCACTGCACCACACACATGTCGTAACTATGGTTTTAATATTGTTATAGTGTATTTGTGTCTTCACATTGAAACATTCTCTTGTCTCCTTCTATGGAAGGGGTAAGAGGTCAATCAGTGTCTTGCTTTAACTAAACCTGAGCACCTGAATGTTTTCCTCTATGACGTCCTTTTTACTGATTTAGTATGTATACAAGATATGATGTTAAAGTTCATGAAAGAACACACTAGCAACAAGAACATTACTTGGAGGAGGCTTTGAAAATATACCAGTTAAAAACCTGATTGTATGTTGTTCAAAGCCACTTCACCTCGTTTTCTCTCTGCAGGAACCCCACCAGTTACTGTGACTTACTGAGCCATGAAGTCAAACCAATTGTCAGCTGAAAATCAGATGACTGAGTGATGAAGCTGTTACGGAAAGTCCATCTTGTCTTTATTCAAGAGCGTGATCTTTCATTTTGAGAGCGTTATTTCTTCATGTAACGTTCCGATTTTGTAATGTTCATTCCCCGCTCATGTTCACATTTGCTCTGTTCTTACAAAAAACGTTGTCTGCCCTCAGATACATTGTTACTGCACAAATATCCTATGATTCAGTTTCCTTCTGCTCTTAGATTTACGTGAAATGACCATGTCCAACCATTACAATGCCAAATATTTGGAGTCACCAGTACTTCCCTGCCAATGTTAGGTGGCATGTACCTTCCGCAGGTGCACCTCTATGCATCTCATTCCGTTATCAATACAGCAGTTGACCGACATGACTGAGCTTTCACTTTTTTCTCTCTGAGTGATCATTTAACAATTAAATATAGACAAACTCACAGCAGAGCGATTTACTTTGTGGTGATTTTGTGAGACAACATTGTAGTTATGGAATCGGGAGTGTTTCGTATGCACAGTGTAGAACAGCAGCTTGGAAGCGACTGCTGATTAACATGTCGCTGACAGCAGAACATGAGACCAGCTGTATGGGAGTTTGGCTGAGTTAAAATGCTGTGCAGAAGCAAAACAGATAAAGGGTTAAAACTGTCTGACACTTGGCACAATGTAGCTACGACGCAATGGCATAATATGCTAACTGGCTTATCTCGTGACACTTAAACTGCTTTCAGACATGCACTGAACTCCTGATAATCTCTGGAGTATGTGAGAATGAGTCAGAGGAAGTGTCTATGTTAGTTTATGTGAGAAAACAGCAGGAGATTATCCAGAGGATTCACAAGTGGGCGTGTCACTGACATTTCCAAAATGCAACAGACGCAAAAACTGAAAGAAAGAAAAAGAATACTATCTCTGGAGGAAAAAGCTGTGCCATACACGGCATACACTGACGATGTCGAGAGAAATTTCAGTGATAATGTATGACACTGGTGTTGATGTGCAGTAAATAAAAACACATGATCTCTGCTGCAGAATGAGCATTTTACATCCAGCCTCTGCCTCATGCACCACCCTTCACCTGAATGCTCCAGAGAATCTCCTGCTGCTTTCTTTATGTGTGAAAGGTACATTTCTGAGAAACGTTTTTCCATTAAATCTTCAATTACTCATTGACTACACATGATTACTGGCTATTAACCTTGTCTTGATGTCAAGCACAAGAACATTTAAATAAATGTTTGAAATAAAAAAAACAAAGGATGTTTATTTATATCCCCCCACATGGATTTTGAAGCTTTTGTTGGAATTAAAGTGTTGAACCTTCCAACTTTGACTTTCACATAACTGTGTGACAGTCTTACGTGTGTGTCAGACGTCTGTCTCATCTCTCAAATATCTTGCTGTGAAACATCAGCATCTTTCTTATTTCACGACTGAACAGATGCTGATACTGATTCTTAAGCTGACACAAAATAGTCGTGCAGATCCAGAGAAGTCTACACCACAGGATGCAGTGCAGCATTATTCCGCACTGATGTTTGCTAATCCAACCTGTCACTGTTAAGGTTCCATTTATTATCACACCATCTAGCTCCTCTTCTCTCCCCTGCTGATGTGAAGGATCGAAATCTTCATGTCTTTTCACACCCAATTAACTCATGCAGGCAGAATATGCCCTGTTGACCATACTGTGGTACCCTGAGATATTTCCCATCACTGCCGCATGACAAGAATAGAACTGTTGCCAGCTGCAGTTACCCTGGCAATCCTTGCCAACACACACAGTAAACAATGACACTACTTTCTGTGCACAACGGATCCCCAACAATGCAGCCACGTCCCATTTATATCATTGTTCTATTGCAAAGCACTTTACAGCAAATGCACAGTAAAAATCACATTATTGGCAACATGCACCAAAACATTATTCTAACTGGGCACTACACAATACATCTGTGCAGTCAGTCCTGTTAGAAATTAAGCATTAAGCTTACTTCATTGTAGAAAACTGGTCAGTAGCAACATAACATACTGTATTTATTGTAACTTCTATCTTTTCAATGCAATGTTTCGGCAAATATACAGTAAACAACTGTTTTCTATCCATAATCCCATCTCTCCATACCACATAATTGCAAACATAACACACAGTAAGTGTGTTCATAATCCATCGCTGACAGTGCGAGTATGCTCTGTTAACTTCGTCCATCTTTCTATTACATCTTTATCTCTGAACACACAGAGCTGGAGCTGATCACAGTAAAGGCATTTTCTTCCTCATATTGATTTAACAGAAGTACATAATTGACCCAGAGCAAATATTGCATTTGCTTTTGTGCAGTTGCCTGCGACAACAACAAAACTCACACACACACACTCTCACACACACACACACACACACACACACACACACACACACACACACACACACACACACACACACACACACACACACACCTCCATTATGTCATACTTACTTTCAGTGGGATATTTCTTAAACTGGAAAGCTAATCCCTTCTTAATTTATCTTTAAATTGCTGACAGGCTGTATTGTACCTGCAGCATTTTATGTGCGACGTGTGATGATACTGTTGATCTGTGTTTGGGACCATCACTTTAACAAGGAAACTGCACAGAGAAGACAGAGCCATCTGTATTCCCAGTGTCCCTCACATACGAGTGAACTACGCACAGAGCAGGAAAGTAATTCCTTTTCTGCTGCCTTTTGCTCATTCAGCTGTTTTCACGTGTGGACAATCGAGACGGATGAATAAAGACTGGTTTTCATTTGTGTGTGTGTGATTGTGTGTCTGTGAGGGTTGTCAGTACACAACCATTTCATCAGTGGAGATGATTCAGTTGTTCTCTTATAGATTCATATGTTATAAGACAGAGCAGACCTCAGCATATTGATCATTCCTAAAAGGTTTTTGCTTGTTTTTTTAATAAATGTATTCAAAGTTCAAAGTTCACACAATGTAAAAATCATTTCAAAGAATTTGAGCATTGAACAGATATAAATGTATACAAATAAATTAAATAACAGAGCTGTAAGTAAGATTTAAGCTTCTTTTGAAAATCTATGTTTATATTACAAAATGTCTAATGTTTAATCATTTTGTATAACATTATAAGCTCTGTGACATTTGTTGTTCATATACAGCATTTATATGGCACAGTATATAGTAAATATGCTTTTTTATAAATTGATGCAAAACCTTTGAGAAGGTATAACCATTGTATGATTTCTGCACAACACAGAAAAATAGTTATCAAATACAAGGGTTCACTCTAACTTACAACATGCAGCAATGATCAGCAATAAATAGCTGTTACTTCTGTGTGATAAACAAGTGCTACAGGGGCACCACCATTTCCCCAGAGTTACGTCACCCTAAGTTCACCCCGATGTTAGAAAAAGAAGCACTGATTTAAAAGAAGTGGTCTCACATTTCCTTTCCTGTAATTGAACCAAAAGAAACAAACGAGTCCTAACCACAGTGGCCAAGGTTGAGATTCAGCATGGACCCTTTGCTGGTTGTCATCCCCGGATCTCTCCCTAATCATTTCTATCATAATAAAAGCAAAACCCTGAAAATAACTTCAAAAAGTAGCTCTGTGAAAAAAAGAAAATAATCTACCCTCATCTTTAATATCAAGTAAAGGATGAATATGAAACTTGAACCATTTGAGTAGTATCTTTCTCATTTTTGTTGAGTTGAGTTCCCCTCCATCTCCATGTGACCAAACAAACTCTACATAATCTGACTTTGATTTGTTAATTTTCGCCTTTCTGCTTCAATCTTTTATCCTGTCAGTGTTCGACTCCTCGACTCAAGAACCTCGGCCTTGAATATTGTCGCTTTATATATCTTGAAATGACAAATACAAAGACATTTAATGAAGTCATGTTAAACGTTATGGCCAGGCCTTGGGTCAAATAATAAACACTCCAACTCACAAAAATTCCAGAAATGCTGTTTTGTTGTGGGGCCTGAAATTTTAAATGTAATGTAATAGCACTGAATAATGTGAGAATTAAATGAGCAGGAAACAGATTGGCCTCTCAGAGCAGTGCTTCTGATGACAGTGACCATTCAACTCTAATGGGCAGTATCGACAATTTGTTGCAAAGTTTATCTCTTAGCAACAGGAGTGCCACTTGGCCTTTTAGACAGTGTCAATGGGATTTCATGCCTGGTCTCTTCTAGCAACGCCACGGCAAACCAGAAAGGGCTTGCACAACACAGAGGTACATCAGTCAATGTTTGTGAAGTGTACTATTTGTCCTGGCAACCTGCACAGCAGATGATAAAGAGCTCTATCACTGGTCATGGACGCTATGCAAAGCACATCTTTGCACCTGGAAGGTTGACATTTCCTCTGTCACAATGAGCTCTTTTGTGACATTTCGGAGATTTGAGACACCAACCACATTGTTGTCTTACATCTGTAGTCTCCAATTTGATTACAATTACAACTTTCATAACTCTGTTATGGCTTTGCAACCAGCTACAACCCCGCCTTGAGACCCCCTCAAGGCATTTCAGGAACCTTTGGTCTTAAAAGTAAAAGTCTAGTTAATTTTCTACACAGACAGTGTTGACTCTCAGTTGGGGCATTTCCACTGCTTGGATGTTCTTGAAAGTCTCTCTCTTAATGATCAGTATCAAAGTGTATATCTGGTTCTTTGATAAAAAAGTAACTTTACAAGTCTGTGTTCATGAACACGTGATTTGAAAACGCAACTACAACGACCATGTATTTTGGTAAAGAACCGTCCACTCACCAAGTTTAAATGTCTGGTATACTTCCAGGGCTAACTCTGATCTGAATCTAAAGATAAGATGTGATTAATCCACTTTCTGACAAGTTCTACACATTGCTTTGTAAACCAGTAATGTATAATGTATGTATATATAATAAAACTGAAGAATTGCAACAAATATGATATAAAGTACAAATTCAGTTTATACTAGTGTTGAATGGACAAAGGACATGTGCATGTTTTACCTGTATCTGTTACTGTTGATATATTGACCCATTTAATTATGTGAAAAAGTGTTCAATGACATAGGAATGCACAAGAGACTGAAAATAAAACAATTCAGACAATGGTGACCATGTGCGATGGCCCTTAGACAAATCACTGCGTTGGGCAGTAATTGGTCAAGTGCGCCAATTTACCACCGTCAAACTAGAAAGCTCAGACTTCATGGCAGAATGATCAAAGCCACCACACTCTCCAGTGTTTCCTCTGCATTCCGCTTCTCCAAAGAGACTTGTTTTTTCCGACTTTCATCTCTCATTGCAGTTTTTCTTCCTTTCTCTGCTTTTAACCATCTACCACTCTCCTCAATGATCAAACAAGAATGAAAATCAGAATGCTGTTTATCAGAGGAACCTTCATCGCAAAAATAATGATGTTACCCTGGCAATAATTATCATTGTTCACACCTTATGATCTGCAGTAGATCTGCAGCGGAATGTGATTGCTTTGATATTTTTAGATTGATGGGGCTGTGTGGAGGAATATACTCATAAAGAACTGAAATGCATTCAAAAAATTATACACCCCTCTTTGAGTAGACAATTTTACTCACCAGCTATCAAACATAGAAAAAGCAAACTAATAAATCAAAACTCTGAGATGGGACTTTTTATCTATGTGAAATACCATCTTATCAGCAGGAGTTCAATATGCCAAATAACGTAAAGGGACAGACAAACTTTATTGACTAAAGGTTGATAAAAAATGCTTCATCCAAAGACAGGGAAAAAAATATGATCCAAGTTTGTAGGGTCATAGGTTATACAGTCAGACTTTGCTGACATCTTCTTGGATTGTGGGGTCTCCATTGTCAGAGGCGTCTAAAAAATAAAATATGGTCGTACATTATGTAATAAATTCAAACAACTGAGAAAACTTCAAAGTAATTTCAACAATTAAAATACCTTACTTATGATGACATGGTCAAAACCCAAACTTTGACGCATTTCGGCATACAGGCTTCTTCAAGGAGTCAAACCGATCTCCTACACACATGATGTTTTCATAGTGGTTTTCTACCAATGGGAATCTCCCACTATGAAATGAAAAGTCTCCCCCAAAGAGCAAATCAAACAAACTTCAGTGACTTCAGGAAGCGCTCCAAACATTTTGTGATTCTAAAAGAATTTTGTTAGCAAAATCAGCTTTGGATATGTGATGATTTATAGTTTTTTTCATTTAAACTATCAAGTGATATTTTAACAGGGCTCAGCAGGATGTTTATGATGACGGCAACGCTTATGAAATATTGTAAACAAAGTTATCAGTCTGAGCTAATGCATGCAAAGTACGATCGAGACGGATTGAAAAAATGTTTTGCCGATGCTAGATATCAAACACAAGCCAAGCAGTCTATCATGGCAAGTTGCTTTGACAGAACATAGAACGTTTTCGCTGAACCTCCGTCTCACGAAGACTCATCCTGGGTCCAGGTCTGCAGCCGCCTGTACCTGTCGCAGGCACATACATGTCTTCAGAGTAGACAAGCCAACTTGACATAGTAAAATGATTTTGGGAGAGCACTCTGAAAGTGAGAAGCACCCACTCTTCTGCTGCTTCTAGGGAACAAAATGTCCTCAGAAACACACTGCACACTGTCTGACAGAAAATTTGAAGACTCTCAGTGGACTGAGGGGTCCCCCACTCATGAGTTGCATCTTCAACTTTCAGGGTATATGATTGCGATAAATACATAATGAAATACGTGAAACACTTTGACTTCTACATCTTCTTTGCCCCAGCAACCACGTCTTACAGGAGTTTTGTTTATGTAGCCTAAAATTAAACCCCAAATACATGATAGATGTGTAATGAAGAGCAGTAACTGTGATGACTGACACTCACATGCAGGAATCAGGCCCAACTCAAAGTTCAAACCAACAGTCTCAGTTTTAATGAAGGCAGAGGTCATACACAGGAAGGCTACAGGGAATCCACAGGCAAAAATGATTTGACATTGAGACATTTTATTTGTGCCTGAACACCAGAGATTAAATGAGGATGTAATATATGCTTGATCTACCTTCTTATTTACCCTGTTGACACATTACATTTACACTTCAACTTACACTTAACTGCACAGTTAAAATTGTTTGGATTTAGTTAATAGCTTTGCAAGAGAGAAATAAACTCACATTCACACAATGTAAAGGTGCTATTGACACAACGTTACTGCAGTAGAACATATTAGTGCTGATTGTTGTTTTGTTCATGGTGAAGAAGAGAATGAGGCTTTATCCTCCAGCTAGAGCAACTGTGAGAATCCTGATGGTGATTAACAGGATGATTGAAGCTTGGTAACATAAAATCTGGCCAACAGAGCTGGATTCGGTTACTATGCACACAGTCTTGTATTCCCCTCTGAGTTTTTAAATTTTTACTGTGAGTTTTGTGACTGCTTTTATTAATTCATTTTTACTGTGTTGTTTTGTTGTAGCTTGTGTTTCATTGTTGACTGTGAATGTTTCTTGTTCTCAGGCCTCTCTTGGAAAGGAGCTCTTGATCTCAATGTGACTGCCAGTTAAAATAAAGATAAATCAAATGTACATACTGTATATGTGGACATGCTGTACGTGAGAAAAGACGTCACGCATGCCATCCTGTCAATCCCCTCCTCTCTCAGACCATCATCTCCTACCCAGACCGAGAGATCAGACTCTCTAAGCGGTGTGAAAAGCCATTATCACCAGCCTTTCTTCATCTTAACTATGATGCTTAGCCGAGCATCTGCATTAATCAGAAAGAGACAGTGAGGGAACGAGAGAGAGAGAGAGAGAGAGAGAGAGAGAGCAAAGCAACAAAGAGATCAGACCTGAGAATACACAGTAGAGGCCACAGAGTGGACCACAAATCACCCTCTTATCTATATGAGATGAAAGACTTGTTTTCCCTCAGCCAGTAAACACAATTATGCATCTGAACATACTCTCTGAAGATCATTCAACAACAAATCGTTTCCATCTCTAATTATGTCTAATATAAGCAGATAAGAGCCATGCCCAGGCAGTTTGGGAATCTGTTACATTCATGACAAGAGCATTCGACCCAAATCTGAATCTCCTTTTATAACAAGTAGTAGCATCAATGTGCAAGTTTTTTTGTTTTGTTAACGCTGATACAGAGAAACATATAGTTGTAATGATAAAGATGGTTTACACATATTTTGACAGATTTTAGACAGATTTTGCGCATACTGAGGTTATTAATTTTAATTTGGGTTATTACTTTGTTAACATGCTCTTATATCCCGAGAACATCACTTTCCTCGTACTCTCCATTGCTGCAGCACCTCTTTTCAGTCTCTGTCTGAAATGCTTGGTTTTAGCTCCTGTCCCATATAGGATCGTGATAAGTGTCATGTGACATCACGACGGTGCAGGCATATCATCCAGACTACTGGCGAGGTGTCTTAGGAGCCTCTGGAGCCGTGTTTGAGAGAAGATTTCATTTTACCTCTGACTTTAGGCAAGTTAACTTTGCAGAACTTAAAAAAGCAACTGTACACCACAGAGGAAAGGAAAATGAGAAAAAAACCACAATATGTCTCCTTTAAATGGTGCAAGGAAGCATGCCACAACAGCTGATATTTTACAAGGCCTCCAAGCAAACTTGTATTAATGTTTTGCCTAAATGTGTTTCGTAAACTGAGATTCCATGTTAGCATCACCAGCAGAGCACATAAATGCAGTTTGCAAATCCGTTATATCAGACAAAGGAAGGATTGTGGCAACATGCAGTCCAAATGAATGGCTCCAGTGAAGACAGCAGGCTATTTATTCTCCTACAGAGATGCTGTAAATTCCACATGCACTCATTAAGTATAAACCAGTCTGGAAATACACAGAGCAGTGTATTGTGCATGAAGTGTGCATGAGACAAACCAAGTAGGATAGATGGCACCAAACACAAGTAAAGTGGCTGCAGGTTGGGATATGGTTCGGATCGCTTCATTTGACTGTGTTATACATTTTCACAAGGGAAGATGCAAATGGATGAAGTGTTTTCACACACACTGTCTGAAAGGTAATTTGTCGCTGAACCAGATGAAATCATTTGCACATCTAAATCTATTTGCACATTAATTGTGTTTGGTTGTGGCAGATTCTCACCTGAGCATTAAGCATCCCTCCCATCTTGTTCTCTCTGCGCTCTTCCCTGAGTCAACCTCCACTATGCCCCTACAGATCCAACGTGGTCTGAGACCATCAATTGAGCCTCCATTAACACTGAACTGTGAAGAAACCGGGGGCCGACCGAGACTCGTGGGCGTCTATTTCATCCTCCCTGCATGTACCATTGAGAAAGGGAGCCTCTGGGGAGAGCAGACGGCTCTGGTTTCCTAGTGTAATCTCTGCTCATATGTGAGGGCAAGCAAACTACCCAGCATCCCCCCTTCAGAATAAAAAGGGTGAAATGTAGGAGGCATGCTTTGCTCACAGCCTGCACTTTGAAAAATGTTCTTTGATACTCAAGTGATCAATGCACTCACTCGGGGAGGATAGATTAAAAACACAATTGTGCCCCTGGTGCAAGATATAATGACAAATACGCAAGACTTGAAACAATAGCACTAAAAACCCATGGTCACTGGATTACTCGATGTCTCATGGTGATGTCTTAAATGTTTTAAGGGCATGTGCAATATTCAACTCACTTTAATCTGCATTCTTATTCTGGGTCTTACCCATGGTCTTACCCTACATGTAGATGTGTGAAGCAAAAGAACACTTGGTGGTCTTAATGATAATATGTATGCACTTTATCTGAGGAAATAGGTGTAAGTGGAAAAGGCTGCTTGTGAGTGAGAATGGAGTGACTGAAAGGTCCCCAGCTTTTTAAAATTACAGTGGATTTCATTGAATACCTCTAAATGACCCATTGCCCGTGATGTCTACTTGCATCCTAACATTTTCCTCGCTGGCCTCGTAATCCTCCATTTGATAAATGGGTTTTTCACATCTTAAGTTTACAGCCTCTCCAGGGGTTAGTGTTCAGCTGCAGTCCATGAACTTCCATGGGGAATGAGGGCTGCCTCTGTGTTTCACTTCTTGCTGGCTTCATTTTACGTACACCAACGTGGTCCCCCCGCACCCTTAGTCTTTTCCCACCTCTCTCTCTTCTCCGTCCCTGGAGATTTAATGAGGTTTGCCGTATGAGGCAGCCGGACTGAGGCTTCAATCTTGTTAACTTTGTCCAGCATTCAGTGTTCTATGGAATAGGTTACTGCTGGAAATCAATGAGTCAGCCTTACCACTCAACATTGTGATTTAATGTGTTCAATACCTCTATTGATCTTTTCTCCGCTCACGCAGCTTCCCCATTTTCTCTTTTGCACACATGCCCAGTTCCAATGCCAACATGGAAAGAGACAGACCAGATGTGGAGGTCCCCGTTTAAACCTCCTGTCTCGAGTCTCCTTCTATTTGTGTTTCTTCCCTGACGTTGCCTCATGCTTAGGAATCAGTAGTTGGTAGCAGACATGAATAATGACCTGTTAAATCAATACATCCTCCAGTGCTGACAGTTTCCAGTGGTGAGGTGTTTAAATAGAGGTCATGGAGCTGACAGTGTACATGGGGCCAAAGAGCACGGGAAATATTTGGTCCTTTGTGGGAAACGGTCCTCCTCTCCGTCCATTACTCAGTGTGTCACCCGCTACATCGTTCTTTGACACTCAGACATTTGCTGATGACAAACACCTCGACATGACACTGGGTGAAAAGTCAGACGCAACATAAATGTAACTTTATACCCACTGTTACTCAAACGCACCGTGTAGTGCACTGATCATCAGAGTGTCCAACAAACAGAGGGTGGGGTGTGTCACACTTGAGCAACAGATGTTCAGTGCACAGCATCACTCTTTTCAGGTGCTAATTAAAATGGGAAATATCTTTATAAATGTGATGGAACAGAGGGCTTTCAGATGTTACACATCCACCAGTTGTTATATTGGAGTCACTTTCTGGGGAAACAACAGCTGAGATCAAGGACGGGCTGTCTATTAATATTTCAGTAAAAGTGGTGAACTTGTATCTCTATTGCCAGTTTAGAACCAAAAACGCTAAAAATGTTTTAGAGGCTTTGTTGCTAATCTTTATTTATCAGTTGTGGTTGTAACATTGTAGTTTTGGGAGTCAAACACCCTTTCTGTGGCGAAGATCTTTTATTGATCATCACTCTACTCTCCGCTGCGTTTCTAAAGTAGCAGTTGTTTTCTTTGTCCATGCAACAGACATCCATTCAAGAGATGCTATGCAGACAAAAATATTGACATGAACAGTATAATAACTGAAAATTTAGACTTTCTTAACTGACAGCAAGAACGTTTCCTGTCAGGCTTATCGACATTAATGCTTTTAAAAGTGACACAAGATAAATGAAGGATTTCAAACATGCTGTAGTGTTATCATTGTCATGTGAGCGTTCTGAAAGAGACGGCCATTAAAAGTTCTCCATCACAACCTGGGATGTGTGTATACACTGGTGGGGTGGGGAGGTGGGGGTCTGTGCTGATGCAAGTTGGCGTCAGCATTTCTTTTTTCATGAGAGCGGGAGACAGAGGAGCTCCCTCAGCTCCTCTATTTCCATTAATCCCCCACTTTCCTGAAGGAGTGAAACAGGTGAATATTTCACGCTGACTGCCCAGAGAGAGGGATGAGGCATGTGGGTGACGCGAAACTCCGTTTATAATGGATGGGTGGAACGGGCCGAGCTTGTCTTATAGAGGGTAAAGAATGTTCTCAAGGGGACCCCGTCCTAACACCAACTTTTACTTTGACGGTCACTGGAGACACACGGGAAGTGGACATGATGCCAACCCTGCACCCACAGTTATTGCCACAGTGGGAAATGACCAGCAGCAACAGCTCTGTTGAAGTAGCTTCTGTAGAAACTGGTCAGTGTTTAAGTATTTGTATGTATTTAAGTATCTGTCTCCATTTTAACAGCCAGCCTACTATGATTTAAATTATTGTTTTGTTTGAAAACTCTGGTCCTATCTTGTCATTTACTTAATAGTTATAATAGCGAAGACTGACCAGCTACAGTTGGTGGGGGACAATTGTTGAAGGTACAACTAATGTCTGCAGAGCCTCGATTGCTAATCTGCCACATAAATGATTTAACTGTATACAAGCATCAGATGTTTAGACTGTTTTGTTGCACTATGGGTAAAATTACACTGACTACACTACAGTTTATTGCTGAGATCTGATACCAAAGTTATTAAGAATGATACTGATGTTCATTGTTATACTTAATATGTGGTGTGATTGTTTTCATGTTATAAATAAGAATCCACCACTAGAGGATTTCCCTCAGCCGTCTAGTCTTTGGTGTGCTCATAAAATATTAAAGTCTCAGTCAAAGTGCAGGTCTGCAGTGGTTGCGGTTTCACACCAGGCCCCTTTTGTGTATCTGTGCGTTTTGCGTCTCAGTGTGATGAACGTGTGCATGAATGCGCCCGTGTGTGTTGGTGCGTGTCAATGTGTCTGCATGTGCGTATGTGTGAGTTGGCGTCATGTTTGGAGGGGGGGTTTGCTGGAAGTTTAAATATATTCAGGCTTTGGTCTGAGAGCCAACATGCCAGTGCACAATGTCACAAAGGAGGTTTTGATGGAAAGAAGAGGGGGAAGAAAAAGAAACGAATGGTTTTGGGTCAAAGCATTGGATATCCTTTCAAGCCTGAACACTCCACTGGGCGTTTCAGCAAATGTCAAAGTCACTTCTGGCTGTGGACAGACAGCCTAATGGACCACAGCACAGTTAGAGTGTGGGAGGGCGATGAAGGAAGAGGAGGAGGAGACAGAAACAAAAAAGACAAACATAAAGGAAAAATGGTATATGCAACTTTGTTTTTGCTACGTCCAAACATCCGCAGTTTAAGAAGACTAGACAAACTTATGAGCTTGCCAAGACACTTCTCACCACCTTTCACTCTGTGCTTTGGCAGCTCCTGTGGTTTATTTTCCTTTTTTTATGCTCTGCTTTGTTGTTGAGACACGGGAAACGACTCATGAATAGGAGTAGCGCTCCAGCTGTCTATGCTCTCACTGACAAACATTGGAGGCACTCGGAGAAGCACAAAAGCTTGAAGGATGATGCTGATGAGCTGAAGGCCTCCTTTTGGCTCATATTTCCAGCCACGCAGTGTTTTGACATGAGAGAAACAAGCCAGAAATTAAAACATGATCAGGATGCAAGCCATGGGAGTGCTTGAGAGGAAATTGTTGATGAATGTGTTCCCATACAAACATCTGACAGTTGCACTGTAGGACTGTTTTCTCATAAAGTGCACTTGTCAAATTTAATTCCAATATATTATCATGGTACATGTGTACGCCAGCTATCTTTGTTGACAAATTATATTCTGTTGAGCACCACAATTGTCCCTGATATATGCAAACGCAAAGCAGGATTTACATGTATGAATGCACATTGGTAAAGAACTGAATATACATTGAAAGGAATTAGCTCTAAAATATACTTTGCAGATGCTTTATACAGAGCTGTAGTTTGCACGTCTGGAGGATGGCGGCTGTAGTGAGCTTAGATTGACAGTAGTAGCGGTGGATTTCAGTGGTGACCCAGAAACTCCACAGAAACTCCTCAATCAAACTTCTTATAGTTTCTTCTCGAAGAAAAACCTGTACTCTACCATTGCTGTTCTATTTCCTCCACATCCAAAGCTCCACATGAGGTAGTACGCTGATATATCACAGTAGATAACATCACAACTGCTCGGTATCATGAGCAGCAGAATATAAAGTGGTCTAAATCATGTTTGACATAAATAAACATATTGTTATTTTTTCCAGTATAAATAACTGAATTGTAAATGGTGTTATAAAAAAAATACCGACATCTCAACTTTCACGTTGACTTGATTAATACAAATGTTATCCTTGGTGCAGGCAATTCAATCATGTGATATGATTAAATTTGAACCTGCACAGGTCCCAAAGAGGAATCCCCCTGCATGTAACTAAAAGTGCTTAAAAAGTAGATTAAATATTATCATACTGCGAAAACAACACAGGCTTATTACATAGATTTATTTAAAAGACACTATTTACTGATGAGGAGTAACTATCTTAAGACAGTACCTGAGGAAGAATGCAACAAATAAAATGGAAAAAGAAGGTGGATACACTAAATACACCTGGTTACACAATCATCCTCAGTAACATCTGTACGGCTGAGTATTAGCATAGGAAACGTACAGAAGGGAAGCAAATGGAGATAAATCCGACTTGAATCTATCAGCTTAAGAGGGGAACTTGTAAACGAAAAGAGATGGACTGTTTGCACAACTTCCAATTACCTCAGCCTGTCTAATCTGTAATTATATCTTCACTCAACAAAGAGGTGCAGCAGCCAAAAACAGCGCCCATCTGTTTATGAAAAGCAGTCGCTTGAAGAGCCCTGTTCCACCTGGCCGCCTTTTACAGTGCTGTCAACAACACTCCGCGCACATCGTCTCAATTTACCCCAACCTCACTGCTGTTGCCCTCCAACTCCCCTCAACAGCCACACACACTTGGCTCTCATTAATTCCGATATACCATAGTACTGCATATTCACTGTAAAGGCCTGGGAGACATTGTGCTGACTGTCGGTATGACAGGGTTATGGTGGCCATACTTCTTACAATATGTGCGTTCATTTGTAGAGAAATGTACTTTTTTGTAACCCCTACGTCATTGATTGGAAATATTGTTCAAATCCACAGAACTGTATTTTTTTTATTCTTTAATTCCAGCCGTCGTTCCAACATTTCCAAAGATACTGTATTTGTAAGGGAATGTGTATATACAATGCTGCAAAGACAAAATTTTAGCATTACATGTATTGAATCAGCCTTGGCAATTATCAATATTGAGATTAATGATTAATATATAACCTGTGGCTGTGGCTCAGGAGATAGAGCGGGTCGTCCATTAACAAGAAGGTTAGGTGTTCGATCCCTGTCTATTGAAGTGTTCTTGGGCAAGAAACTGAACCCCAAAACTGGCCCTAATGGAAGTGTATGGTTGATGTATGAATACAGACCGTTTGCCATTTAATGACAAGAAGGATCAAGCTGATGAAAAACCTAATTATTTCATACAATGCGAAATATAAAGAGATTTCTAATGTTAAAACTAAGTAAAAAGGGAATTAACATGCGATGAACTGACATGCATTGGAAAAAGCAATAAAAAAAAATCAGATTTAAGTTTAATGTTTATTGAAGCACTAATCAAACTGTCTTTTTAAAGAGTGCTGGCTTGTCCAGTCAGCTCTGATACTTGTCCGCTGTCGTTATACATGATCTTTTGACACCATTCACTGGAAGATATAAAACCATGTCTACTCTCTCACACAGCTGACCTTACTCTGTGACCTTATAAAGTATAAAAAAACGTACATAAGGATCAACGTCAAACACATTATTTGTGCAGTTCATCTCTCGATGACTTAAGGTGTGATGGTTCACACCCCGGATGAGCTGAACCACAGTGAGGCCAGAGTGGAGATAAGGCATCTATCCTTCTGATACACACCGATGACTTTGTCTGCCTGTCTGATTGTTGCGCAGGGACCCCGGCTTTTATGGCTTTGGGATAAGAAAAGGCCAAAATGATGGAAATCTGGACTCGGATTTTGCCAACACTGTCTCTAAGTATTGATTTTGTCTGGAAACCTTGAAAGAGGAAGCATTTATTTCTGAAGCATGAGAGAGGTGCAGAGAGGCTATTGAGACGGTCGGAGTGCAACTAATCTGGATTTGGCCCAGTCGCAGGGCTCGCTGTTGAACGGAATGGGTTGCCAGTTCAGGAAACACTTTTATGGGCAGGGAGGTGATAGGCAAATGTATTGATCTGGCACTCTTACATAATATAGAGACTGATACACTTGGTTCCAGAGGTAGAAACAAGGAGCCACAAAGACATCAGTAACAAATGATTAATAATGAATTAAAAATCTTTAAAATGGCTTCCGGAGCAAATGTACATTTATTGTGCTGAAATGTGTGCGAGCTCCATTCTCCAATAGTCTTTGCTGTAACTTTGCAGCCAAAGCAGCAATGTTCCTGTATAGATGCATATTTATTGGTACAATTTGAGTTTAATAAACAGCACGATACAGCTTTAATATTCCTACAAGAAAACTATGTTTTTAACTATGGACGTGGCAGATGGGTTACTTTTATTACATGCAACACACACATTGCCACACGAGAGAGTGTGAGAGGGTTCACATGATGACAGGAAGAGAATCTGAGAAGGGGCTCTTGCTGCCAAATTTCCCAACCTAATCTGAATATTTCTGATATGGTAAAATCCTCCCATCTGGTACACCAAACAACAAAAACCCACTAAGAATTACATGCATGCTCTGACACGTGTGATGCACAACCACTGTAAATCTTCTTTCAGAACGATGCTGGCAGCAGTAACACCTCCACCACAGCAGGATCATGCTTTAAGATTTCACACAGATTATGTGAGAAACAATGAAAGTCGGGGCCATTCATCTTGTCTTTGAGTGGCTCTGTCTTTGCAGGGGACAGGAAATGTGTCCTGTGACATTTGGACACATCATCTTGAATTATTAGCGCCTTTTGAGAGGACACAGGATTTATCACCGCTTCTGTCCCAACACCCTCTAATGCCACAGCAAGCAGGACTTGTGAGTCTCCTCCAGGCGAGCTGTGACAGGCAGCCTGTGCAGGGCAGACAAACTAATGATTAGCATTTCATGGGTTATGGCAGAAATCAACTTTAAATATTGCATCGATTATCCCAACATGTAATCAGCATTTAAAGTCTTGTTGAAACAATTACCTTAAGTCATCTTATATAAGGTGTGTACGTTCGGGTTCAAATAAAATAAAATAAAATAATTCAGAAGAGCTTCTGGATATCACTGCTTCTTTCATGGCCCTTGCAGGAGTCATCACAAACTTCAGCAGCTGTTATCATGGCTACAGTTTTAACAGGTTCATCACAGAATCACAGTGAAGAACCAAAATGGGACAAATTCACACATACATTAAATTGTACAGACAACTCTGCACATCATCAAAACTCCTGTGAGAGCATTGTCACACGTGTGTGTTTGTGTGACAATGCTCATTCTTTTCTGTGTTTCTGTGAAGCAATGACTATACCAGCAGCTGTTTTCTTACATCCGCCAGGGAATGTTTCTGTCTGTGTCAGATAATGCAAGATGATAATGCAAAGCATGAACCTATTTCCATTTTGTGAAGGCATTTATGATATGTTGGACTGAATTATAAATTACTTTTTATTTGTTTATCAGTCTTATTGATCATTCAAAGTGCTTTACAGTTCCATTCATGCACACACTTCTATATGTGGTCTTTTTTCTATAACACACTATTCATACACTATTGGCACAGCTGTCAGGGGCAATTTGTGGTTTCCATGATAAAAAGTTCATGTACCTTTATGGCTAAATGTTTAGGGTCATATTGGCAAATGCTCTTGTGGAAGACATTTGAAAGAAATAAAGATTGTAGAAGGGAAGGAAAGAGTTTCTGAAGGTGCAGTGTGTGTGCAGACTGCATTTGTACTCCATGTGACCCATGAATCTGTAATGATCAGACTCAAACCTACTCTCTTGGGGAGCATTACCGGCCAAGGTTCTGAACTGATGGTACCAGTACAGGTGGTTTAGTATTGGTTGTCCGGGGAGCTGGGCCCCTGTAGCCAGTGATCGGTGTGGAGCTGCATGAGGCCTGAAGAATAGTGGCTTTGTCCCAGGGATGCTGTGAAACTGCAGGTAATGATTGAGAATGTCTTGCCCAAGGACACTGACAGGATCGATAGCTGTTGATGGAAAATGGGATTGAATGTGACACATGCATGTTTGATTATAATTGCGCTTGTGCTATTAGAATGTACTGTAATGTACGAAGTCCTGTGCTGTTTTTGTTTCTCAATAATTATGTTTTTAAATGTACCTATTGTACTGCATCGGTCTTAGTTACTCTCAGACTTAAGCATTGACAGATCCTTTGCTGTGTAGCCTTTGTAATCAAAGTCTCAGTCCCAGCTACATCAACGAGGAAATCACAGCCCGCCTTTCAAACGGGGACTTCACTCCTCTGGATGTAATCTGCCAAGATAAACCTGCAGAGGCCATTTTACAGTTACAGTCTGAGGGGAGATAATCCTACCTGGTGTCACAACAGAGAGGAGGGAAGGCTGTTGAGGTTATCTGTGCAATAATGATCACCCCTGGGACTCCCAGCACCTGGGACACTGTAGCCTGATAGCCTGGTCAAATGTATCCTGTTGCTGTGTGGCCAAATACAACATTTTCTTTTTCTAGCTGGTGTGTGCAGCTTTGTCTCGTACATAGATACTATCTTCATGTATTAATTGCCTCCCTGCTACTGCTTCTTGCTCCTTATTCTACTGAGTGTGAATACTGGCAAACCAAAAATCATTCATTTACTGTATACATGCATGCATGTACATACATAAACATTGGGCAGATGGTTTGCAGGATGGATGACATTGTTTCAAAGGGTCACAGATGACAGGTGACAACATCTACACAACACGAGAGGCAAGGACACTCTAGAGAAAACCACATAAACTGACTCTAACCTTGATGGCTTTGGCCCCAAGTTTGTCTAAAATAGGTTTTACTTGAGAATAGAATTGTTATTTACAGGGCGGTATGGTCTTACAATGGTTAGCACTGATGCCTCTGAGCAAGAAGGTTCTTGGATCAACCTCTGTGTGGATCCTCCCAACTGCATGTGTCTGCGTGGGTTTTCTCTTGGTACTCTGGCTTCCTTAGGTTAATTTGAGACTCTAAATATAGCTGTGAATGTCAAGGTCTCTAGCCCAATGTCAGCTGAGATTGGCTTTGGTCTTCTATGACCCTTAAAGGATAAGTGGTATAAATAGATATATGGATTCTTATATAGAATTTCATAGCTGTTGGTTTGAAATAAATATCAGAATATAAACTAAATGTTTAGGCTTGACAAGGATGGAAAAGTTCTGGTATCTAAGAAATGTGATAAAATGCAATGGAAACAGACTTAGTGACTAAATGATGATGTACAAAGCGTGTGACATATAAATGACTCAAACCTCACATCCACACATGAGGCAAAAAATGATGGCAGACAAAAAACATCAGATCTGTTTTGAAAGTGGGGAGATTGTAACTTAACATAAATACAACATTTCAAAACTTTCCACTTGTTTTACCAACATAACCAACTGGACTTGGGCGCTTTCAATTACATTGATCTAATTGGGCTTTCTCCTTCTGCAATGATTTGATGGCACTTGTATAACCAACTTGTCGCATTTGTGTAACAACAGTGGCTGCAGACAAATTAACCTTTTCTCCTGCAAAAGTTCAGGTTGGTTTGATTTGTAGCAGGAGTAACAGGGTATTACATTGTAATGCACTTTTGTCTATGGATTTTCATTTTTTCGTTTTCTGTTTTTCAAACAGGATGCAGCCTAACATTACTGTCGCTACCTGTCCTGCTCTCCTTAGCTGCCGTTCTACTTCCTCTTCACTGTGGTATCAAGTTGGGCCAGGGTGCTGGGTGAAGATGGGAGATGTAATGAAAACAAATGGTTGTCATTATAAGCACTTCACATCATTTTGCAGTAGCTCCATAACAAAGCCCGACAAGGAGCTTTCATCATGGCCAACGTGGTATAGAGGGGAGGCACTCCATATCTTTTTCTACTTTTTCATTTTACAAGACTGATGCTGTGACTTATGGTTCAACTGATCCCAAAGGACAATGTGTCAAATACGGCACAATGGTGCTCAGTGTCTACAGCATTGAAGCAACGCTGCTGTTATCTAGTTATTTCCCACTGGACACACTAAAGCTAAACAAACAACGTGGTCAGGTTGGTAGTGGTTCTTAAATAAAAGTTCTCATCAAATGTCAGAAGATATGTGATCATTAAATGTGAACACAAAAGTCCCTTCACAAGATTAAACAGGTATAGATATATAGATAGTAATAGATAGCACATGTTTGAACACTTGATATATAAAGTAATTGAAACCTGGTACTGTACTATACAGTCTCGGTTTCTGTGAGGTGACAGGGCTAATCTACACACCACCATGCTGCAGGTTAAAAGAGTAAAATTAAAACACACAGACAAACCTTCAATACACAGACTAAAGTCAAAGCCTGCAAGTGACAGAAAGTTGCAGAAACTATTTTCTCCATTGCCTGTAGATGGCAATGTGACAGCTACTGCAACAGTTGCTGCCTTGGTATAGTTTCTTTTTACCTTAGATTTGACTGTAGCTGCCAAATGAATTGTTGGTGCATCTGATTGCTCACTACTTGATTATATTTCGGTGGAATAACTGTGCTCTTAATTACACATTACATTGTAAATATACATTGCTGTTTTGCACTGTAGGCAGCAGTTACCATGGCTTCTAGCATTGCTGTTAGCTTGTACACAATTGTAAATAAAGTTTTTAAATAACTTATCAAACATAATTTTTAACAAAATCTTTACTAATATATGATCCTTAACAACCTCTAACATCAAATCAATTAACTTACAGCAGTGCCTCTATGATGCCTCGGATTAGATTCAAGTGGATTACTTCTCAGAGGATGCACCACTTGATGCAAATGGACAAACAATGTACATTTTACAAACAAGTTTGTTAAATTGTAAAGCCTATGTGAGGTCACTAAGAACTTGCAGGAGTCTAGAACATTTGTCTTTGGATCAGTTGTTAGAAGTTGAACGATTTCTGCAGTTGGTCTAAGAAAGGTTTTCACATTGTTTTGATCAGTTGTCTTCACCTCGACCTTCCTAACATCAAGTACCTTTGGACATTTTGAGCAAACATATAACTTAACCATAACCAAAACTTGAACCAAAATGTAATTAAACTATTTTGGTTACCCAACCCTCTCACCCCACAAAAAGAGATATACTTCATTTTCTTACAACAGGGTTTTCAAGAGGAACTAACGACACTTGTCCATTTTGAGCTATGGTTCACAAACACAGTGTGTCTGTATGAGTATCTCACAAGTTGTTTTTCTTCACCACATCTTGAAGAAGTGCAGTTGTTTTTCTCCTGGAGCTTGACTGTCACTTCCTACACAGATTAAGTCATACTTGTTCACCCTTTGATGTAGGAGTGCTGATTCATGTTCCACCTCCTCCTCCACTGGTGTATATCTGTAACATCCACTTTTCACATGCACTTTTCACCGAACAGTTTTCATCCTTGTTCTCGTCTCACTCCCCACCTTGGGCAAGAAGTTGTCTTTGTTTGCTATGCGGTTCATTGGAAGCCATCATTTTTTCCCCCTCACACAAACTGCAAGCAGATAAGATCAGAACTTAATTGGGGTGATTTAGCTGGCGGTGACAGCAGAGAGTGCCTTGCATACAAGGAGAAGAAAGACCTGATAAGTCTTCCTGCTCCCTGTCAACTTTGCTTAAGGACAACAATATTTAAATCCTATCCTGCTTCACAGGTGCTTTGTGAGCTGCACTGTTCTGGCATGCAGCACGCAGAACGAAGGTTGAGGATTATAACAAACAGTGAAGAAAACTACTCTCTAATTAGGATGGATTGCCCACTCCCCTCCCTTTCCCACACACTCTCTGTCTCGTTTCACTATCATTTCCTGCCCTGCAGTGATACAGGGTGGAATCTAATGGCTCTTTTCTTTTCATGTGGTTGCAGGAAGGAACATGGCCGTATCTTTCCTTCCCTTGGGTTGAGGGGATGACAGAGACTGACAGCATTGCGTGAATCTTGGTACCCACATCCAGTCGCTTTCTTTCAATGAAGTGCGTGCGCATGGTGAATCTAAGATAAATTTAAACATGCGTTCCCTGACAGCTCCCCACAGTCACATTACCGGTGATGTGCTGTACGGCACCGGGGGAGGAACCGGCAAAGTGTTGTACCTTCAGTTTTCCTCGACTCTCCCACAAGCGCACCTGCATCTGCATGTGCTACCTCGTTTCATTGTTTGCATGGACACGGCAGTTCTCCCACCCAGAGGTGCCCAAAAATAGAAAACTAAAGCTAGTAGTGGTCCCCACCATTAACCGTGTTATTTCTCATCCTCCCCTTTATCTCTCCTTCTCTCACACATACACACAAGTACAAATGCTTTTTTTTTTACTTGCAGGCTGCTGGGGGAAATAAAAATGTTCCTCTGTATTGAGCTGTGGCTGTGTCGGATGTCTGAGGATGGGAATATATGATAAGAGGAAGAAAAGCTCCACTGTGGAGACTCCGGGGAGCACAAGCCACTCTCACTTTCACAGGAAATGGCACTTTCAGATCTCCGGCGAGCAGCAGCACAGGGCTGTTTGCCTGGAGAAAGTGACCCCGTTGTAGCTGTTTGTACTCCATGCTGCATCAAGGTGGGCAGTAATGTCACCATCAACTGATTTGAAACATCACAAACAAGCCGATGAAACATGTGCAACAGTAGGGCCACAGAAGCAAGCACGTGGTTAGCTTAGCAACAACAGCGACTGGATCATGGTTACTATAGCAGCAGGAAGTCTGATGGATTCTCCTCTGAAAGCTGAGCAGCATCAGTGTCTGATTACCTGAGCAGTGAGTGTATGTTGCTTTCAATGGAAGAAAGAACATATGTGTTGCCCAAAATGCAAAAGAGGTCCCCACTGAAAATACGATGTGTCTAATGGGGTGAACATGGTATGTATAACATTCAGATGTATTTCTACAGATACATTGCTGCCTCTGATCATGGACAGTGTCCCATGAAGACAAAGGCACCATTAGTGAGGAGAAGGGAATGATTCAAGAGAGCTGTAGGCAGTTTTATATCAAGGAGATTACACTGAGTGGAAGTAATTATACACAATGCATTCACAATGACTAACAGTTTTAGTAATAACTTAGCTGTTGTTTGCAATTGACAATGTCTATGTGTTACTTTCAATACTGTGTATGTATGTGGAGGAGAGCAGTGTCATTGTGTTCATGTAATAAGCATTGTTTCATTAAAATGTTTATAGCAGCAGTATTTATTTGGATGTATCCCTGAGTCTTTTGAATCACACACCTTAGGCTACATCCACTGTACAAATAAATGTTTTAGATCCATATCAGAAATTATATCTGTCTGCCCATTTAAGCCCCAATAAGCAAATTTAGATTTTAGTGTATTTCAACGCCTCTGTGTTTCCACTGTCTGCTGTTGTAAAAACGTTGGTATTTCTGTCACGGTGTGGTGTGCAGGTGGACCAAAATGCAGAAGTGAGGCAGGTGCAATTCAACAACCAAATGTATTCTTTCCCAGCAGGAAAAAGAATAACATGATAACAGCTCAGAGACAACAAGGTTGGCTAGAATAAACTATAAGCTGACGGGGACAAAACAGACAGCGACTGAATGGACCGCAACTAAAAGGACGACTTGACAAAGACAGAAGTGAGGACTTACATACAAACCGAACTGAAGTGGCACAGGACAAAAAGGTGAAACAAATCAAGGCAACAATCAAATCTGCAGGGAAACACACCAAGGCAGGAAGTAAACAGAACAGAAACACATGAGGGAGATTGGAACTTCACAATAAAACAGAACCCAGAATGAACACAAATCTAAACACAAGGGTAACCCAGTAAATGTCTATAACTAAGGAGTCCATAAAACAGAACCAAATTAGACTTTCAGAGTTTGGGGTCAGGAAAGAATCATGACACTTGCCAGCATGTGAATTTGTTTTGGAAAGAGTGAAAAAAAAAAATCCACAGCTGTTTGCAGGATGAACAGTGTTGAGGTAAAGTATGTTTTTGTTGCGTCCAGCTGCGTCGTTTCGCTCATAGGATGGTAGAATCTCTGGGGGGGATAAAAGAAATGTTTAAACTGAACCTCATGCCGGCGGAAATGATTTTCCGGCCTGACTGTCGAAAAATTCCACAGTAGGTGGCGGTAAAGCAGCATAAGCTGGATGCCAACCGCCGTTAAACGAAATCAAAATCAATCGTCGCAGGTAAAACCAACCCGATCACTGACATTGATAATGGTTTATAGAAACAGACAATTTTCTCACTGATTGTCTCATTTGCTATTGTCGATCATAAAGAGGCAGCAATATTAAAATGAGACCGTTTCATAATCAATTAAAACTCCTTGTATGGGCTTTAAAACACCTTTACACCTGTCACATGACCATTACACTGCTCATGTACGTGTTGTGTTTTTGCAGTGTTCTGAAATTAAGTGTTAGCGTTCACTGCCGGGAGCCAAGTCATGAGTGAACCATGAATCAGGAAGTGAATTTGGTTCATCATTTCCACACGTGGGTGTCCATCAAACGCAGGCTATCTGTTTTAGGGGCTTGAAAAGTGTAGAGTAGACACCAGGTGGAATTGTAGCAAAAGTGATAAGTTGTAAATTTACAAATTATTAGTGTATCATAACCTTAGCCTACACACACATCTTATATTTGTTCAGCATTTCTAATAGTGTGCTGTGCTTAGTGATAGTTGTTTCCGACTGTTGAGTGAAACAACTGACCAATCAAAGAGAGAGAGTTAGAAATAGGGAAAATGTTCCTCCTGCATTAAACAGTAAGAGGAAATAGCTTGAAGTGTATGTAGCAGACTCAGGTGTACTTAAAGTGACTGTCAGAAACTACTGTGAAGTTCTAACTTATCTGAAAAGGTCACACTATTGGATATTTGAATATTCTTAACTTCTTTCTTGTTTTGAGTACAATCTTTGTCTTTGTCGTCAGCTATTAGAAGACATTGCAGTTAACTCACAGACTATCATGCTCTACATTACCTCATTTGCCGAGATAGCGAACAGGACAAGCACATAGGTGAATTGTCTGGTCGAGTTCACACTCACTCACAAAGCCTAATTTTGGTTTACACTCTAATGTGTTGCTTTCTGTGACAAACCTACTTCCGTAATCGACCCTCTGTTGCCACCCAACTGGAGAAATGAATGAATGTTTGCATTGTTTCTGGAAGCCAATACCTTCCTGCTGCAATGAAGTAAATAAGGTAGAGAAAACAATTTCAGGTTGGTGAAGCTCCACCTGCAGAGGTCTATTACTTTACTGTCACAGCCGTGTGGTAGGAGGCAGGCGTTTTGCTGGAGGGAAGAGTATTTACCTTCGAAGGAAGGCTTGTTTTGACTCGAGCAACCTGTTCCCCAACAAGTCAAATTTTAGTGATAAAATGCTTGTTACAAGATGTTTAACCACCAGTGCCTATCTGAGAACAAAGCACATAAATATAGATACAAATAGAAGATAAAAAAAAGAACAAAAGCATTGCAAACTACCGAGTGT
The DNA here is from genome assembly GCF_024713975.1 of Paralichthys olivaceus. Lineage (NCBI taxonomy): Eukaryota > Metazoa > Chordata > Actinopteri > Pleuronectiformes > Paralichthyidae > Paralichthys > Paralichthys olivaceus. The sequence goes on from NC_091095.1 coordinate 8,685,853, forward strand.
ATGTGTGCAAGTGTGTTTGATATCAGAGGGTAACGGGAGGGCAGTTTGCATGAGAAGCTCAATCAATAACAGGAATCCAGCAAACAATAGTTCCTCTGGGAAATGATTGCTGAACTATTGAAATTCTTTCTATCCAGTCAGCCGGAATAGAAAGTTTCTTCGAAACAATAAGCAAATCTTTTCTCTAAAGGTGAAACCCTTTTGTCCCCACCCAGGATAAAAGGATGTTTACTATCAGGTATCAAAATTCTTTTAAAAAACCCATTCAGTTCTCATAATTAACAACTCTACTCTATATATACAAAAAATCCATTATGCACATGGTAAATAAGATATTGTTTTTGCACTTTGATGTTGCCAGATGTTCAAGCCAAGTGTAGGTTACCTCCTACCTGCTGCGATGTTTGTTGGTACAGATGCAATTTAACGACACACTGCTGCATCTAGAGCGATCAATCCCAGTTCCTGCAGAGCACTAAACATTACCTTGCCCAAACTACTCAGAGCTCACTCACCTTAAAAGCACAAATTTATATCTTAACATCTGTCTGCCTCCTACTGATATTGATGCGTATACAGTATAAAAACACTTTGTACAGCTTCTCTTTTTTGTTGTTGTGATTACATCTCGAAAAATGAAGCATGCATCATTCGGTTGTTGTCAACACTAGTGCAGTCTGACATTTGACAGAAATGTTTTTGGATCTTAGCTGGATGCGTTGTGATGCCCGTGCTGTTTGTAGCTTGACTGATCGCTCCCTTAATCAAAGCGTTTTCTCCCTCAGATCCCTGTCAAGCTTTTCTACCTCTCTTCTCCCTCTCATCTTTTGCTGGCCTTCTTATTCCCTTCTTCCCTGTACTCCCTCCTACCTTCTTGTCTTCCCCATCTTCACTCCCCTCCTGCTCCCTGTTTATCCCACCTACACTACCTGCGATGGTTGTTTCAGGGGGATATTCTGCAGCCCCCTAAAGATCCAGCAAATTGTGTGCAGAACTACTGTAATTCAAGCAACCCAGAAAACCAATTCCTCTCTTAACTATTCCACTTGTTAACAACTGACAGAAAGTGATGAACTGACAGTTAGAGGAAGATGTCATCATCCGGATCAATCGTCATCCAGAGCTGTGTGAATGTAATGTGGCCTCTGATTTAACTTTCATAATCCAGTTTATTATCGTCTGTAAATGTCCACTGGTGCCCGTTTTATTTGTAAAATGCTTGAATGGTTAGAAAGTGTTTTACTGAGAGCAAAAGACATAAAAACATGAAAGAGGTCCGTTAGCATGTCATAAAGCTAGAAATGCAGTTCAAACCATTTGTGTGTTTCCCTCTGCATGTATTCAAATGTCTTATTGACTATGGTTACCAAGTAAAGCAAAATCCCCCCAGTGCAAACCCACTGGTGAATAAACTGTAATAAACTAAAATGTATCACTGAATTTCAAGATTGTGGTTGTGGACAGAAAAGATCAGACAGACTCTCTTACTCCCTGTTAAGTATTTACATTTCAAAATGTTAACACTATAAAGAACTGTCCTCTCTATGCAGACAGACCAGGTGCTATTAATACTCTCATAACTCGTTGTCACTACTGAACTTCAGCATGTTGGTATGTCTCTCGTAAATAGTGGTAACCACTTTCTAAACATTCTCTGACAAGCTTCTGTTGGCGCTTAGTCAGATCAGGGGGTGCTGCTGTCAGCTCACTTACTCAGGAGTGGGTCCTCAGCAGATGTGACGTGGGCCTGGGTGGGAAGCAGCAGCTCCCGCTCCCTGTGAAAAAATCCGAATGGCAGTTCCTGATCGGGTGCCAGTATCTCCTGCCAGTCAATGGCCAATATTCTCTCGCTCACAAGATTGAAATGTGCCTGTCATTTTTTGGGTGGGAGGGGAGGGGGCGTTCGGGCTCGGACATGCTGTTCTTTTCTTCACTCAGTATTTGGATCCAAAGCCACTCAGACGCCAAAGTGAGTTCTCTTTAAACAATAAGCAAGAAAATGAAATCGACTTTTACATTTTCCCTCTAAGCTTGTTTGGAGCAGTTTGTCATGTTTGTGAAGGGAATAAAATTCTAACAAATGAGATAAAAGGGCAGAAAAATGCACGTTTTATGTGTATTAAGGGACCACATGTGTGAAGAAATACAATTTCAAGCTGCTTGGAAAGCCCAGCTTGACAAAATAAAGGGAGGGTGAACATCAGTCTGTGTTGATGCTCATTATTGAGCAGTTTCAGCAATTTACATTGTCTGAATGGTCCTTCAAGGCTGATCATGCAAAAACACACCTCAACATCTCTTTCATGGAACTATAGTTTCCAAAATTGCCACCAAGACACATATTAGGAGAAGCATAAATAGCTATTCAGGCTGTTTTATGAAGAGAACACAAGCCATTTTGGCTGTTTCATTCCATCTAGGTTTGGAAATTAGACTTGGACACCACTGTATATATATACTCAACCCAGGTAGGGAGGGAATGATTGCACTGGCATTACTTTTATTGCGCAGCTCTACGAGTAAACACATGCACAGATTACATTGTGATGATGAAGCAATATCATCTTATCGAGTAGCTGAACTGACACAATATCTCATAGATATTGTGATTTCCCAAGGGGAGACGTGAGACAAGTACTGAAAGCATCGTGACATTCCCAAAACACATTGAGTGATCAGGGATTCTGCAAAGAAATCTATGATGATGATCCATCATATCCTTTTAGAGGTTTCTTCAAGGATGAGTTGTTTGCAGTAACTATTCATAGCATGTCTCTTTGGGCATGTTTAAGTTCACATAAGATCACACATCACACAAGAGGATTCGAGTGTAGAAGTCAGGGTCACCGGTATCATATAGTGGCGCTAGGAGAATGTAATGCAAGGTATGGAATATATACTGTGTGTGTTTCTCTAGCTGCTGAGAACTATCTTTCTCACGTGTCTGAATTCAACCCTTCTCATTAGGTTGCATACCCACCACCATCTCACAAAATATCTTTGATCATCATTCAGTCCAGGGAATGGCACCTAAAACGTGCACATGTTTAATCAAGACATTCTCTTAATCGTCTATGTCTAGTGCACTACCTAAAAGTGTGCTAGATGCCATGAAATGTGACACATTGAATTTAAGACTGCTAAATACAGATATTATGTGGTGGTGCTTCACTTTGTGGCTGTGTAATTAATTACTGCATTAGTTGCACTATTAAGTGACTGCACTTGGTTATTCAATGTCACCTAGAAATCAAATAAGTATATAGGGCACCTGGTGCAAACCCCTAAAAATGTGAGATTTCAGTGATGTATAACATTGTTGTTGCATTCTTTTAACACAGATGATATCCTTTTTTTAAGAAAACGTCTTGAAATGACTCATATCTTTAGTGACAGCTCATATTATCCTCGACTTTCAGACCAGCAGGAACTTTGTAACAGAAGTCATCATATTTGAATTTGTGGATAAATGAGACTGTTACTTCTTGACAACCCTCAGTTCTCTGTTGTCCCCCCGATGCTGGATGAATGTGAGAAGGCTTTCTAACTCTCCTCAACGCTCTGCCTTTGACTCCAACGGTGAAGGAGCCATGTCAGTGTCGACGAGAGAGAGGCTATTGTGAATTCTGTGATGATTAACGGAGTATTCAAGAGAGTAGTGAGCCTGTCTTATCTGAGCCCCAAGCTAAATTGCTCTCTTTCTCCGGCCCAGTGAATGCTTGAGTGCCAGGGTATTACATGAGATGTCCCCACCTAACGGGTGAAGAAGCGTTCAATTATTTATTCATGCAGTCAAATTTTTATTTCTATTTTTGAGGAAAGTTAAGAAAATGTAAGAGACACAGTTGATTCTTCAGGGGTTTTTTTCCAGCCTGTTCATGACCGCCGCAGAACAATGGGAAATAGGAACTGCTAGAATTGTTTGGGTTCATTGTGGCATTAGTGTTTAATAGATATCAAGTAAAAAGAAAAGAAAACAAGGATGCTCATGGGTTTTCTCCTGAAACAGCATCTCATGAAACTGTTCCCTCACCATACTTTTTGAATACAAGTTTTTCTGCTGAAACTGAATTTGTTTCTTTTTCCTGCCTCACACTCTTTAGTTGCAAACATTACCCAAGCTGGTAAGTGCGACCATAACCTCTTACTAACGTGTGCACGAATGGAGCCATTTTTAGATCAAGTGCCAGTTTTAAAGGCACCTTGAGGTGCCAGGTGACAGGATACTAAAAACATTTCACATCCAAGCCCTCACTTTTTCCTCACACGGCCAGGTTTCCAGAATCAGACCTAGAGTTAAACCAGCAACTCTCGAGTGATGAGTGAGCTTCTGTAATCACAAGCCTTTCACAAAAAAGAATCTTTCCACAGCACTCCAGACAGTTCCTGTAAAAGATTTCCTTAGATTCACACTTTATTTTAAACCTATGAACCTTTTTGGTGCAAGTAATCTGTTTATTTGAAATCTCATATATGAAAGCACATAGAGTTCAACCAATGAAAACCATAGAAGAAAACACACAGCACGCATTTACATTCACATACAATCACTCACCCATCACTGTCATAGATGAGCCGGTGGCAGCACATACAGCACATATTGTATGCACATATATCTGCATGTCTAAATCAAGCCTCCGTTGTGTTTTTTGCTTTGCTCTGATAGGGTGAGCGTTGGGAGCGCCCTTGCCCTTCGGCTCTCGTTCCCACTGAGGTGGTGTGTAGTCTTACTTGCACTCCACTGTGTCGTACTGCTGCACTCCACCAGGGGGAATGGCAGACAGGTGGAGGAGATAACTTTGACTCACAGCATATTATCTTCTGAGGGTTCCCCCACCCTGCTCCTCTCTCAATATACCCCCCTCTCCTTTCCACTCTCCCTCACTCTGCTCTTGGGTTGTCTTGAGAGTAAACCTCAGCATGTCTGATGGAACTCAGGAGTGAATGCAAAATTAAAAATACCAGAATTACTCACATGAAAGTGAGGTCAAATTTGTGAAATCAAAAGGCCACAAAATAAATATGTAGTAAGGCCTTTAAGGCACATTCTACCAGACAAGGTTCAAGTTAACATTTCAGTTTTAGGGTTTATGGTTTGCAAGCAAAAGACAGAATATTTTGTTTTATTAAAGCGAAAATACTTTCATGAATCCATCTATCCATCCGTTGTCTATACCAATGACAGATGGAGCCAATTCCTGCATGTTTTTGGACTGTGGCAGCACCCAGAGAAAACCAACACAGGTGAACATACAAACTCCACACAGACAGGTCCCTGCCAGGGATTCAAACCAGCACCTTCTTTCTGTGAGGAGACACAGGTAAACACTTCAGCCAATGCCCAACTGTAAAAGACCTGACTCTAGTGGACAGGTTAGTATCAGTGATGGTTGGCTCACAGGCCAGTTTAGAGACAATTCTCTTCTTTATCTTAACAGATTCTGTCCCATTTTCTGTTTCAAAAAAGTCCTCCTCTTTTTTTCGGTGAGAATCATTTATGAAGAGGGCTTCTCCACACCATCTCAAATGAAATAAAGGAGTGCTAATAGAAATTACAGATAAGTCCGACCCATCCTTAAACCCCCAGCATTAAGCAGCAGAAATTGTTCTGAAAACAGTTGTTGACAAATGGTAATTAAAAGATTTGTTAATGTTGAGTGATTAAAAACACTGCAGGCATTTCACAGGGAAAATTCAGCATGCAAATTGCTTTCTCCGCAACTGCTTGTGCTGCTCGGTTTGTTGAATTTAAAGCCTTTTTTTTCACTGTTATCATAATATTAAAGAGCTGTCACTTCTCCTGTAATGGAATGCACATTGTGAAGAATTAGCATTTTTCAACAGCTATCTTGTTTGTGCCAGGATGAGCAATTATTGGCTAGATACCTTTTTTCCCCTTTTCAAAACAATAAGATTATTTTCTTTCCTCCAAGGAAGATGTAGTCAGTCACGGCCTGACTGTGTGTGTGTGTGTGTGTGTGTGTGCACACGTTATCTCATGGGATACATTCATGGGATAAGACTATGCACTGGGAACCTGCGCTGTCATCCTTCCATCAAATGCTGCAGCATCATTTTCACCACAGGCAGGTGAACCTGAAGAATCTCTGATGGCCATTACATATTGAAAATCTTGGTGTAATCTTCACTGAGCATTTCAGGATTTATTCACTAATCAATACTGTTTAATAACTTGAGCACTGTGCTTATCAAAAGCTGATATTCAGAGAAATTACACCCTTGATAACTACATTATAAGCTGTTTGCCTTTAATGTCTTAGTGGCTCCATGCGTAGGGACTACAGTAAGTTGAAAGTATTTACACAGTTTTATACCACTCACCAGCAGAAGTGGCAATTAAAGGGATATAAGTTGGTTTGTTTGTCAGCAGGATTACTATGAAATTACTGAACACATTGCCACAAAACCTAGTGGAATGATGGAGGCATAGGCCAAAGAACGATCCCATTAAAGCTCAACCATTTTTTAAAATTGGGAGATTTTTTACATTTCACTGATTTCCCAAAGAGAATGTATCAGGGACTGTTGGGCCTTGGTGGAGGTTTGCGCTCTAGGTCATAGTTAGTTGGTCTGTACTATCAAAAGCAAAAAATGTACCCTTTAACTTTTGAAGTGGATCTGGTTCCGAGTGATCTATGGTTTTTTTTTCACTTTAATGTGGTGAGATGCATATGCGCATTCCTAGTGCCCTTCTAGTTGCAATTTTATCAATTCTAGTCAGATGACAAACGAAAGGGAATTTCAGGTTATTTGCCAACTCTGATCTGTTGTACGGTCTTATTTATAGGTTTATAAGGACACACACACACACATACAAATGACTGGACTACTCATTTATTTTTAACTAACTGACCATGATTAAACCTCCAATTAAAAACTGTTTGGGTGGGATGATAGGTAATGTATTTTACATGGCAATAAAGCAGTGGTCAAGATGTAACATAATAAAAACATCCTCTCATATAAAAATATGTATTTTTGCTGCTAGTAAAGCACATGAATGATCAGCTCATCCCCAGAGTGATTCACCTTTTATCTGAGATCTCCTGTTATACTTTATGAGTGTAGCAGTTATAAATAATACAGCTGTCGTAAAGTATAATTCTAATTGATAGGATAGCAATTTATAATGCCAATAATATACTGCAATGGAAAGTGATGTAAATGGGATGAGATAAACTTAATTAAATGGCCGAGCAGATGGTGACACTGTCCCATAACTGAGAGGTCATGAGGTCAAAGTCTCTAACATCTAATGTGTCCATCCACTGCCATGTTTCTGCCCATGTGTCCTTGAGCAGGACAGCAAGTCTCCTCTTACTTTGTACATGTCTCTAACTCATTCAGCAATATTAAGTTACTGGCTTGTCATGGTTTTCTGTGAGTAATAATTTGACAATGTACATTTTTGAGAATGTAAATTTAGAATTCACTTATGAAACAAGTGCAGTGAAGTGTATCCAGTCATTTTGTCTTTTTTAATGTGACCTTGTGGGGACTGTTGAACAAGGACATGTCCAGTCACTTTCAAAATTTTAGAAAAATAATCTTATCTGCAACATTAACAATTTCTACACATTGTATTTACAGCAGTTACATATGTGTAACAGTTACAGTACTCTGCTTACTATTAAATTGACCTAGTCTTTCAACAGCTGAGCCGCTGATCTGTCCTCTGTGGATTGCAGGGCCTTTCAAAAAGCCTTTGTAAATGCAGTCCCTTGCCTTGAATTCAAAATCTTGCTCCCTTATCGCATACGCATTTACTTCCTCCACTGCTTTAAGTGGAAACACTGTGAGTTGAGCAGCGATGTCCTGTCTCTGTTCCTCCCCTCTGCCTGCTTTGTTAACTTAATAAAAAAAAGTCTGTCTGCCGAACCAAGATGTTCAGAATGGAACTAACGGTCCCATATGGTGGCGAGGACACTGATCGCAGGAAATAGAAAGAGCCAGCTTGCCTGCAGTGCTGTTCTGTCCCATATGCAGACCGTGGTGTTTGCAGGCTTTCCGACAGACAGATGCCATCTTGATGTGTTTAAGTTGGTTGTCATCCACTGAAGGGTTGATCATCTTGCTTTACTTTCAGTGAATAAAGAAGAAAAGAATAAGCAGCAGCAGAGTTAGGCTTCCTGCCGAGAGAGAAAGATGGGGAGTCGTGTTGATCGCAAGCAAACTTCAACTTTCTATGCAGTGACCTTAATTAATCAAAGAAATATAATTATCTCCACCAAAGAGGCCATGTTTCCACCCAGTTCCTATGGTTTGTTTTTTTGTCAGACAAGAGAATCCATTCAATTTGGGTGTGGATGTAGAGAAAGTTAAGGATCCATGTTTTAATTGCTTTAACTTTACGAGTGACATTTTCAATGCACAGATCTTGATAAGAAATATCATGCATATGCAGGAGACTAATATCTACAGTGTGAATATGTGCAGATCCAAATAAGGGATTATAGTTGAAGTTTGCGATCGGGAAACCAGTGAGGGATCACATTCTTCAACTGATAAGTAGGAATAGCATAAAATTCTTTGAGTAATTTGCTCATCCTATTTTCTGTTCGTCAAAAAAGCTGCTGATGTCTCCATGTGTCCATGTGTGAATTAACACGAGTTGATAATTCAACAGCAGCAGTAGCAGTTATTTCAATAGTTTGGTGGTTTGGACAAAGATTTACTGTTGGATGAAACCATTCAACAAAGATGAATGGTTTCCTCCAACAGTAAAAGAGGTTGAGGATATTAAAGTTAAATTAAAGTTTTGAGATTTGTCTCGACCGTAATCATACCGGTAAAACTCTCAGCAGTGTCCATGAATAGGAGAAAGTGCTTATTCCATTATGTAGCTTAAATGTCAGTAATCAATTTTTTTGTTTTAATTACTTGATACATATGCAGGTTTTTTTGTGCTTAATCCCCCAAACAACAAAAGCCCTAAATATTATTATGGCTATAATTCCAGTTGGAATTGAATGACATGTCAGTTTTAATTTCAATGAGGCATTGAGGGGGGAATTAAACAGAGCAAAAAACACCATATGACAGGACAGCTGTCAGGGAAGATGCTCTCTTCTCTTGCTCTTTGTTTAAGTGTAGCAGGGGGCCTCGTGGAGTTTGGCAACTGATGGTGGAAGCATAGAAGTTAGTAACTGGCCTAGAAAGTAAATTAAATTCATTCACGTTATGACAACAAACTGATGTAGGACAAAATAGTCCAGCTGCCCAACCATGTTGCCATGGCTACTTTTGGCCCTCTCGTCAATTCTATGATTTCAGAAGAGCTGAAGAAGTAGTTTGTTGATCTGCCAATTTAAAATATATGTATTAGCACTCTGTCTTTTTTTTGCATAATATGCCTTCAAAATGTTATCCACACATTTAAACTGTTATAATTCAGTTTGAGTCGGTACTGAAGTAACATGTAGGAGAGAGTCTTGCACCTTGTCAAGATGATCTCTAGTGACACCGATGTTGACCTTTCAAGTACTGGGTTGGATACAACCGACAGTTTACAGAGCTAAGGCCAGGATGTGGCACAAATTTAAAATGTTCCTATGTTCTACAGAATTTCGGTTTTATGAAGAGGGGAAAAGGCTCAAAGAGTTACACTTGAAAACTGCATTATGGACTATTGTCTCATCCCCACCTGAACGATTTATACTCTGCCAGAAGGGGTTGAACAAAAAGTGGACGGTGGATGGTGCACAGCCAACAAATAATGATATAGTTAGTAACACAGAAAAACACATTTAATTGTGCATTTGGGTGTGATTATGCTACATAAAGGGTGAGATTTTTTATTTTTAACTCTGTAGGTGAACTTAATTGGAGCATTTTTTTTTTAAAAGCTGGCATTTATCACCCTTTAAATTGTTGTTTTTGGTCATTTTCAAGGTAGCTGAAAACAATTAATGATGATTGGGTCGGTTGAGTGTGGTTTGAAGTGGCACTCTGGGGCCGTGTTAGCCAGGGCAATCTCTGATTAAGAGATTAACAGCCGCATAACTTCCTGGGCTGTGGCAGCAAGGAAGGATGGACAGATGATCTAGAAGACAGTTAGAATGAATGTGTTAGAACTTATGCTAAACAAGTAAGGATTAACACTCCACTCTCTTTTTTTGCAGTGTTTATCTGCTTCCTGCTGTTTGCTTAGGCTCCCCAATTTGTAGGTTCAGGTACACTGACTTTTTGCAGACCCCTCTTCTGCTCAAACTGCTCCCAGTTCAAACTACGATACAAAAATGCAAATTTGTGGTTCCTGCTCAGAGCCAAATGACAGCAGATGAGTGAGTGAGGGGATGATGCAAATAGTTAAAAACCAACATGAACAAAAAGAGAGTGAGAAGTTAGTGTAGTTTTTTTTACACAACTTTAATTTAGATCTCTGCCACAGGAGATTTTTTGTCGTGATACAAGTGGGAAAAACCGGTGAGATTAATTCCTTCTGTTGTTATGGAGACTAGGTAAACTTTTTTCCATTTTCTTTATTTGTCATCATACAATGTTCTCAGGTGCTCAGGCACTGACTTCAATATACACGTTTGCACATTTCATATTTCCACTCTGCATAAGGAGTTTGTGCTGAAATCCAGTGTCAGCCCATCCACCACTGAATCATAAAACAATTACAATCAGAGGCTCAGTTTGCTGAAGGTTATCATTTTAACCCTTTGGCAAACTACTCATTCTGTGTTCTTATCAACTGCCACTCAAAGCAGTTAGTGAATGATGGAGATTGTCTGCTTCACTGACCATATGCTCTGACCTTTTAGAGCCTTGTCTGACGGCATCCTAAGGATCCTCAAGCGCAACATTCGCATTCATCCACCTTACACCATCTGTTGCACTTCTCTGTAGCAGCACCCTGAAGCTACCGTCTACCGGAACCATCACACCCACTGTACAGTCAGATATATTTGCTCAGAGCTGTAGAGAAGATGTTTTCCTTGCTACATTTAGTTTATTGTCATGCTGCCTAATTAAATCAGCATTTATTATTTGTCTTTGTGACTTCTTGAAGTCTAATTCACCCCTAAGTCTCGGCTTGTCGACCTATGAGCAAAGATTCCAGTAGCTGCGTGCGCTCTTTAACAACTTCAGAAATGTGTGAAGTAGAGGTCCTCCTGCCTCCGGAGTTTGTTGAAGGTCAAGACTGAGGAGCTTGGTAGTCCCAAGCCGTTTGAATCGCTAGACACATATGGTTGGTGCTGAGACAGCTGTGTCTGAGGACAGGGAGGAGCAGGAGAGGATGGGGGACATCTCTGAATGGTAGCTGGTGTGGTGGTTAAGTTTCAGCATAAATTTCAGATTTACCTTTTATAAGAAGGTGTAACAGATGATGATGATGATCAGTTTGGGCAGCGTTAAAATTATGAAATTATACGACCAGTTCTTAAAGAAATCTTCCAATTACTTGGTATTGTATTTCCACTCCAATCTATGAGTATGAACATTGTTTTTCTTTTATTTCTGACAGCAATTACACTCTTTATTTTTGAACCCATTTTTCTGTTTGGAGGTGACAGTGATTCAAGCATTATTATAATTATTGCCTCCCTAATGCCACGAGCCTGCAGGCAGCAGACTTCGAAGACTACAGTTCTATAATTGTCTCTCAGTCTTGTTTGGCCTCACTGTTACTTGGAGCGTTTGTTAATTACAGCATCTCCCGAATTTAATTTCAGGTTGCTCCGTGTCCCCAGCAGGAAATGTGAAGAGAGGCAAATGGTTTTGTGATGCCTGGTCAGCATGTTTACAGTTGGATGAATCTGAGTCACAGAACTTCTTCTATCTCTCGCTCTTCTACAAGTTGAAATTGTTAAAGTCAAATAGTGATGAAATGCTCTGAGTAAAATGCAAATGTCTAAACTCTCTTAAAAGTAAAGAAACTGAAAAAGCGTTAAACTTTCTACTTGAAGCAGTGAGTATTGACCTCCAATAATATCACCACTCCAGCAGTCCAGTATATATAGTCTAGTTTACTATGAATAGTGAAGATGGCAAAGGTCAAAACCACAGCACACTGTAAAAAGACAACTACTTTTTCTTTTGATGAGAGCAAATTAGATTTATCCAGAACATTTCCAGAAAAACTCACACACCTCACAACTCAGTCGACTTTAACTCCACTTGCTCATTCTTTCTAAAAGTCTTCACTGTTATGCATATTTCCATAATAAGTTGATGCTGGAGTCCAATTAGATTTGATGTTTTAGGGGAGTATATGTAAAGGGCACTGAGGACTTTGTATGATGTATTATTGAATGGAAATTAATGGCAGCTTGTTTTGTCAGCTGTTACTGACCATCTCTCCCACCATCTGTTGTCTTTTACTGAAAGAATAAGGACCCTGTATTACTCTCCCTTCCTTCTATTTCTTTCAGGCTTTCTAAAGAACAGATTGAGATTGAATGTCTTTGTTCAAGGCTCATGGATTCACATCTTTAAAAAATGCTTCACGTGCGGGGAGCATACTGTGTTGTGAATTTTCATCAGAAGTATCCAAGGGGGGTATTTTAACATAATGACCCACAGCTTTTTCTTTCCAAGTTCTGCTTTGCTATTCTCTTAGAACAATGATTGAACTGATTGTTTAATGACAGTGTGAACAGCACAAATCACATAGAATCTGATCTTTTCATATCAGATTTGTGTTATTTCTTATGTGAGTCTAAATCAGATGCAGATCGGATTTTTTTAAATGTGACCTCAGTCTGAACAGCCATGTGGCCCGTATCAGAATTCCATGTGACTTGAATGTCACTCTAGATCAATACCCCTCATAATTTTGCGCAGGTGAAAGGGCAGGCAGGAGTCACCTGATCAAAAGTCTAACACTGAAATACATGTCAGTGACAGTAAGGTTTTAGACCTCACAAGTTCTTGGAGTGACACGTCTGTACAAGCAAAACTTGGGGGGTTTGTATCTTACCTGGTCCGTGTTTTGCTGTGACATTCAAAGGGTGACTGATTGGTGCCCATAGCCTGCCAAGAAAACATTCCTTATACTATCACTAACACTTGTCAGGTTATGGACTCATGGTGTTGATGCCAAATTCTGATCTGAGCATCGCTGTGATTCAACAAAGGTTGAGCTTCATCAGACCAGGCTGTTTTTTTCCCTTCTTCAACTGTCCAATAGTGTCGAGTCTGTGCCCACTGCAGTCTCAGCTATCTCAGCGTTCTTAGTTGACAGAGGTTGAACCCAACACAGTTTTCATCCACCTCAAGGTTCGCCAGGTTGTGTTTTCTGTAAATGTTTTCTGCTCACCACAGTTGTAAAGAGTGGTTATCTGAATTACCATATCATTTTTTTAAGCTTGAGTTACTCTGACCATTCTCCTCTGACCTTTCTCATCAGCAGGGTGCCTCTTTCTACAGGAACTTTTTCACAGCGGTCTAAAAAACTAAAAATTAAAAAACTCTGTGCCCAAATGTCTGCTTTGGAAAATGCCTATTTGAGACTCATGGCCAACGCCAAGAATCCAACCTGTGTCTGCCCACAAACTCTTCTTTTTCAATGATTGGAATAGGTCAGTACAGTAAAACATTATAGGTGGAGTTAAAAATAGGAACATCTTCTGCTGGTCCCAGTCCAAACATGACACTGTTGCTCCTTAAGATTCAAAAACTTGATCTTACTTTCAGGATCTCTTGAAACTCTCCAACATCAGCTTTAACATCTATCTACATTGACAAAAACAACAGTGTCAATCAGTGGCTACCCTGTAAAATAACCCAAAGCCATTTATGAAAGCAACCTTAAACCATAGACCATGGTGAAGGAAATTGATTTTTCAGTGGTCCCTAGCCCCAACTGTCACGGCATTGTTCTACAAAAAAGGGCCTGTTGGGAATTGAGAGAAGCGTACAAAGAGTACAGAGGTAATTCCATGGATTTGAATACTTGATAATCAAATTAAGTTTCCCAGAGTGCCATGGAACACCTGCACAGTGCTGATAAGATAAAGAACAGAAGGGGAATAGGGGACAGAATAATCAAAGAGAAAGGAAACCCATAAAAACCCAAACAAGGTGGGGGATAGGCAATGAATAATGTAATGAACTTGTAACAGCTCAGAAATGATCTCTTTCTACTTTCGTCTTTTTTCTCCATCTCCACTCTTTTTCTCTTTCTTTAATTTGTTCTGCTTGCAGTCTTTCTATAGTAATTTCCACCTTAATTCATTATACATAACATCACAAGAGACCAGTCCTCAAAAGGATTTAACACTGAACAAAATTAAAGCTATTTTCTCTATACCCAGCTACGATCAGGTCACTGAGTAGGACTGAAACCTGTGATTGGCAAATTGAACTTCACTTTTAAGCATTTCCTGACTAAGTCACTGTTCATAATTGCATTACAAGAATTTGTGCAATCTCTGCACCATTTGGGTAATAGTACTTTTCTTCACAAAGAAATATCTGACCTTAGAATACCATGTATAGACATGAGGCAGCTATTGCTGTTGAGTTGTCTCTCTCTCACAATTTTTCAACTGAAAGATTGTTGAAAATCTGCGTCTTTAGAGATCGAATGCAGTCAGGGGTCCCACCGACTTACTTCACCAGTTTTACGCAAGTGTTATAAAAACTAAAAATGGAACCAAGTGAAGGGAAGCATCTAACCTACATATGCAGACACCACCAAGGATAATATAGTAAACTTGTGTCGATACAGGTTTTCAACCTATGCAGCACTGATCCTGTCATGATTACACACACACACACTCACAGCATTTCCTGTTACATGTTATATGTCACTTCCTGTTTTACTTTGACACTCACACTTGTCTCTGTTCTCTATAGGTAGCTTCACTCCTACCGTCCTCTCCCTAATATGTTACACCTGTGTCTAGTTAACCTCACCTCAGTTAGTATTTAAGGTGTGTGTCTCCCCCCGTCCGCTGCCAGTTTGTCTTGTACGTAGAGTTCCAGCAGTTTGCCAACATCTTCTCTTGTGCTTTTGACCATGTTTTTGTATTTAGAGACCTAGCCTTAGCCTCACGTTTTTTTGGATACGTCTGCCTTGTCTTTTTGCCGTCTGT
Organism: Paralichthys olivaceus; assembly: GCF_024713975.1. Taxonomy (NCBI): domain Eukaryota; kingdom Metazoa; phylum Chordata; class Actinopteri; order Pleuronectiformes; family Paralichthyidae; genus Paralichthys; species Paralichthys olivaceus. The sequence continues at coordinate 8,700,921 of NC_091095.1, forward strand.
GTATCGAACCCTGACTGGAAATAAACAACCACTGTTTTTGGAAACTGGACATGGTTTTAGAGTTGTGCTTTTGGGTCCACAGTTCACATACTCAGTCATTAGAGATCCATCACCATTCAGTCACAGCAATAATTGAGCCATTTCTTATGAAATTTTTGCTGAAAAAGTGAAGGCTAAACTTGGATGTACAATTATTTTAAGACCTTCTCCCCCTTACCTGCAATATAAATGTTAATTGGTACATTTCTGAGATCTGATGCTTATAAAAGTCTGTAGTGATGAAAGATAATTCGTAGTTTACGTAAAAACAAATCTAATGTTTTGTTTTTTATTAATGATGTAATTTTCTTATCCCCCAAAACATGCTGTTAAACTTTCTTTGTTTATCTAAAATTTATCATAACAGGACGAGAATGCTACAGATATAGGATATTATGAAATTCTTTATTTATCCTGTTCTAACTCCCAAAACATGCAAACTTTTGTTTTGTGTGTATTCTAAAAAAATATATTATGTAAATTGTATGATTTATCTGGCAATTTTCAAAACTATGGCTCTTTGGCAGCTTGACTGAGCTGTTGCAATCAAATACAACAACATGGATAATAATGCAGTTTAACACCATTCAAGTGTCGAAGAGATCCATCAAAAATAGTCAAAATCTCGAGAGGCATGCATTAACAAAATTTCAACAGAACTTTAATGACTAAATTTGACATGACCATTTTTTCTTATTGTTCCTCTCTGTGTGCAAAATTGCAGCAGTTCAACAGTTTTCTCAGCAAAAAACAGACGAGCGACTATTTTAGAAGTGAGAAAGAGTCCTCTGGTTCAATGCTGCTTCATGTTACAACCTGGATTGTAACACAACCTGGGGAATAACCTGCATGTGAGTCGAGGTGAAGTTTCTCCCAAACGATGTTTTTCTGTGTCTCGTCGCAACCACTTCTCCCCTGAACCCTCTCCTGTGGTATTAAGCCACAGCAACGCAGGCACTGCAGTTCCAGCCATCTGGTCAGCCTGTCTGCTCCTCTCCTCCGCTGTCACTCACTCCTGCCCCCTCAAGTGTCACTCAGCAGCCTGGTGGGCACTGCGGATGCAAAACAGCAAGAGAGCATTAGCATTATAAACTCTAATTACGGAGGTTAATAGTTGACAGTTGCAGTGCAAATACTTCAAGGCTTCTCAATTAAACCTTTATTTGGCACGACAGTCGCACTGCATGTAAACCGTCACCAGGAAACTGAGCACACGGGCAGTGCCATACAAGAGAGAGAAGCTCTGAAGAATGAATTTCTATTTTAAGATGTTGTAAAATACCACAGAAGTCAGTGTGTCTGTCACAAAAGGAATGGTGGAGACGAAATGTGGACCTCACAATGGACCGTTTCTAAAATGGAACAGACAACTTTGGGCAGGGTTTGGTTGCCTGCAGGTAAAGAGTCAGTGTGCTGTTTTTTATATTTATCTGCAATCATATGCAGTTAGCCTTTAGAGATTAGCCAAAATGTCATCTGAACCTAAAGCACCTCAACATCACTGTTTGTGTTTTGTTTGGAGAAACTTGTCCAGCTCATCAAACTGTTAACAGTGTACAGCGGACACACCCGGACAGCCGATGTCTACACCGGAAGCCCCACAATATTGGCCAATGCCCCTTTACAGTATAGCAGCTATATAGTATATTATAATATATATTTAGGTCAAATCAAGAACTTCTACATATGGTTGTTAAATTTTAATGATAACTTCAATCCAAAGGAGTCTATAATTAGTTAACTTAACTAACTGTTGGGTAAATGTCACGAGTTGTTGAAAAGCTGTAACGGTTAAACGTCACATATCATAAATGTCATTGAGGGATCAATTTAATAGAAAAAAAAGGAAAAATATAATCAATACAGCAGCTCTGATTTGACTTGGCCTTTGGCAGAGACTCCAGGTCACTGCAGCTTGGCAACCCAAACGCTGATGGCGGCCTTGAATATGACTGTTACCTCCATAAGGCAGCTGTTCAGTGCTCCCTGCAGAGCTCCTATAATGAGACTGAAATCCATCCACTGACAACAAGAGTGTGACTCTTTACACGCAACTTGTTGAGACCCCCTAATTTCACACCATCTTGCTCTTGTGCTAAATACACTTAATGTTTCAGCGTGTGGAACACAGTTTCTGTACACGGAGTCACGTGTATCTCTCCTGGAAACCATCTGCACAGTATGTGCTCTAACACAAACACACAAACCCTCACAAAGACACAGGCACATAAACTCTGTACATAATCATCTTATTCATCTGTCCCCTTTATCTGTAGATTTCTCGCCTCTCAATTTTTCTCTCTGATTTGATCTCCCCACCAGCTCTTTGTCTCCTCTATCTCCTCCGTCTCTGGGTTTCACAGCCTCGCCTCCATTTCTCTATATCTGCGACGTCTTTTCAGTTTCACAAGAAACTTATACATAAAGCAAGAGACATAGTGAGAGCTGCAGTCAGAGCTCTGTTCACACTAATGGTTGTGATTTTCATTGGTGCACTCAGGCTGAAGTAGAGTAAGAAAGAAAGGAGAGGAGATGAAGGGGCAATGTGAAAGACCGAGGTGTGTGCTCTCTGTAAGAGAGCAGGTCTGTGATATTGTGTACGTGTCGGCGTGTGTGTATCCTGTGTCTGTTCCCCATCTGTCCCACCTGCCTTGACGTCCAAACACTCCTCTAATGTGCTGTCCAATAAGCAAATGATTATCATATCGGTGCAATATTAGCTTCTATCACCGCCTGGCTGAGGATCAGTAATTGCCGTCCATGCAGAGGAAATGGGAAAGGAAATTACATCTGCCTATACAAAGAGATCGTTTCCTTGTTAGTCCTAAGGGACTGTGATGACCCCCTACACTGTGTGTGTGTGTGTGTGTGTGTGTGTGGAAGTCCATGTGTTTGTGTTGTATTCATAATAGAGCTTCTCAGTATGCAGATGAGTCTGGCACTAATATGAGAGTTGCATTAGGGGGAAGATTAGGACAAGGTCAGCTGGTGTATAGGTGTCTCCTGCTGTTTGAGTGAAGTCTTTTGGTTTCAATAAAGTAGCTTTGTTATGCTTGATTCAAAAAAAAAGGGAAGAAATGTTTTCTCTGTGTGGATTCAAGTTCTTCAGTGATCATTCACATTCAGGTCTGGAATGAAAGATTTTATTCTCATGGCACATGTTTGATTGCTCGATCAAGTAGAGATAATTAAACATTTTTATATTGATCCAAGAAAATGTTATCAGAGATATTACATTACATATCATTTACCTGACACTGATATCTAAAGCGTTATACAATAAGTGCATTCAACCATGTGGGAACAAACCCAGAAAAGCAAGAATCATGTACGTACATTAGCTTAAAAAACTGTGCTACATGCAAGTGCAATATATAAGTGTAACTAAACTTAATTGACAATGTTTATTATTATCATCTTGTTAACCAAGAACATGTAGTGATATGATTGTTCTTTTAAACAGGGTAATATTTGTTTTACCCATCTTCAAGGGAGCACAGATAACAGAAAAACAGACATCTAGCACCAGTGGATTTTAAACTATCCTCAGATACAGAGCAATTTTCTTTTTGTTGGCTAGTTTGTTGATGTTTGCTGTGCATGAGCTGATTACACAAAAACGCAACTTCGAACAAGACAAGACATACAGCAATTTTATGAAGCCAATGATTCAATCAATGACGAAAGAAGTGGATTTGCATCAGATACAAATTAAAAAAGGCCATCTAGTAGCATTTAATAAAAATGTTCTTTCATTTCAATGATACAACAAATAATACATACTTTTGAAGTACTTGCACTTACACTCAAATTGTACATGCAAAATGGACAAATTAATCGGATGTATGCAGGTAAACAGAGAGATGGATGACTGGAATAACAGTTTGGGATATTACTGCCACCATTAAAGGATGTGGGTGTTATACTGACACTGATCATACTTGAGTGGGATGATGACTGGACTGCTCCATTATGAAACCATTCCAGCTCCTCCAACTCCTTCTTTATATCTAAGTGCGTACGAGACCGGGGATTCAACTCCCACTGAGTAAAATGAACCTGCATGTACATCAATCATTTATCTTTAGCGCCATCGCCCTTCATTTACCCTGTGTTCCTCTTATATGTTAATTTTGTATTTGCCCTGAATGTGTTCTTCTTCAAACATGACTCCATCGTCTCCCTGGTTCTTATTCATTAAATCAACATTTGTGGTTTTTCCTCACGTCCTTCCTTTCTTTTCTTCTTTAATCACATAACTTTTATTCATCTCTTTCTAAAGGGAAAGTTCACCAGAAAATGAAAATTCACTCACCATCTACTCAACACTATGCCATTAGAGGGGTGGGTGAAGTGTTTGGGTTTAACAAAACACTTATGGAGTTTTAGGGGTAAACAGCGTTGCAGCCAAATCAAATATAATTGAAGAAACTGTTGCGACTTTTTCTCTCACGTACGTCCCCTCTCCTCCTGTTTTCCTTGAGCTGTTAGAGAGGAAGACCAACTGCACAGTGCCAGCTCCTATGACTTGAAGAAGCAGAGAGAGGATAGAGGAGGCGACCAGAAAACCTGAAGTAGAGGAAACTAACCATAGTACTGTCATAGTGCTGGTAGATAAACACACAGTGTGTCCACAATATTACCCTCTGACTTCCATTCCTCTATCCCCTCCTTCTGTCTCTTGTCTATTGCCTCAGTTCCCTCTTCGCTGTTGTTTGCACCACATCCAATTTTCGGGTCACTGCAGATATCACAGTGTCACACCACCAAAAGACGCTCACATCAAATCTGTCTCACTTTCTGGAAAAAACACAGGTTTATGTTACTCTACACACTGCGCACTACAGTAAGCATGTGTGTGTGTGTAGGACAGAGCTGGCTGACGGAGGCCCTCTGGGATCGACCCTTCATGTAAATGCTGGTCCCCACAGTGATAGCGATCTTTCTAACTTGACCATTTGAAACTGAAACCTACAAAGACAGGACCCCCCCCCACACAAATGACAAACAGACTTGTCTTCCTCAGAGTAAATACAGAAGATGACACATGACTATTAGAGTTCTCGCTGGTGTTATCAGATCCAATGCTGAATTTGAAGGATATCACTTCTACCAAATTTAAGATGAAATCACCACAACACAATGCCCTGTGATGGAGACCACTGACCCAGCTGTCCTGGCCAGGTGTCCGCTCATTTTACAGAGTAATAGGCCACGGTTCCATCCTCCTTCTCACCTCAACAGCTCCTTTGACCTTCTATTTCAAACCTTTACCCACCACATACACACACACACCCTGACATCCCCTCGTCTCGCCCTACAAACACCACTCACTGTCACTCCCTCAGAGAGCTCCATCGAACCACCATTGACCGCTGCTGGGGCTAATCGAAGGCCCCAGCGGCCCACCTTGTTGTGTTGGTTAATGGTGACCCTTCTACCCTTCTCTCCCAGCCGACGCTGCCGCCATCCTCCCTGTCCTATACCTCTTCATCTCACCCCCCTCCTCCCATACTCTGGGGTGATTCAATGGCATTGATTCCCTCCACCTCTTGACCTCCTCCTAGAGGATTTACAGATGTAGCTGTCCCACTTTGAACGCATGCTGACTCCTGCTACCTGACGTAAAGAGTCATTAGGAAAACTCCTGCGTCATAGAAATATGACATCCACCTAAACTTGCACCTGGTTTCTAGTTATACATTTAGGTTTTTTAAGTTTCAGTGTAGTTAAATAAAAAACATAAAGGTGTTGTTGTTGTTAGTTAAGAAGTTGTTGCATGATTTACATACAACTTCTAAAATTAAATGAATGGGAAATGTGTCATAGGTCCTATATCTTAGGTTATAACTTCAAGCGATGTGTTTGATTCTCTCTATAACTAAGCTGTACTGATTTGATTTTAATTTACTCAAGAGTTACTAGGTGCTAAAGGTTAAAATAGTTTATAATGGGCTGATGGCATAATGAAATACTCTGTAGTTATATCAAAGTAATATAACCCTTTAAGCCAACAACATAGTCTTTGTAGACATGTTAGAGGTTGTTAGAGAAAAGATAAATCTCCTTTAATCAAACGTGTTGATTGTAATTTAGTCTTTTATTTAAGAACTACAGCAGTGCAGTACAGTTTTCTGTGCACGGGAGGAATCCAATTAACAGGAAGTCATTCTACTGGCTCAACAAGTCAATTCAAAAGTGTGGATGTTATCACAATGTGTAATGTTTTGGGTAGAGTTTTTATACAAAGGGTGCAAAGAAAAAATATTTACAGTATTTTGCTTTTAGAACACGTACATTTTTTTAACCTGACACCCAAAATGTAACTGTTATTAATTATATTAGATATCAGTAGTCTGTACAGTAAGACACTTTAACCTCAGAACTTTGAGGAAAAAAAAGAAGACAAACTCTCAGAAGGAACCTTTAACAGAGAGAAGAAAATTAAGAAAAGCCCCAGAATGGAAGAAGTTATTGGAGGTACTTATTCTTTAAGAAGTGGGTAAACTTTTCACAAACAATGAAGTAACTTGATCCTTTAAGTTTGTCTTCTAAATTGAAAATCACAGAAATTGCACGTTTATGATATTTGCTGTGCTGCTCTCTTTTTATTGGCACCATTCCTCACTTATTGACCACTCAAAATGATTTGGTCCGTCTGTACTTTCCAATATAAAGCTTCACATTCACTAAAAGAACACAGCCAAATTGTGTAATAACAGTAGAGTGTGTCTGAAGTGAATTGAATCTTCATTTATTCAGCGTCAAGCTTGGAAACAAACCAACATAGGAGACTGTAAAGGACCATTTGTTCATTAATTCACATCTGAATCCTACTTATGTCATTCCTTGGATGCAACTACCAAATTTTTATCCTTCCAAGCCTTGGAACAATTGCATGAGCTTGGAGCCAAGCAATCTGTTGGTGTTCCTCAGTTATGGATAGCTGTATAACGACACTCCTCCTGCAACCGAAACCACATTTTAATCAAGTTAACGTTTGCACCAAATCATCTTTTCTTTTGCTTTTTTCTTCCCCCACTGCTCTCCTCTTTCTACAGCCTTTCTCTCTGTTCAAACACACAAACCAGCTCTTTTTTGGTATATTACCCAGTCCCTGCTAGAATGGCTCGATTGTTTTAGCTGAAGACAGGGCCCATAAAGTGCCATTAAAGATGTATCACCACAGCAGCTAATGTTTTTCTTATCCATTGTCGAAGCACCTCCAGGACTAAGAGACTAACAGATTCTTTTCCAGCCCATTTGCAGTCCTCCCTCTAACCTCATACACCCTCCTTTGCCTCACATTACAGCATCGCTTCTCTTTCCTCCTTCCTCTTCTGCCTCGTAGGGCTATAGGTTCTGATTTTTCCTCCCAATAAGTTACAGATCATCAACATTCTGCATCACCGATGAAGTTAAAGACTCCGTATAGTTCCTTGCAGGGGGCAGCAGCACTAGTCTTCCATCATTCAGCATGTCTTTTGTCTTCTTTACAAAAACAAAGGGAATACAAATATATCAGGATGAAAAGTGCCACACATGGAAAAGACACCAACAAACATGTCACCTAGAAAACTAGATTTGAGAGCTGATGCTGGTGTGCTTTCAACAAAAACACTACCTCCTGCATGCTGAGCAGTGTCGTAGATGTAAAATAATTGAAATGTTGAAACTGCATCGAAACGTCAGTATTGAGCGTCCTATCCCTACTCGGGTCATATATACGATTATTCATTTAAATAAGATAATTTTAAGCTTCTACATCAAAATTTCCCATCTGGCAACGCTGATGCTCAGTCACCCTTCGCTTGAATTTCCTGGAGATGTCTGTGTTGTTAAACATGCCTGACTGAGGAATGTCCTGCTGCATTCTTTATATGTGAGAAAGGTCCATATCCCATTGTGCAGATATTATGTGGAGTTCATGTCTGAAAATTGCTTAGGTGTGGAGAGAGGATGTGAAAGATGCACGGAGCAAGAAAGGTAGACAAACAGTGGAACCTGCTTGTCTAGTTTTTGAAGATCCAACATTTACCAAAAGACTGAACTTGTGGCAACAATGGGGCAGCTCCTAAAATATCTTCCTAATATGCTAGAGGTGTCGCAGGTGACCTAACCTCCACTTGATTCTTTGTACTCAAAAACCAGGTTCCTCTAGGCACTTTCTCTTCCCCTACCAACTCCAGCTTAAGGCAAGGATAATACAATTACCATTACCAACATTACTCACCTCCAGACATCTCAGTCTATAACAAAAGGTTGAGTGAGAATGGCAAAGATGGAACTGAAAATTCTGATTTCACTTGTCCTCACTTTGAGAAAGTGGCAGATTCTCTTTGTACACTGCTTGATCTCTAGGACACACGAGTGATGCACTGAATCATTTCTCATCCTATCTTGTTCGCTTCAATGAGATGTGGGTTTGTGAGCCGAACACTTCATCCTCAATTGTATTTAAAAGTTCAAAATGAAATCAGGGATTGAAGACAGAGTGTAGCTGGCAGTTCACTGCTCGCTATGTTGTGATCACTCTCCCGGCACAGTGACTTAGTTTGACAAAGTAACAGGAGGTTTATGGTATACTTAATAAGTATTAAGTAGCAAAGTCATTATTTCAGTGTCACCACATCACATTGTGCAGGCACCATCATCACCATCATCCACAAATATAGTTGTGAAAATGTATTCATGAACAGTAGAGGGTCTGCAATATGTTTCCAAGTGTTTTATTACGTTTATTCCTATAAACAAAAATTGGCATAGCACGTATGATACAGTAAGTTTCTCAAAGACATTTCATCCACAACCAAAAGCACCTAGCAGAGATAAATATCATCAGCTATAAGCTCATCATAGTAGAAGTTCAAGTTTTCCTTCAATGAAATGACTGTAATGACTGTAAAGGTGAAGTGTATAACCGACCTCCAACAATATCGAAAAATGGTCTTTAAGCAAAATGGCCTACCTTTCATACGTCAAGCAAATGTCAGTGTTGGTTCTGACCACAAATAATCTTGTGTGTGTGCCTTTGCTTTTTCGCCCAAATGTATTTATCTTTTTTCCTTTTTTATGAGTCAGTCAAGTGTTATCAACCCCCCACATTCACTCACAGTGATTCCAGCGGGGGTTCCCCTGCTGTGTTCTCACATAGGGAGGCAGGCTGAGAAAGTCTGCAGAAACTGCAGATCCTCACTCAGACATTTCCAGGATCTGCAGATTTCAGTGTATGTCTGAAAGCAGCTTTAAAGGCAGTTCCTTTGCTTGTGCCCGGTGATAAACACTGATAAAATAAAAAAAAACACTTGTAAAATTATATAATATGACTATATAATATGCAACCAGGGAGGAGTGTTAAGCTTATATTCAGTGATGTGCTGAGACAGCTGCAGCTGCATTGAACTCTTGTGATGATCTCTGCTGATGCCAGCATGACGCCACAGCCAGTTGGGGGCAAGTCAAACTGAAATAAAATCCATCGAGCACCGTGTTTGATCGCCATTGATCGATTCAGCAAAAGTCTGGCTCATCTCAAACACACTTAATATTTCAGTGGCTGCAAAAGCTACATAGTCTTGCTTTTATCAAGCATTTAGCCACAAGCAATAGCACACATCAGTGGGAATGCTCCAGTCTTCTGTGATAAAAGCAGTGCTGTAGAATACAGGACTTTTGTGCTTTGTGATGTTGCTCTCACGTCTTTTGAAGTATTTCACTTCGTTTAATGTTTATTTGATAGGGATAGACACGAAGAGATACAAATGTAATGCATCACAGTATTTTACCTACTGCTAATTTCCTGTGCCCATCCCCAGAACTGACCTCATAAAAACAATTAACTTGCTGCATATGTGTACAGACATACACAAATAAACATATAGATACACGCACATGAGGATTCCCTCCTCCCTGTCAACCCTACACATGACCAAAGGGTTAGTGGGTTTTCAGAAAGTCTCATTTTAAAATGTTGACAATTATGAACTTCAACAGTGCCACCAGGGTTATGGACTGAAAGACATATGAGCAGATGCTTCAACTGTTTTAGCTGAAGGCGATTTCTCCAATCACACACAGCTGACATAGTTCTTAATGTGGAAAGGCCTAGTGGTAGACAAGATCACAAACTTGTCCCATGTGTTTTCAAATGTTCTACTCAAGATCTATCCTCAAATTGCACATACAAATATGGAGTAGTAAGTAGTGGTATTCATAAGTGTGCATTTAGATGTGATCCTCTCTTGTGAATTTGTCCCCATGCGCCTTCCCTCAAGCCTTCTGTAATGGTTTTGCTCTCCACCTTATGGGGCTAAGTTATAAATGCTCTGCTAAAAAAAAAAAAAAAAACAGTCCAATCAACACCCTGATCCAGCCACCTCAAGTGATATCAGATGTGTGACACCATTGATATTGTAAGCCCTCTGAGAAATTTGGTTCTCCAGAGATAGAAGTGTAGTTTGAACAAAGAAGAGCGACTGATGTCTGACGTTTGTCAGTTGCTGTTGTCCCCCACAGTATGTACATCTGCTCTCACTTTGCATTGAACTTTCTGTTGTCCTTCTGTGTCTTCATCTCATGCATTCTTTCTTTGCTACCTGACACAAGAGTAAAAGCGATTTTCTTTCTTTACATCTGCATTGAATTATAGCTTCAATCACATCTAACATACCTTAGTAGGTTAAGACCTACTTTAGAAATGCATGACTCCTAATCTCCTGAATTTCCACCTGGGCTTCCTCATCTCGCTCTGTCTCCTTTTTCCTCTCCATCAACCTCTCACATCATCTCATGTTCTCTAGCCTATGTTGAAAAATATGCCACCAAAGTGCATTAGAATTCCCATTATTCCACAATCCAAGGAACACAGGCCAATGCAAAGTAAACCCCATTTTACATTAATATATGGAGAGTCAGGCATACACACATATATATATCTTTATATATATATATATATAAATATAAAGTATATCAGATCTTATAGACATCGGAGCCATGTTCTCTAATCTTGACAGAGATAAGACAAGACATGGTATGGCGAATGGGTCAGCAGCCATCTGTACAAACAGATAAACAAGCAGTGAGGACAGGATGAAGACGGGAGAGATGAAAGCTGGAAGGAGTCAAGAGAGAGGGGTCGCGTGGTAGTGAGGCTGCGGAATGGGACATGATAACCAGAACAAAGGCAAAGAGGAATCAAAATGGAAAACAGGCGCCTCCAAAGAGTGCTCCACTCTCCGACTAGACGAGTCTAAAAGCCAGGCACAAATTAAGGGGGTAGGGGAATAAGGTCAAATCAAGAGGCAGCAATCCTTTCAAGGAGACAGACCTCAAGACAATTGAAAGCACAAATATGACCTATGACCCAAAAGCTGATCGTAAGATTTAGTAACACTTTGCATTCAATTGTCTTAACTGATGAGACCCAGTCAGGGAGCCAATGTCTACATCATTGCCAAAGTTTCAGTCTTGTCCAGAAAACACAACCCCTTAAGTTTCAAACTGAAGCAGCCACTGCTGCATTAGTTTGGACAGCAGGGATAAACATAGCAAGTGATGTATTTTAAAACCGGAATGTATTAGTGTGGATGAAGCCATGCAGAGACTTAATGAGGAAATACAGAGCAGCGAGAGAAGGCATGTGAGAACATTTCTAGATGTTCCATTCTAAAATTGATGATCCGTAGAAATTATGTGTTTTCCTCTGCCAAACTTGATGGTAAATAAATTCAGTCTTAATGAGCTGATGTTCCAGCCTTAACTGATCACTTGGTATTTAAATAACTAGATTCTTAAAGAATGTGCACTCCCACACAGGAGTTTCCAGTTTATCTGACTAGATTTAGTTATTAGTTTTGTCTGGATTTACTGTTTGATGCAAAGATCACCAAGCTGAATATAATTTAAACAGTTTAAAGTGTAAGATGTCCTACTCAGCTCGAAAAAACTGACAGAGAGTTGGAAGTCAAACCAGAATGATCTATAAATGTCCATTTAGAACCAGAAGGAGAGTTGTGTCAAGTTTGTTGTACAACTGGACCTAAATGCAGACATATCAAAAAACAGACACTGCAGTTAACTAGTTTGCACTCAAAAGGCTGGCAAAAGAACTTGGATTATCCAAAAATAGACACTTAAAAAAAAACAGGAGAAACAGGAACTGGACTAAACAGACAAACTGACAAAGGGAAACACAGGGACTATAAAGGGAGGCAGGGATCATTGAACACAAGTGAAACACAATAAAGTCAGGAAGTAAAGCAAGAGAGACATCATGGAAAGAACTTTCCTAAATAAAACAGGACAACTTTAAGTGCAAACAAAGTCACGACAATCCAAAATAAAAAGTCCAAAATCAAGTGCAACACAACAGAAAGCAGAATCATGATGATACTGATAGGAGCACGAACAATACCTAAATGGCTGTAGTATGGGTGAGGAGATATGCATTATACATTAAAACTGTATTTTTGAAGAGCAGATATAATACTGTACCATACCATAAGGTCAGTACTAACACTGCACCAATGGAAGCCAGTTAAATGTTGAAAATCGAAACAAAATTACTCAGAGCATATATATATATATATATATACCTTATATAATTCTTTTGTCTTGACATTGTGCTCCTTTGCATGTGTACAATAAAGTGCAAAACATTTATTAAATTAAAGAAACAGTTTTGTCACCACTGATCATATCTGATCTCAAAATAAGAAGAATTGTTCAAAGAAATGAAGATGCAGTGCTGACCATAGTCATTCCAGCCCATTCTAGTCCTACTATGTTATACAGACTGAAATGTCAGTTTTAAAGGTATGACTGTCAGGGAAGCTAAATCCTGCCGTTATCAAGGCTCATTTAAGGCACTATAATTAGTTTCAATTGTGTGTGCCATCATAATGAAAGAGATGTTAAAATGTTCAAGTACAAAAGTTAGAAACTGGAAAAGTTATAGAAGGTGCAGTTAGGAGAGCACATGACTGAATGTGATTCACTAGTTCTAAAGAGGAGGATATGTAGTAAGAGAAGAGGAGGAGAGAAGAGGAGTGACAGGATGCAGGTTAGGAATAGAAATGTTTTAGATCCAGCTATAGCAATAAAACAAAAAAATTAAATTGGGGTAAGAGGAAGGAAGGTGAAGGGGATAATAAATGAGAAATGTGTAGAGAAACAGGATGGAGGGGTTAACAGCAAAACAGCCCGAGATAAAAGAAAAACAGTCAAAGCAGGAAATAACAAAGGAGAGTGTTGGGAGCAGATTACGTGGAGGAGAGCGATAGAGGAAATGAAACATTGATGGAGACAGACAGGAGAGAGAGCTGTGGGGAGACGCGGAGGCAGGATGCCAATATGATGTCTTCATCTTTCTGTTAACGTCATGTCAGGGGGCAGGTGAGAAACCTCACACAGAGAGTATCAATCTCCCCATCTGTCCCCTCTTTCACTCCTTTAACACTCTGTTTGCTCTGTTCACCTTCATCATTCTGCACCCGCTCTTCACTGCACTCTAACTTTTCACCATCTTTCATTCACATTGATCGTTCTCTGTCTTCTTCTGACTTAAATAAACATTTCTACATCGGTTACATATGTACCGTGTTTGCCATGGCAGGATCATCGGAGGTTAGAATTGTTATGTGTTTGTTTTGCCTTGTGGGATATTATCAAGTCAGACTTCAGCTCGTTCAAAGAGACGTGTCTCAGCAGTCAATGTTAATATTGAGTTATACACTAAAAAATGTTCTCCATAAAATTTTAAAGTTTCAAAAAATTAATATTCAACAACACTTTGGCCTGGTTTATTCCTGTGCTTTATTTAAGAGGCACTGATTTTACGCTGAGTAAATCGGCTGCTCTGGGAGAAGCTCTTCAAGGTCTAAGAAAAATCACCTGGCAATGTCAGAGTGATAGTGACCTGAGCAAATTTAGGTGCTATTGAATTGCATTATGCAAGTATTTGGGGCTTAACTCATATCAGGGACTAAAAATCGGGATGTCACAGTCTCTGCTGCATCAATTTTAAATATCTTGTGAAAGTATCCCAACTTTACAGAAATTATTTAACAAATCAATGGAGAAATGAAGACATTTCATCTTGTTTGAAGAGAAATACTCAAATACTACAGCATTGTGCATCATTTTAACCATATTTCCATGAAGTGTAAACTTGTTTTTTTTAAAGAGCTATGGTAGAAACTACGTGTTATGTTTGCAAGAAGCATATTTGAAGATGTCACATGAAAAACAATATACTAAAATATACAAAAATAAACTTCCACTGTAATAAAATATACACATTTGACTAAAAGGACCTATACTGCAGTCAGCCACTAGGGGCAAACCAGATGATGATATTTCCCTTTTCTGGAGCTGTCATGTCGTCCATCTTTACATAGAGACTGCACCACTGACACAGTGGCACCAGGTAATTAGGCCTGCACAGAGTTGGGTTGACGGCTCATTAACAAAGACTGCAAAAAGGAAGTTTCATCTTTTTTTTGCAAACTTATCTCTGAACCCATCAGACACTGTGACGTGCTGATGCAGATTCCTTATCCCTAAATTAAACCGAGAGTTATCAGGTATGTTGTGATCCAGCTGGGGTCCTCTGAGGCAACTCTGACCACATGAATTCAAAGTGCCAGGCACGTATGAAATGTGAGAATCCAGAGCGCATATGAAATAGACATGGATATTATGTGCAGTGAATGCACTGAGAATTTGTCTCAGTAACAGTGGTTCAAATACATAATGAACACTAGTTGCAGAACATTCCAGTAAGTTCTAGAGTACATGCCATGGTGTCAAGAGGTAAAGTTGCAGATTAAACAGTTAAATTGTGCATTTGTTCCATTTTTGAATTTTTTTTTCTCTAGTTAACTTTGTCCACCTGAAATGAAAGACAGACATGGTTCAATCATGTCTCTGGCTTCCAAAGCAGATACAAATGTGTTATTGTTGCATGATCTGGCGTTGTTATTGTGTGCCTAGTGAAATGAATTTTTTCGTAAGGTGGTTACTATTGTGGAACAATCCTAGACAGAAACCAACTAGAATGAGATACATTTTAATAACACATCCATCCAGCTACATCTCCTCCCTCCATGAATATTGTAGCTTGAATTACATTATTTTACTTCCTCCTTTGCTCCTGATGGAAAACAATCAAACTGTAATTGTCTTTTCACCCTGTTTGTTGGTTGGTTGTTTTTTACGTAAGCAGGGTTGCGCACACAGTACAGCATAGATTTCCACAGACTGGAAGATTACCCAAGAAAGAACCCTTCAAATATTGGTGCAGAAACAGACAAGGGGACATACAGATACAACTTTTTAATATTCATGATGCACTTAGGGGGCTGATATCTGTGAGTGTTTGAACTTTGGTGCAGCTTGATAGAATGAAAGCGCACTGCTGGGCCTTGGCGGAGGTTTGTGCTCTAGTTCTTACTGTTGTTCTTTTTTCTTGGAAAGACAACGTCTTCATGTCTTAAGGAACCTGGGTCTAGTTTTAGTTCTTGTGTCATAATACCTGACAACCAACAGCCCCTGCTCCCACAGATGGCATTTTCAGTTACCCAGTAACTTGAAGCGAGTTTAGCGTATTGACCATCACTGACACAGGTCTGGAGATGGCTATGACTTGTGACCAGATTTCATTCATAGTGCAAACAGCATCTCTTTTTATATCAATGATATTTGCAATACAGTCATGCAGTAGACAAAGACAAAAATCCCTGAAGGAGATCCGGCCACACTAACGACGGCTAAACATCTGCACCACCTCAGGGCATTTATTTCCAAGGAGGGTGCAATTTACTGACAGGTCAGCCCCACGCTGTGAGTGACGATTAAGTATCTTGTCAGACAGTCAGCCCGGGGGACCTCAAGGGCAGCTGGCCTTACATGGACAACTGAACCTGCACGGGCTGTTGGACTGAGAATAAGGATCAAGGTTTACTTCAGTAGGTTAACACAGAAGAAGCCTTGAGCACCAGAGTTTTCTCTCAGCTGAGCGGCTCATCGAGCACAGCATCAAACGCTGCTGTAATCAATGCTGTCATGTTAACAGTGGATTCAATGACTGTATGTAAGGGAAAATATTTGCTCATAATGATTTTTTTTTCCATTCCATTAACTGAACTGCTAAAATGCTTAAATGGTTGCGAGGGGGCTAAAGCCAATCCCAGGTGAAACTGGGCAAGAGGCCGGGTTCACCCTGGACAGGTCGCCTGCAGGAATGATATATGGAGACAAACAACCATTTACAGTCACATTCACACCTGTAAAGGCAATTTAGAGCCCATTAACCTGACGTGCATGTGTTTGGACTGTGGGAGGAAGCTGGAGTATGCAGAGAAAACTGATTAAAACAGACAGGCACAGGAAAAGGGAAAAAAAAGGCAAGAGAGGATAATTTGTTTGTTGTTCCTCTTTGTTTTTTCTTATTACTTCTTCCTTTCCTTTTCATTTAAATATTCATTTTGTTTCTTTTGACTTATGAGCCCCAAAATATGTTAAAGCCGGAACCTCAGAAGTTTAATTGGCTCAACTCAGTGACCAAAATACACAAGGATGCCAGTTACGAAGAAAGCAAAAGGTTTTATTAACGGAAACACAGAAAATGAAACTGAGGGAGTGTTAGAGCCTGGCCAAAAAGATCTGGGCCAACCGTACAATGGGCCGTCGGACTTCGCCCCTGACAACCTAAATTACAAAAATAAAAACAAAAACAGGACTACCAGACCCCCGACTTGAAAGGAACCAAACAACAAGAAGTGTGCCATGACGTCTGCTACAACTCAAATGGTGGAGAGAGAGACAGAGGGAAGGCTCCTCCTCTCCAGCCTCCTATAATGCTCATCATGCTCTGAGAGCGAGAAAAGGAGGAGGAGAAAAACACAAACACACATACACACAGACACTGCACAACAAAATGCCCTCTCTTACACACAAACCCAATACATTTGCTTTCCTTCTACCGATTCTGTTTTTACCTGATGCAGTCGCTCTATATAACAATGTCCCTTTACTTTATTTCTGTCTTGTCACCTTTGTTATTAGTGTGTCTCACCTGTTAAGTCCCATTTCACTCCACATAGACAACTGTTCAAAACCATGAGACAAATAATTATCACTCAACTCTCTGCAGCTTAACAGTGTGTTCCTGCTCATAGTTTTGGTTTTAAAGCCTTTAACTTTGCTGTTTTGGTTCAAATCTTTCTGCACTCGAGCATCAACTCCAGCTGAATCTATTTCCAGTGACAAAACGCACTGAAACAGTGAAATATAAGAAGTAAGGTGGACATTAGCATGAATCCACACGCATGCTTTATGTTAATCTCTGCCTGCTTGTAATTGTATTTAAGCAATTGTCAGTTAGATGTTTATCTCAAGCCCATCATCCTCTCAGAGCACACGCACCCTTCACGGCTCACATACTTTGTGTGTAAAAGCGAAGATTGCTTCACTTCCATGATCTGACAGCAATTACAGTGCATCCCTCTATATGTGCTGATGGGATCACGTGCCCATCATGGAATCACATGGCAGCACACATAGTATGTTCTGGAGAAATGGGAGATATTTACCATACCAGTGCTAATATTAGCATGCTGGCTGAACGATACAGATGCCCTGCGGGGAGTGTTTCTTCTCACTCTCCAAGCCTCTTCAACAAAAAGATGGCAAGGATATCAACGCCTTGCTCGACACATTTGCATAGTGATCCTAATAATCTGATTTTCCTCTGGCTACTATTGTGTTCTCTTTTATAAAAGTGGTTATAAAATCCTAATGTTTACTGCTGCAGTCCCTTGGGCCAGGTTTAGTCGTCTCAGGATGCAAACAGACCCACTTGAACTTATAGCTTGTGCTTTTTCTTTTTTCTTCCAGAGGCTCTTTCTAGTCGCAGAGCATTACAGGGAGATGCGACAGAGAGTTGCTTTTCCAGTTTCTCAAAACAGTGGGAATTGAGTGTCAGCTCTGGTTTAGTACATTATTATTAATTGAATATTCTTAATTGAATAAGATGTATGGTCGGAGATATGGTAAATCCTGTATCTATTTAATTTCACTTCAGTGGTTTTCATTTGCGAGTTGAACAAACTGATGCTGATGTAAGTGACAGTATAAAGTGATGTGTTATATCCACTGGCAACCAGACTGTCGAGTGCTCCGCTTTGAAGTGGGTGGCTATAGTAACAAGGTGGATGGAGATATCAAAAAAGCAACACATCAAAGAAAAAGTGCCTACACACACACACACACACACAAGATTGTGAGTGATCGTTGCACACACCCACACAAACACACTTAACACTTTTGTCATTGTCATGCTCATATAAAAACGCATACAAACACACACAGGCTGAAGTCTTGCAAAGGAAATAATCCACTTACATCACCATGACTGAAATTACACATTTCATTTAAATTTTCTGTCTTTCACATACTTCACACACACTAAATACCAATTTGCTGGTAAAAAAAATATACATACAAGCAATTTTAAAGCTGTGTTTTACAATTTCATGAATTTAAATGGAAAAAAATAGGAAAATATTTCAGTTTCTCATTTTATTTCAAAAAAGCAATGAGTTGAAAAACATCACAGTGAAAGCTTGTCTGTTAAATAAGTACTGTTGGCTCCACAGAGAAATTCTGTACAATTGAATAGTGACAATGAGTGCAGACAATCAAACAAAGTTTTGTTTCTGTGAGTCTGTAATGACTAGCCAAAATAATAATACTGTCCCCTATCTCTCTCTCTGTTTGTCCTCTGACTTTTATCGCAGCTTTAATGTTAAAATGTCCAAATTCACCCTCACATTTGTTTGCATCCATTCTTACAATAACTCCAAATACTGCGTCCTAAGATCCAACCTGTCACACTGCTGAGTGAACCCCAGACACACGATCATATCACAGAAACCACAGTTTGAGAACCACTGGAGAAACAAGCAGAGAAACAAATCTATCCTGCCATTCATCTCACCACTTGTTGTCTTGGACTCTTACTTCACATTCAACATAACATAACCAATCAGCTTTAAATAATGGTCAACCTTCAGAGCCACCAGCTGCAGTCAGACGCACATGGCTTGTGAAAGTGAGACACACAACTTTACTCTCCTCGCCTGGGAGGTGTTCATGTTGTAGTGACTGGCCTGTCTCACACACCAGCTGCACGGTGTTCAATGCTGTGGCACATGAAAGCTCTGCCGGTGGAGGTAGACTGTGGTGACGAACCCTGGACAGGTAGGGAAGAATTATGCATGAACCTCTAAACAAAAGGTCAATGAGTACGGCTGTGGATTCCACCTGCTTTATGTATGAAGGTACTCTGCTAAGAACTGTTGAAACTGTTCAGAGTGACACCAACATGCAAAATGTCTGGGGAGGAGATAGTGTATGATGTCAAGGATCCCGTGAATTGGATGTGTTAATTCTAGAATTAAATTATAAAATCTGTGGTTGTCAAAATGCAAATTTGAGCGATAGGGTCAGATCTGATTAAGGCTGAAGTGGAGTAAAGAGGTTGCAAAGCTCATACACCTGTAAATCAAGGCCTTTCTCTATCCCTTCTATCTTCCGTATTAGAGAGTAACTTTCAAAGCACTGCACCAAAAGCACTGAAACATCAAACAACATTGATTGCTCTTTTCTGTCTTCCCTTCAATACAGTTATCTAGCAGACAGCTTCTGTATGAGCACTTAAGCACTCAAGTATGGTCATTGCCTCTTGGGTTCTGACGCACATTAAAGACAAATTGACTTTTAAAAGTTGTCAATCTGAGCTTATTATGGTTATTTTTTGCTCAAGACAACATATTGCTCTTTCAATTCTTACATTTTCAGTGCCTTTTTGAAAACACTGAGCGAAGACCATTGAACCTCACGTCTTTGAGGTCAAAACATCTACAAGGTATGCTATCAAAATGTATATATTATATTTAAAATATATATATGAAAATATGTTACGCTCAGAAAACTGTTTCTATGAGATCTTTGGAGATGTGCAAAGTGTGTGAGTGCACAAATGCTGTAGTTGTGCTATACAATATAATACAGTTTCTGAAATTAAAACTAAGAACAACGGGACAATTGAACTGGAGAATCATCTTGTTGAACTACATTTAATCCGTCAAACAGCAGCTGAACACACTGGAGGTGACGTTCTTCCTACAATGGAAACAAAACATTGTTTGGAAAGTTCGTCCCAACACTGTAGTAGAAGTTCACACGAATGTGGTGCGCTGGCTTTTCTTTCTTCTTCTGTCCAGTTCATTCCAGATCAGCTCGATGTGGTTTCAGTCTGGAGAAAGTGCTGCCCCTGCACTAAGTGAAGCCCAGGTCTCGTTCTTTTCTTCTAATGCTGTGGGTCATTACTCTCGCTGTTGGATGAAGTTCTAAACATCCTGAATGTTCCCTTGTTACCTGACTTCCTCTCACCGTTCTGAGAGCACTATACAGTACGACTTCCTGGGGTTCAAATAATACATTTTCAATACAAACTAAGTGCTCTAAAACTTTAGACTTGTAGTGTGCACGCACAATTATGCACACACCTTCATGTGTATGCATATGCATGACACCACCACCTGGCTGTCAGTGTTTTGTGTGCATGTGTGTGTGTGTCACAGTCTTGTATAGCGCTATTCTTCCGAGCTACACATATGCCAGCATGTTCAGTCCAGTGGCCAGAGTGGCAGCTCCGAGGTTTGGGCTGATCAGCGGGCATCGTGCCCTTCATGGTCATGACAGATGGAGCCAGTGGAGACTCAAGGCTATTACAGGGGACAGAGGAAGAGGGTGGGGAGAGGAGGGAGTATAAATGAGTTAGGGAGAGGGAGAAAGAAGACTATGAGGCAAAGTTAAAAAAAAAAGAGAGATTGAGTGAGAGAGACGGAGATGAGGGTGAGGGCAAATTAGTGTAGGATTGAGAGGACGAGCAGAGAAGGAGGCAAGAAGCTGAAATAATCAGAGACTAGAAACCAAGGATAAAGAAATAATGAGAAGGGAAATAGTCGAGTAAAAAGAAGCAGGAGAGAGAGAGAGAGAGAGAGAGGAAGAGAGAGAGCTGGTGAACAAAAGGGGATTTTAAAGGTGGCTTTTAAGAACGACCCACTGGGCTTCGGCCTCATGTGATGCATGTTGTATTGGCAAATTGAATCCCACACATTCACCCGCACTGTTGTTTGTAGCCACCTCTGATCTGAGCGGATTAGTCCTCAGAAGTGGTTTGCCTCCAGTGCTGCCTCCCACTGCAAAGTGAGTGGAAGGTCTGAGGAATAATTACCTTCTGATCAGTCAAACACAAAAACAAAAGCAGGAATACAGATGAAGGCAGAGGCAGGTAATGTTGGCCTCAGGTTAAAGGGCGCAGAGAGAAACTGAGGCCAATCAGATCCTATTATGAATAATATCCAGTCGGGCCCATTACCAAGATGGCATATCATTATGACGGCTGGCCGTTAAGAACAAACTGAAGCAACTAACTCACTATCGATAACCAAAACAGCAGCAGTGCAACTGGTAAAGAAATGTACAGCTCCATGATATCTTAGAAAGTAGCTGCTTCAAATTGGAAACAGAAAACTACTGTGATGTATAAAATTGCTCATTAGGATGAAAACAAAAAAACAAAGGGGTCTTCTGTAAAGTTTTTTTAAATTTGCTAATAATTATGACGGTTCCAAAGGTCTGATTACGAAGTACAAAGAAGGAAAAAGTAAAACACAAAAAAACACTTTGGCACTGCTCCTTCACAAGTAGACTTGAGAGGCCGCTGTAACCATGACAACAGAGGTCATCTAATCTTAGGAAAATACTTATTTCAAGTGAAACCACAATCTTTTCCTCAAACTTTTGTCCCTATTATTATTATTTATTTATTGACCATAAAGATGAAGGTTGAACATTAAGCATCCATTTCCAGTCACTGGATAATTCTGTCCTACCGATGAGGAATATTCGTCAGTCCTCTACGTTGTCATTTAGTTTCAATTGATTGTGTATTTCATGTGTTGTATGCTTTACAGAACGCTGTGTTGTACCAATGATGAAGTTATTTATCATGAAATAATATTTTGGTCAGATTTCCCAACCGTACATCCCCAGATTAAAGTAACATTACATCACAGCACAATGAGTAAAGAGGCATTGAAGGCAGCACCGCTGTATAAGACATCACTGTCTGAGAGAATCTGTACACAATCACACACATTCTTGCAAACACATCACAGAGCCTTTGGATATCTCAACTGCTCTTTTCCTGCCCTTGTTTTCACACCAAACCCCCCAAGCTCTCTTCTTTGTGTGGCCTTTGTTCTCCCTTTACAAATCCAGCATGCACAATCCTCTCTGCTCACAGCTTCAGACCAGCTCGGTATTTCCATGCCGTGTCCTATTTACCCTAAATGCCTAACAGCTCACCTACTGTGGGTGGAAAGCCACTGAACCCTTTTGCCCCGAGCTTTGGTCGTCACCCAACACTTCAGCAAGGATTTGTGTCACAGTCAAAGCAACGGCCACAGTTTCCAAACCAGGGAAACAATACAACATAAACAAAGGCTTTGATTTTTTAATTTATCAACTTCCCATGCATCTATACTGCTCCTCCTCTTGAGGCTCACAGGGGGAGGCTGGAGCCAATGCCAGCAGACATTGGGTGAGAGGTGGTGGGGTACACTCTGGACAAGTCCTACATACAGAGACTAACAACCATTCACACTCACATGGACAATTTAAAATCTCCAGTGAACCTCACCCCCATGTCGTTGGACTGTGGGAGGAAGCTGGTACATCTGGAGAAAACTTGCAGAGAGAACATGCAAACTCCACATAGAGCTCGGATTCAAACCTTCTTGCTGTGAGGCGACAGTGCAGTCCACTGCCCAGATATCCACTACTTAACCTTTCAGAAACAATGACCGTGCTTGTTGGCTCATGTGACTCTTGTGTGTCTCTTTTCCACTCAGTTTCAGACTCCTCCAGTTCAAGGCTTGTGCTGCAGCATTAAATGTCTTTCATGACATTTTGTCTCAGATACATTAAATTTTGTTCATGTTTACATGGTCACATGATGCTTTTTGGAAAACCTTTTAACCCCCATGCCACTGGGGTGACAGACCTCCAGCCCTTATTGAAGGAAAATGCATCATAGAAGCAAAAAGGTAGACATCTGCATTTGTGTTTTTTTCATGAATTGTTTTGTCTTGTTTTCAGTTTTATCATGGAACATGGATTTGATGATAATTTTGTTCTTATCTTACCTCTATTCATGACTATGGATGGAAGAGTGAAACTGAAAATTCAATGAGGCAGCCGCCCTGTGTAAAGATTGTTTGAAGAAAATTGACAACACAAGCAAGGACAATGTAAGCTAATGAATAATAGGATTTAGTCCGATATTATTATAACTTCCATTAAATGTTGGGTTGGAAAGTTGTTTCGGAAACATTTACTTGTTTTGATGAGAGGGCTGCTCTTGCTAACTTTTCCAAACTTACCAACCCCAGCTCTTACCAGACAGAACACCACTGGAGTGTCCTCGTTTCAGTGAGCATGTACTGTAAATAGGATAAATGCATTAATCAGGTATTGCTGCAATACTTCTTCCTACCACCTGTGGCAGCACTTCATTTGCTGTTGTAGAGCAGATTTAAAAAAAACTTTTTTTAGACTTTGATGCAACCAAACATAGATTTTCTGTCATATAATTCACTATATGATCACTTAGCATTCAGTGAGTTTGCATTTTCAACATTTGTCCTTCAATATTTATTAATGCCTTCCAGCCAAACACAATTTAACTCAGTTCAGCTTAATTGTTTAATTCAGTAGAGTTTAGCGTAATAAGGTTAAATGACAGTTAAAATCTATAAAATGTAGTTTGACATGGTTTGAAAACCCACATGAAGTAAATAAATGTATAATTATGTGGTGATTAGTGAGATAATCCTTTTTTCTCCAGAAAGTACTTCTAAAAGGCCCCATTATGTTCAACTGCTGCAACATTTCCATATCCTTTCTGGGTGTGTCAACATGTCTGCCACTGTGCCAGGCTTCCTGTCAGAGTAATGACTCTTATCTGTTCATCCTATTATTTATTTATGATAATGACAGTGTCCTGGCACATGCTCAGCATGCTCAGAAACAGTAAGGGGACCAATTAGTTGGCATTTTCGTGAGGGGCTGAGACCATTCCAGCCTCTCGTTTGGTTTTAAATTCAGCTACTGTCGAGCAAAGCGAGTGCGTGTGGCACCGGTGAGGGCTAAGTGCTGCCACCCGGCACTGCTGTGATGGGGGCATGTTTAAAACCTGGCAAAGCAGCCTTGTCACCTGGCACCCTGATCCCTCACCAGCCTCAAGGTCATCAAGCGCGGCATGCTGCAATGAAATGCTGGAGGGGAGAGTGTGAGAAGCATCCCTGAACAGTCAAGATGGGCCACCATGTTTTAGCAAGGGTCCCTCTTCACCTGCAGCAATCTAAATCCTGCCGTTCACACACACACACACACATAGTTTCAACATCCTCCTTGAGCAGGTTAACATCAGTTCCCTTCCTGGAATCAGAGAGATAGCCATTCAAATAAGCAGTGTGATGTGATCTAATGCTCAGGGAGTATGAATCTCCCCATTGATGCTGCTGTCAGACACAGCTGTTATCAGACAATCCCATCTGCTCAAGACTGGAAGGAGGGCATAGATTGGTTCAGATATAAAGCTTGGTGTATTCCTTCTAAAATGGCTCATAATGCACTCTAATCACCGCAGATCTAAACAGGGTTAATGAAGTGGATGCATGCACTAACCCCCACCAGAGCCACTAATCCACCCCTCCATCTCCGACTCCCCTTTCACATCTCTGATCATCCACTCATTTCTACTTTTCTTTTCTTTTTTGAGGTTTTGTGATAATTCAGTCAGACAACTCACGTTCAACCTTTATTGTGGTAATAGAACATAGTTTGTGTTTGGCGTCTAGGCTCCGACTCAATCACTCCCTCGATATGAATACACAGATATGATGGGAGTGACGAGCAAATACTGATAAATAATGATGTGTGACACATGATTGGAGCAACGCAGCTCGAGTTGGCTGCCTGAAGTTCGCTCAGCTCTGACCTC
Source organism: Paralichthys olivaceus (assembly GCF_024713975.1). Taxonomy (NCBI): domain Eukaryota; kingdom Metazoa; phylum Chordata; class Actinopteri; order Pleuronectiformes; family Paralichthyidae; genus Paralichthys; species Paralichthys olivaceus. The sequence continues at coordinate 8,726,095 of NC_091095.1, forward strand.
ATGTCTTGTTTTGACACGTGCGGGAACATGATCTACAGTTATAGAGGAAGAAAGGCCGCTGTGAGCGTGGATGTCATTCACATCTAAAATTATTCTGATCATTAGGGGTCAGTGAAATCTGCACTCAGCGACAGAAAGAAGGGAATGTTGGGATGGTTTGTCATTAACTGCTGAGATTTTAAGACACACGGTTGACAGTCTTGAAGATAGCGGCATTATAATGACTTTCCATGAGAAGTGTGAGGTTTTCATGCTAAAGATAGATTATATTTCCTTTTATAATAGATATTTTTCATTTCAATCACTTTGCTGGATCAGTTACTCTTATGGCCAATAAACAACTTGCAATTTGAGCTGTCAATAGTCAACAAGTTTAATTGAAAAGAGCAGGGATTTTATATAACACAATATATACCTCCACGAGGGAGGTCTTTTTTTCACCTGAATGTGTTTGTTTGTCTCTCTGTCTGTTTGTTTCTAAAGAAGATTACAGAACATGGTGGAAACATGTGGAATGGATCAGGAAAAAACACAATCAATTTAGGTGTGAATCAGGATCGGGAGGGTGCAAAGAAAAAATGTTTTTCACTTTCTTTTGAGAGTGTGTTTTGCTGCATTTTTCTTGATCTCTCACAGAATAATCATTGGATCTTGATGAGAAAAATCCTGCATGTTAAGGGGACTGATATTTATGAGTGTGTGCAATGTGGTGCAGATTTAAATGAAAATCCACATATTGAATTCAAATGTGGTTACATAAGTGGCCTTTTGGAGATATGAGCTCTCTCCCTTCTAGTTCTTATGTGTCTGTGTGTACTTTAACATTGATATTATGCGTGAACATGATTACTGTTTGTCTATCTCTTGGTGCTGGGAAGGCACAGTTAAGATGAGCTTGTAAGTTGGAAAACAACTGATTGCAGCTGCAAGATCATAATTGTCTGTGGGTTACATTACTGTTACACATCGTCATTTTATCTGTATAATATAAAAGCTATTGATTTTATGCAGCTTTAATGTCCTAAAATAATGAGTTTTTGGATTAAATAAACCTACCATTAAATCCTTAACAGTTATTATTTCTGGAAATCCAATGTGTGTCATGACGTCCTCCAGCAAATAACTGTGCAGATAAAACTAGGAGACTGTGTGACTTGTCCGTGGGTTTGAGTTCAGCCTGACACATGCAATACAAAGCCAGCAGGACCTCGCAGTGAGAACAGTCTAACAGGATATATAACAGATAAAAAAGAAGGAAATAACAGGCATGACTCCTGAGGACGTCCTGATATTCAGGGTTTTTTCTGCTAATTGAGAGAGAACATCCTTGGTCCCTGAAGACTTCTCATCGATTCCATCGGAAAGGGTTAATTTGCCTCAATTATCAAGAGCTTGTAAGATCAACTAGCAATTACAACTTAATACCGGTCAGAATAATAAAACTGGATTAATATCCAGAAAGGGAATTTGCTTTTGTCTTAGAGTTGATCCTGGAATAGCAAAGTAAAGTATGGTTCTGCGTTTTGTTTAACCACAGCCTTGTGTCTCTTGTCTGGGCAATTAATTGAAAATTTATTTTTCTCTCATTTTCCACGTCAGAAGATTAAAAACATAATGGTTATGTCGCTGTCTGCTGGAAGATGTTCAGAAACCCAAAGTGTGTGAAATTAAAGAAAAAAAAGAAAGAAATTGCTATAAACAATTATTTTATTTTATTTTTTCTATTCCCTTCAAAAGCAATCTTTGTGTTTATTGGAATGGAATTAAATCTGTCATTGAAATTGCAATATATGTTATGTTTGCATGATTCTTTAATTTATTGTTTTGCTGCTGATGGAGACTTGAACGATTAAATGTCTGAAGGAGCCTACTTTCCTGAACACAGAGCTAGTGAGGTAGAAAAGAGAATAATAAGAGATGGTTAAATTATTGATTGGGACATGACAGGACTGCCCCTCTGGGCTCACTTCATCAATATTTTCCATACAATTGAACCGGGTGCTGCCACGACGTGCCTGTACATACTGTAAGCACTCTCTGAATGATGTTCTGCACTCTGTCATTGACACATGCACACTCTCACATGCACTGACACATGCAGTCCACCCCCCACACTGCCATGCATTATTGAACACTGGGCGTCATTTTGCTCCTTAAGGCTAAGAATGCCTATATTTCAGTTCTGCCATAGTAAAATCCCTGTTGCCCCTTTCATGATGCAAATGCTGCAGAGCTGGGCTAAATGACTCATGCTACCTGGACCTTGATGAAACAAAAGCCTCTTCTCTGAGTAAAAGCAAAAGCTGGGCTGATAAGACTGTCACTGCCGGCGAGTGTAGAAGCAAAAGGGACAAGCATTTTCTGCAGGTCCGAGGGGGCTGTGAGCGAGTCTTCCAGCTCGCCTGCATGCATTCCCTCCATTAGCTGCACTGCCAGCTGAACTGGAATAAGAAAGCAAATCCCAACAGTAATCAGTCCACAACAAAGGGGATGCTATATTGTTTGGACTTGGGGCCTCTGTGCAAGCTATGTGGATTGTGAGTATAAGGTTGTCCCCCCGGGTGCCTTCTCCAGCCAGGTTTTGCCTAGTGCTAGCTGGCTGAAATATTGGACAGGCTCCTGGATTTTTCATGTCTCCACAGGCATATATGCAGAGCTTAGCACCTTGTAATGTCTTTCAATCCATCAAAGGAAGGAAGGGGACGGGAGGGCATTTCGCACTTGCTCATTGTTTGTTTTACATCAGTCGCCATTGTAGAAATCCCTCTCTCCCGCATTAGCAGTGCAACACCCACTGTGTTGTGCCCAATGATTTAGAGTGTGGGCTGTTCATTTGACTAACCCCCAAATAAAACCACTGCTTTGAATTGATTGGTTGCCAGAATATGCCTGACGCCAGATGAAAAGACAAGCACATCTATATTCCCGAGTCTAAATACATTTCTCTTTGAAATAAGAACACACAGTGAAATGTGTATCACATTGTCGCAGAGACAGTAACACAAGAATTATGCACATTTGTATGTACTGTATATTTTACTACTGCTGCAAATAATACAAATAATAATGATGATAAATTATGGGATAAAAATGGGACAAAATAATAAAGTGACCATAAATAACTGTTATTACAGTAAGTAAGAACATGTTTCATTTCTTAATGTTATATAAATTATGCATTGATAACTTGAATATAACAATATATAAACAAAATATGTTTTGAAGTTTGGGGAGGGATTTAATCTAGTGTTTGTCGTCATATGTAGAAACTATAAACAATGTCATACCAGCAACAGAAGTAGACAAAATTGATGTTTTTCAGCAGTGTGGAAAGCACAGTTAAAACCTATCGATCCGTTGTTTTGGATGATGTTTTACAGGTGTGGGTTCTATAGATAATGTGTATTCATATAACCTCCGAAAACTGGCCTCACTATTAATACATTTTTGAGGCTTTTAAAGAGGGTCTGGGGTCTATAAGACCCAAAAGGGCATTAAGACAAATCAGATCTAAATTCTAAATTCTGTCTGTTGTGCAGCCACTTCTTTAAATCTCTCTTAAATCTCTTTCTTTTCACAGTGTTGAAAGGAATCCAAATCAATGACCAATCTAGGGCATCACAGTGGCACAGCAGCATGGGATGCACGCTTATATGTCGTGTGTCCATCCCCAGCTTATTCCTGGCCAGGGATCTTTGTTGCGTGTTGCCCTCTTTTCTCTCTCCGCAATGTTGGCTGTCACTCTCATCTGTCAAGTCAGTGCCAAATAATCTTGGAGGGAAAGAAAAGTCAATGTTTCTACTCGAGGCTGAAGAGACCATGCTCAGTTTTAAATTTTGCATCAGATGCTGGATACGTGCACTGGTGCTGCTATGAAAAAAAATAATGGACTTCATCAGCACCCACGGTAATCGACGAAGCTCATACTGGTAAAATGTGGTGTTTGCATTGTGTGTTCCCTGAGGGTGGAATATTTAATGGAACCCACCCAGACTGTGACCCAGAGGGGTGAGGTGACAGTAATAGTTGCCAATTCTATAATTAATATTTAACATATTTTATTTAAACTGTAAATACTAGTTTTAATTCCATTTATATTTTTGGTCCCAAACACGTTCTGTTTTTGAGCTTGGATAAAAGTCAGTGAAATGGTAGGATAACCAGGTAAGTTCTAAAAGTATGGATCTGTAAATTGAATCCAGCAATCGGTTGTATGTTACCTGCCTTTCACCAGTATTCACTCCAATAACGCAAGGTGGGAATTGTCTTTGTGTTCTAGTTCAATTTAAGGTGACATCATTGAAAAGGCGTTGTTTAATGAACCAAGATATACAAACTTTAAAAATATTCTCAGAATGTGTGATATACCAAATAAAAAATACCAATATAAAAAATAATTTGAGTATATAAAGAGTTCAAGGGGCTCAAGATAGTAATATATATATAATATATATTGATGATATAAAATGAATAAATGTTATTTAGTGGACAGCTTGAGGACTCTCGAAGCTGATTTACTGAAAACCCTGGAGGAACACATGAAACAGAACCAAACAAACCGCAGCACAGTTTGCCGTGAAAAAAAAATGCATTTGAACACAACAGCAGTGTCTCCTAACAACACTGTGTGTGTGTGTGGCTCCGTCAAACTGAAGTTAATTAAGGAGATCACTCAAGCTACGTCCGTCAGAATCCTCTTACCTAACCCATTACTTATAACCACATAAATTGTCATTTTTCTTGAGATTCTTTAATCAGATCTCATCTATTCTGTATCATCTTATACCTGAGTATTTTTCTTCATGGTAGAAGCGGGGGCTGTCTTTGATCATGGGATGTATATGTGCTTGAGGGAAGATAAAATGTGAGGATGTGCAGCTCTCATCCCCTATTTTAATGCAGCCACAGGTCCAGATTGGACCCTGGGGGACAGTGATGATGTTATGATCATGGTGACTCTTTCCTCTTCGTGCCAAAGCTCAATTTAAAATTCCTATCTTAGTTTATTTCTTAAAATATATATTTTTAGAAGTTAATATCATTTATATACCAATGAGAATGAAGAGATTCATTTAAATAATTCAAATGATCTTATGACACACAAAATAAAACCCATGCACATGGTTTCCGTTGCTAGGCAACAGTGGCTGGTATTACTCAGTACACTGTAGGCCTGAACACCTAAAGCACAGGATGTGTAGGTTTTGTTAACTGAAGTGTGGGTGATACTGATGGAGCATGAGTGTACATTTGGAAACAGATGCAGCTTTACGTTCAGTTTGACTGAATTCAGTCAATGCAACAACGTGTTAAAGAATAGAACATGGAACCTTTCTGTGTGTTTGACGTAGAGAGAGACGTCATTTTATCAGGTCAGTGATGCGTGCAGTTGTGTTATGTCACGCGTCTACTTGAAGCCACACCCTCAAGTGTATCAGTAAAATATGTGGTGTCATGGTGGCTACTTAAATCTAGAGAATTAATGCTAATTGAGTACCATAGTTAAAATACATATAAATCCAATACAAACATACACAAACACTATATATATATTTTTATTTTATTTCAGTTATTGGTTTGGTTAACAACTCAATTTGTTCCTTTCATCTATCTTTTCGATATTTCCCATCAAGCTTATAAACAAACCCTTTGTCAGTCACAAATCAAAAGGATTGAGCAATATATTAAAAAGAAATTGTCATAAATGTTTTATGAACACAAAATGTTATTGACCTTTCCCCCTGACAGATATACAATATTCTGTTTCACATTTAAAATGTCATCCCCTTTAAGAAAACTACCTTGTATTTATGTGGATGCTGAATGGAACATCAGTGCACAAGCATGACAAATTATTAACAATGTGTTGTCCAAACGTCCAAGGACCATTTTGAAAAAGTCGCTCTGATAATTAATTAACCAAATAAGTGATTAGATGCTTAATAAATGGTAATAAACTCCCTTGTCTTTTTCAGTTAAACACTATTTATTCGGTTTTTGTTTTCTTCTGCCTGAAGAGCCTCTCTGCCTCTGAGAAATGCAATTAAAATTCCAATCTGCATTGCAGGCACATGACACAAAATTCCTCTACCAATCAATTAACAGAGTTTAATTGTCACTGAGGCTGAATGGAGTCAAGGTTTAGGGGTGTATCAGTCGTACTTTAGATATTTAGCTGATGCTTTCCTCCAGCATACATTATTAGAGAGTAATTAGCAGTTGGGCGTCTTGCTCTTTGACACTTTAACAGTAAGTCCGTCCACCATGGGGACTTTTTCCACCATTAAGCCACTCAGACACCATTGGCTTTATTTATTTTTGGTAATTACAGTATGACGTTGTCCATTATTACAGGCAATTATTAAGAAAAAAGAAGACGAATTCCTCCTTTCTCCATGCTGTCGATCCGTCCTCTAGTCCCGTCACACTGGGTTCGCTGTTTTGCTTAGGAGGTTCCTTTGAAAGCCTCATTTTACATGATTCCAGTTAATTCACTTTGGACTAGATTCAACTACAGCAATCCTACTGTCAAGAGGAATATGGTTTGTATAAAATGCATAAGTTATCAAAAGTAAATCCCTTGACTTTACAATGTTTCACTGATTAGGATTTATGGAAAAGTTGTTTTTCATTTAAAATACAAAAAAACGTGTATAGAAATATTCACTGTTTGTAATGCTCCCAATCCGGCAGCTGCCTGCAAGAAATTAGAATCTGGTCCAAATAAACCCATGTGGGATTAGTACGACAGTAAATGCAAGGAGTGTTAACATCACTGCGAGATTTTCAGTTTGAAAATAAATGGGTTTTTAAAAAGAGGCTGAAGACATACAGGAAATAGCAACAAGAAACATTCTCTGTGACTGACAGGGAAAAGGCCAGGTTATCCCTCCTTAAAAGCAGTTAAACATGGGGTGAGAATAAGAAAAATGTTTTAAAGGTACAAATAAGTAACTTCGGCCTTCAGGCGTCTCTCAATCAAAATAATAACAACAATTGTTTGATGATGTAGAGGTTATGTACTGAAGATTTATTAACGCTATACAGCGAAAGGCAACAAATAGTCAGGATCCATTATGATAGACTGATACAAACATTGGAAGGAAAACAGCCGACAGGTTTTTCCTTCGTTATACATTTGCCCTGGAAGTTACAGCAGAGACGGACAAAGACAAAATGGATGTGATGCAATTAAACTGTCAAAATTAGGGATCTCGTCACATTGAATAAAATCTGGGATAATGTAAGATCACAAATCCTCAGAATATATGGCAAAGGTTTTAATGAAGAATTGTTACATCTTCTGTCTTTAAAGTAATAATATTTTATTAGTTGGTGTAATTTTTGTGGTAGCAGTCATTCATGTCTATTTTCTATACCACTAAAGCTCCAGTGAAAGTAAAATAAAACTTTCCTTCAGTTAAGTTGGTTTCAAAAATAGTTGTAATCATAGAAATACAGTCAGGATGTCGTTTGGTAGTTTTATGCACAAACTGTACAGTTGGTGTGTTTGCATGAATAATTTAAGACATGTCAAAGTGTACAGCCTCAGAAGAACTGGTAGCAAAGCTCCAGATTCATTTTTCCTAGACATTGAGTCTCCTCAGATGCTCCAATCCCATTCCTCTCTTTCATCCTTCACGATGAGATGAGCTAAATGAATCTTTTTTACAGCAGACACACTGGCTTCCCACTCACACAGCCTCCACTGTAATTACTGAGGATTTTCACACAGCTACTTTTGAACATCATGCACCAGCACGGTATGATCACACCTCACCAAGCTCACTCCCTGGGATATGAGATCGTGGTCACAGCATCCACCGAACTCAGCGTCGGGTTGATGTTACTTCCTTGGCGGGGTGTTCCTGTGCATCGTGTAAATACAGCATGACTAAACAGCGAGTAATGAAAGCCCTGTCTGGTGTCTGTACAAACAGCTTATCCCTCAACCTGGATTTACACTGTAACATGTCATCATCTTCACTTTCCCTCCCTCTCTCCCTCACTGTCTTTCTGCATGTGCCAGAGTGATAGGAATCTCCCCAGGCTCCTTCATCCCCGTCGCTGGCATCAGGATTTACACTGTCCGCTTTTGTCTGCTATTCTCTCCAGATATTTAGGTATTTGTCGCTCCTGCTCGTGACTCCGCTGGGCCTTGTAGCCAAGGGCTGCCTCCAGACAGCACCCAAGAGGAGAGACAGAGGAGAAAAAAGGGAGGGTTAGAGAAACGAGCTACAGACGGCACAGGGCTTATCGGCTCTGAACACCCGAGTGTCGGCAGCTCCCCATATGCTATGAATATCTGTGCCACTATGTGTGTTTATTAAGTAGCAGGAAATGTTTTTTTTGCAAGGCAGGCACGGGCTATTGTGTGTCTGTGTGTGATGCCATAGTGTGTACACTTCATTTCGGCATAGATGCAGTTTTTCCTCTGCAACCAAGAAAGGTGTAAACGTTGTACTGGTGTCATGGGGCGACTGCAGCCTCAGATGAAAAGAGAAGGATATCTGTTATTAAAGAGAGCCAACACCGAAGGGAGAGCTCACTGCTGATAGATTGCGTGTAATGTAGGATTTATATTTGGCCATTATCACAGAAGCACCTCCTATATTCAAAGTATCAAATGATTACCAGGCAATGAAGAGCAAATGGCTTTTTGGTAATGGCTCTTATGTGTTCACTCTGTCAACAAAACAACTCATATCTGCCCCATAACAGATAGTGTTTTCGCATGGCTGCGAAGTATGATAGGTGATATTAAACTCACAAATAAGACATAATTGATGTTCGGAGAATCAAAGCCCCAAACAATTTCCTCTCTGTTTTCCAATGTGGTATTGTAATGTCATTTCTCTGACAGTCATGTTAAATGGTTGACGAAACTGATAATCTGACGCCGCCTCCTGAAGTCACAAAGCTAACAAGCGAAAAAAAGTATCTTCTCAAATATTAATTTGAGTCCAACAAAACACTGGGTACTTCCCTATTCAGCATTGACGACGTGTTCCGCAGGGGCCGCAGTCACGAAATGAGAGAGGCAGTCGGTGACATGTTTCTGGAGATAAATTATGCAGCAGCGTTGGTTTACATTTTTCAGCCCATGGTCCAGAGTGTCTGGAGTTAAAAATCTGTCATCTGAATCCAAGCAGGTTAGTGGTTTTCTTGGGTTGATGCACCTGCCAGCATCTGTATGCTGGTTCTGCTGCTTGCATGTCGCACCACACTGCTCTGTATGTGGGTGCTGAGAAGCTGCCAACTTGCATTGCTCCGTCTGAAGTTTTTCAGAGTAGAATCTGGCAGAGAGCTGTCGTGGGGGGGGGGGGGGGAGATGACTAAGGAAGTGTTGAATGTGATCTTTGTGAGATAAACAAGGAGGATACCGCAGCGCTTAGTGTTCACCACTACTTAAATTTTAATTCAAAGGAGAATAATGCTGCAGATTAAGAAGAAAAAACACACATATATATACACATATTTATTCAGTATAAGTGTATCCAAAAGAAATAGGAATTTCAATATTCAGGTATATCAGTGTGGTAAGTGTAGTAGCACATTCTGCAATAAGTGGAAACTTTCAGATGATATGACAAGTTTCAAACAAACCCAGTGGATATCCAAACTTATTTGAAAGAGAAAATGAATGCAAATGTTTTTCTTTAAAGCCAAATGTCACAAATCACAAAATGGCCTCAATGGGTTGACAATTTGTGCTCTTTCCTGGATTTGGAGCAGATAAGAAAAAAAAGAAATACAAAGAATTACAGCACAGAAAATCAACATGATAATATGAGCCTATTGATAACACTGTTATTGTTAAACTGTTAGCTGTGCTTCTTTTTCCCATTAAGAGCAATTTAATTATTCCAACCAAACTGTTTATAACCATGCTGTTTTTCTTGAATCAATGTTCCCAAATCTCAGAGTGAACAATGGAAATGATGATGGACATAATTATCATTAAAAACGGAGTTAAAACTGAAAGAGTTGCTGATAGAATTTCCAAATTACTCGTTACAAAACATAATCTGATAATGACTTCACAGACCCTACCATATCCCATTTGGGGTGGGTTTTTTCTAACTTAGCTTCAAGCCTTTTTTATTTTTTTGTTTACACCCAGGGCATGTGTCTTCAAGCTGTTGGTAAATGCCGTATATGCTTTTCTCGCAAAATACTGTGAATACTCCAATTGGACATCATAATATCAATAAGATGTCTACAAGTCCACAAAACTATTGTCAAAATACTCCACATGAAAAAATTCAGTATTACTTATTCAGAGAATGACCATATTTGATTTATGGTAATCAGAAAACCCTGTTTATGTTGCAGTGTCTTATTCAGACTATTGGCTTAAATGGGTTAATATCAGAGTATTGTTTTTTTTGCAGCAAGGTAAGAGGTTCAAACACTGGACGTCAGGTAAAACAGTGTTTTCAGTAGCTGCTAAGAAGCTCTGAGTGACACATTCTTTATTGGTGCGCTTAACCCAAGAATCTCCACTAATAGCTTTCCACTGTCTCTTATGTTATCAACTTTTCTACTGATCTTATTCACTAAACATCCTCACGAAAATAAAACTTTTTTCCCCATTAAAGCTCTTAAGATAACAAACCACACCATCGCTTTTTTGTAAACGGGAAGTAATCGCAGAAAGCGTGAGAAGTGTCGGTCTCCGCTGCAGGGAACGTAATGTGTAAATCTCCTTTGTCAGGAGGAATCTAGGGGGGAGGTGGCAGCCAGGCCATGTTAGCAGGTGATTTACGTTGACAACCACCTGCGCCATTATCCCTGCAACAACACCCGAAACGATCTCCACTCATCCCTCCTCTCCGCCATCCATAACTTGTGGCTGGAAATTTCCAATCAATCTGTTGGATTCCTGTATTGTGCAGAGGTGAGAAAGGCAAATAACACACCGTGCTATTCTGTCACCTGCATGTGTTTTTAAATTGGCTGCTATGAGATTCGTCCCCTTCTAAAATTCTAATGGCACCCTGCCTTTGACTACAGCTGGGCTGGTTCTGCTTATGAAACACACACTAGCCTCTAATGCAGATTGAATTGTGCAAGGTACCTTTGGGATATTGCCCCCTGTCTCTTGTTCTTTTGTATTACCAAGCAGGTTAAGGTTAGAATTGTTAATATACTGTAATTCATAGACGCCTTTATCTCAGGTGGGACACACACAGGCACAGGGATTTCTCATAAGGACATATTGTTTGTCTTTCTGCTTGTCTAGTTTGAAGTGTTATGAGTGTATGGATGGAAAGCGATGCAGAGGCGAGAAGCAGGAGAATAAGGAGGAGAATGTGTGCATGACACCCAGGATGGCGATATCCTATTATGTAGCTTGTCACTTTGGGTAACACCAGGAGCACGACAGCCAAAAGCATCTGATACGCTCCATGACTTTACAGCAACAATAAGATTTACTGTCATTCCTGAACGTGGTCAGATGTTGGATAAACATGTTGATTCGGGTTCACTTTACCCCCCCACCCCCCCGTCCATGATCTGTTTCCAGTGCTGCATGCGGCCGTTTGCCTTAACCTCTGACTTGACTCCAATTTCCAGTTGGTATGTTCCTCATGTTGATGCCACGAAGTGTTTCTCCATGAAGTGAGTTGTAGCGGCAGAGATGATGCACATAAAGAAAGTGGAAGAATGTCTGACAATGAAAACATGTTTATTTTTTAAATGACAATAACAATTTAAATGAGAAGTTGAATGGTTTGAAAACACAAACAGTATTTGCAGGAGAATAAGAAAAGTACCTTTGTACCTTAATTGAACAGATGCTTTTTAGTCTGTTTTTTTGGCATCACTTTGATCCCTGGAAACCCAGATGAGACAGACCATTTTTTCTAATCAAAGCATTTGAAGGGGACACCATTGCTGCCAGCGTTGTTAACTCCAAGTGGATTATCTTCACTAATGACTAAAAGGCCTGCCTCTGAAGCCATTCCACCTGTAACTCTGTGACTCAGCTGCTCTCTTTCTACTCTGTCTCCTCCCGTCTCTCATTACTGGAGGACAGGAAATCTTATGTCATCCTTTGGAACGCGACCAAAATAATAAAACTGTCTCCACCTTTTTAGATTACTCCTGCTGCAGACCCAAACCTGGAGCCAAGAGGACAAAGAGGTAATGTTTAGCATTTTCAGACCTGAGTGTAGTAAACAGATAAAAAGTGCTCCCTGTCTAATATGGTCTGCTCACACTGACCTGCTGTTGGACCACAGCCACAGAGATGTACTTGGTATTAACAGGGCAGTGATTGTGATGGTGTTTACAGAGACCTCTTGGCTCTTGTTGGTGGAAATTGCCCAATTTCTGGAACATTTCCTTTGTTATGCTACTGAATATGTTTTACTTTTGTTAAGGTGTATTAGTCTCCTGGATCTAAGATGCAGATGAAGGACAAGGCAGAAAAGGGTATTTTATCTCAAAGACAGGAGTCCAACCTCAGTTGGTTGGAGGTAAGAAGAAGCTCAGGAATCCAAAATCGACAAACTTGGAAAGAAAAACAGGAAAATCTCAAACACAAAATAACGGCAGCACCAGGGAACAAGAAGAGGACTAGAACGGAACAGAGCTAAAGTGAACAGATGAACTTGACAGTGGAGAGTATAAAGACGAAACACACAAATCATACCTTGGATAATTATGTACGATACACATTAGGCTACAGTAGACATTCCCAAAGCTGGACGGAGATAGTAAGTAAAACAAGCAAAGATCAAAGAATTTAAACGTAAATAGGAAGTAACAAGCTCAAAGTCCAAATAACTGAAAAAAGTTCAGCCATTATCTGTACCACTTATTCCTTCTGAGGGTTGTGGGAGGGGCAATCCAAGCAGACATTGGGCCAGAGATGGGGTACATCCTGGACAAGTTGCCAGGGTCAAGGTCAACATACAGAGACAAACAACCATTCACACTATGGACAATTTAGTGTCTCTCATTAGTCAAACTATATGTCTTTGGATTGTGGGAAGAAGCTGGCGTACCCTCGCAGACATGCGGAGAACAAGCAAACTCTATACAGAAAGACCCGGCCAACCCAGGATTTAGAACTCTCTTGCTGTAAGGTGACAGTGCGAACCACTGCACCTCCAGCAAATTTAGTTCAAAATCCCCAAAACAAATCCAGAAACAGAGAAGCATTTGGGAGTTTACGCTGACAGATGGTAACACCATTAAAATATTAGACGCTCCAATGAAATGTTATCCAGCGATATAAAAGCATATTTTACAGAGTAGATGTTATAGCCCTAATGTTGTTTTGGGTTTTCTTTTTCAAAGTGTATTTTCTTGGTGGCCATTAATGTACAGGAGGTGCACCTTGCAGACAACTAGAGGAAATACTAAAAGATGGAAGGAAGATGTAAAACAAGGGGAAGAAGAAAAAAGTTTGCTTCTCTCTCTTCCACATCTAAACCCTAAAGAGCTGACTGGGTGTGTGTTTGCAGCTGCCCCAGCCAGTGAGCAACTTCCACTCAGTGAGAGTGGAGGAGCAGGTACAGCCATCGATTCACCGCTATAGTCATTAGAGTACAGGTATTTCTGATCTGTTACACACAAACACACATACACACCATCCACCTCCCTCTATCATCTCCCCTCCTACACTCTCACAATCTCTCCTTTGCAATTTCCATCTGTTCAAATGAAATATATTTGGCATCTGGAGAATGCCCCTCAGCAATGAGGGACAATATATCTTACAAATATCAGCCGTCCAAGCGTGGTTCATGTAATATTTATAAACGGAATGTGGCAGTGGGTGATGTCAACAATGTTTACCGAGAACAGGTTGAGCATCCCCTCCAAAGTGCATCGGCACCTGCCAACTTTTTGACAGGCTAGTTGCTCGGCCAATCTGGAGGCTCATTTACATGTTGCCCAGCGATCACAGCTGACCTGATCACATCTGGCATGCTTGTCTGATTAATTAATCATGTGTAAGTGAGGCCAAACCTTAGGCTTTGATTACAGCTTCCATATTGTTTTCAGGAAAGTTGTGTGTGTAGTGGCAGAAAAGTGACCAGACGGACAATGAGGAATTTTGGAGGAACGACCATTCTGGATCCAGAAAAAAAGGTTTTATGTCATTATGAGATATTTAAAGGGACTAAATCTTTATAATTACTGTATTCAGGGATCTTGTGAGTTGTTTTACATGTATATGGTCATAAAGCTTATGGTAACATGGTTCTTTTGAAGCTAACCAGTGTTCACCTCAGAGATCCACATGAGGGAAATATAACTCTTACTCAAACCTCTATACTGGTGCCACACTTGAGAATAATTGGGTAGATTTTGGATCTGACTTGCCAACTTGATTTGAGGATAATCTAAACTGATAACATATTGAAATGATCCTGTAGTGTAGGGCTTTACAGATGTAATCTAAATATTACTGAAGAGACTGTAGCTGCCTCTCTTTCGAGCCATAAACATGACTTGAAATCCTGATTATGAAGGGGACAGTGATGGGATACTAACCAAAAACCCCCAATAGCCAATGAACAAGGTGACCAGGAAGCTTCACCGCCATGTTGGAGAGTAAAGTTAACAGCTTCTCCATGGCAATGGTAGGTAAGAGAAAATGTAAATATGACCGCACACTCTTCAATTTCAATCTCCTCTCGAATTGTGTACAAATAGTAATAGAAGAATGAAATAGTTAAATCTGTTATTAGGTTTGTGCTCCTCCATCTCCAAAGAATGTGACGTCACTGCTCAGACTCAGTGAACCATTTTTCCCAGAAAGTCCTGATACGCACAATATCTGGTCCTTGAGTAAACTAATGCATGTCCTCCAGCAATGACGGTATCTACAGTTTGTATTGAACCACTTTTCTCCAGAATAGAGTGAACTCTTTATATTGGAAACTTGGAAATGCTAGAACGAAGGGGTTAATCTTCCACTGTGGGTTCCTCAAGCTATCATGAGATCTGTCAATACTGTATGGAGTTAAAACATTGAGTAACTTCTCTGCCAGTGGCTTAATGAAAGATGACTGAATAATACAAGTCAGAAATAAACGCCACAGTCTGTCATTGTTGCAGTGATTTTTTATTCCCTTAAGCTTCGCACGTTTTAACTTATAAATGTGATGAATGTCGTATTTAGTGATATTAATATTGCAGCAGCTGTACAGTTCTTTCTGAAGTTTTTCAGACTGACATAGATTTGCCCTAAACTCTCAACCAATTTTTCAATTAAGGATCAGTTCATAACTAATTACAATGAGCATCCTTTCTCTTGGCACCATTCCCCATCAGTCGATTGAGGCTTTCATCCGTGAGATTTACATTAGGTTCTGTGAGTGCGTACATATTCAGCCAAGTCAGCCCAAGTGGGAGCTGAACTTCTTACCCTGACAGTGTTATCGCCACGCTTAAATCACTGAGCTCCAGCACTGCTTCCGAGGATATGCTTTGGACTTTAATACGCACACTCGACACTATGTTTTTTTAGTCATTTGTGACAGGGGCAGTCAAAACATGTCTTGAGTTGGACCCAGAGGCACACTGGGTGTCCACTGTGTGTTGTAAGGTCAGCAGTGTTTACAAGCACAACATAAAGGCTGGAGGAGAGGACCGGGGGTGTGATCCGCGGCTTCAGTCCGATGTCCCTGTCCCTCTTCGGGGCTGTAACCTGACCCTCCCTCTGTGGATATGTCTCTCTGTCTGCTTCTCTGCACACTTGGAGAAAGGCGCCTTAATGGTTTTCTGTCCAACAACAATAAGGGACAATCCCACCTCCTTTCATCCTCCTTCCTCCCCCTGGATTCCTACTCCTGTAGAATATAGGGCTTTATTCCCACTGCAGCAGAAAAAATATATTTCCCCCTGACATTGTAATAGTTACAGTAAACACTTAATTGATATGCGATATAAAAATTACAGACATTTAACTTGTATGTAAATACTCACAACATGTTCCAGCTTCACCCAACTGCGGGAAAATCTTTGACCTAAAACTCATAACTTCTGTTGCCATGGCAACTCCAATAAGCTGTTGTCAGCATGAATGACAATGAGACACAACACTATGAAGAAAGCAAATCATTATTTTCAGTGATATTTGGGCAAATTGCTGAACTCGTTCGAAATGCAAAGGCTCATTATTTTTGCAAAAGTTACCACGAAGCATAGATGAAAAAAAAAAACAGGCCACATATCAACTCTCTGACGACTGACACTGATTATTCCATCATTTCTTAGTGGGTATATTTGTAATGCTCTTAAACTGTACTGCGCTTTTTTTAGGTAATAACTAACTCACTCACTGTTTGCCTCTGGTTGGTTTCTCGAAAATCTACGTAGCCTACATTCCCCAACATCTGTCACTCCATCGCTATGTCTTTGTGCTTTTGAATCAGACATCAATGAGCAGTGAGGCAGAGAAATTAAACAAGGGATGGGTTGGATAGGGAAGTTTGTGTGTGTGTGTGTGTGTGTGTGTGCGTGTGTGTGTGTGTGTGTGTGTGTGGGGTGGTGGATGTGGGGGGTGCACCTCAGGGAGCTGCCTGTCACAGCTCTGTCATGTTGATAGACATGTCAATCATGACAGCCTGAGAGGGAGGAAGAGCATGAAAAATGAGAAAAGGGAAAATAAGGAAAACTGAGAATGAGTCACGTGGATATTTGTTACCTCAGAGGTTGTGTTTTCAACCTGGTACATTTGTGGGTTTTGTTTGTTTGTTTGTAAGCAAGATTACACAAAACGACTTTCCATGAAAGGTGGAAGGATGTTGTGTGGGTTAGGCAAGAAGCTATTTAACTTTGGTTTGGATCTGGATCATTGCAGGTTTTATCAACATTTTCACCATCATCCCAGGGAATATTTCAGAATCAGGCACATTCAGGCGACTGAAATTGATGAATTGAAAGGGACTGTTGGGCCTTGGCAGAGGTATACGCTCTAACGAGTGCCATTCTTACCCCTGTTGTCGTCAGTATGTGACCCCTGACCCTTGAAGAGCTCAACTGACAGTTGAAGAATCTTAGCCTGAATCACTGGAGACAGGCTGTGGCTCAAAGTTTGATATCAGTTGCATTTTGTTTCGTGGCATTCTCCTCCCTTGTCTTTATCTGTGTATTACTGTTTTTAAAGTCCAATTCTTTACAGAAAACAACAGACATCTCAACTTACACAGACATGGAGTCTGCTGCTGGTGTGGTTAGAAAAAAGAATCTATAAACATACACTGACCTGCAGCCGGAGTCTGACTCTTCAAAAACACAAACACTACTTTTATTTTATTTTTAACTCAGCCCATTTACTCATTTGAACCCATCTTTGCAGTCGTCATCTCACAGACCAAACTCTTTTCACAGTTGTTTATAGATGTCCGTCGTCAGAACCTCATCACACATAATAACTATTGTATGTAGAAGATGAGTCATTTCAGCTTGGCATCTTCAACATGGTCATTTTCTCCACTTAAACAGTTAAACAGAGTCCTGGGTGGAACATGCTAGTCTCACATTTAATAGCAGGTGAAAGCATCCTACAACTATATATTGTCGTGTCTGTAGATTTAGCAGCAGGATGTTGGCAAAGTGCGTTAAAGGTGTCATCTCTCATACACTTCACCCCAATTTGTGCCTCCCTTTATTTACTTCCAATAAAATATAGAATTGATTACAAGATACTATTAATTACAATCAAGACCCTGCATGGCCTGACCCTTCATTATCAGAATCAGAATCAGCTTTATTGGCCACGAATGCCCACACATACAAGGAATTTGACTCTGGTTTTTTCAGTTGCTCTAAACGTACAGAAAATAGACAAATAAACAAAAAAACAAGGACAACAGAGCAGAACAAGATTAAGCAAACATTTAACTACTATGAAAAAGTACGAATATAAATATATGTGCAAAAGTATGTGTATATGAACATAAAACACAATATCCTTAACTGTACATCATCTGTATATACATTTTTTTCATACGCTACAATATTCATCTGCTGCTACATGGTCCTGACATATACCTCAACTCTACATCATCAACTCACTTTAATCATTGAGTATTTATCTACACTCTTACAATCAGTTTTCACAGGCGTTATTCCATTCACCGTCCTTTTACATTCATTTAGAAAACTCTCACTTTATCATTTTAGACTCTTAATTTATCATTTCTGCTCTGAGCGATTTCCACGGACAGTTCAAAATCAGAGGTCATTGTCGTTTTTTTTCTTGATTTTACTTGTTGTTTTGACGTGGTCTATGTGCTTTGGAATTGCCCTCTGGCAACAATTAAAGTTTTTTGAATTGAATCGAATTACGTATCATTGTCATCATTGATGTTCTTCCTCTTCTTTAAGTGGCCGACCTCTTCGATCATCTCCTCAAAGCCTGGTATCTCTTCCCTGTTCCAGAACCAGCTGTATTGACAGAAAGGTTATAAACATGCCAGGACTTTGCTTTGGTGTTTGGTGCATAACAAACATATTAAGTAGAGAAATAATTCAGAAGAAAAAAAAAATAATAATAATAATTAGCATGTACTGTACTGAAGAAAAAACAAAGCTAAGAACTTAAAGTACAAGATCAAGTGAGAAAATGATGCAATCAAATTTATTGTATGAAAATATGGTAAAATATGTAGAATAATCTGAATGTAATGAAATGGGTGATTGTGAGGTTGTCACTCCTAAATTTGGAACAGCCTCTTCTATGTCTCTTTTAAATCAATGTTTTGTTTTAAAATACTTTTTTGTCAATATACTACATTGTAGTTTGCTCAGTAGTTTGTCGTTATGATAGTTTGTATGTATCACTGCATTTGAAATGTGTGTATTTTAACCTAATTTATTATTATTACTACATTTGCGTTTTCAAAATCCATTGGTCTGTCCAAGATTTGGAGATAATTGCGTCTCCTCAGCAACAATCAAGCTCCAAATTAAAGTGAGGAGTCTCTTATTGTATTTTGTAATGCAGCACAGAGTCAGACAGCAATGTCCTGTGTCTCTGTGGCACATCAGTCACTGGTCGCTGCTGACTCCAGGAGAGTGAGCATGAATTTAAAAGCTCTTTCTACTCCAGGCGATAAAACGGCACTATTTGTCTGTGGTGCATTACACCCTGCAACGAAGGCATTTCGTATGCTCCGTGCAGCATCCCTCTCCCTCTCGCCATCACTTCTCCTCCCACTATATTATACTTAAATACATTTCTGCATTTGACACTTGGCATCGCTGAGATGATATCGAGCGAGAGCCGCTCCCTCTCTCACATGCCTGTTGGGGTCTTCTTAACATATGGATTCATATTACTTGGGGAAGTAATGTGCAAAGGGTGTGGCAGCAATCGAAGCCTGACCATTAAACGTTTCCTTTTGCCTTCTCATCCATTTTCTTTTTAAAGTAATAGCATTTGTCTGCTTTTTGTGTTTGGTTTTAATTCAAAGGGTTTCTATTTACCCCTCTCAATTTTCCTGGTCATTAGATGCACTAAATCAATGTGATGCATTCCTCCTGCCTGTAATTCATGTAAATATTATAATTTCAGCAGCTTAAAAACAAGGACTCCAGGCGTCTCACTCCCTTCTTTGTTTTTTTTTAAATTCCTTTTATCTTCCTCTCTTTCACACACTCACTCTCTCTTTTTCCACCCATCGGTCTTTCTTTTATACCCCCTCCCCCTCTCCTGTATTCTTCAAGTGTTGAAGATTAAAAGAAGAAGCAGCAAAGCTCCCAGGCCTAAATTAGATTCATGCTTCCTTGAAAGAACAGAGAAATTGGTAGGATGAAATCCGAAGGTCAGATTCTGCAGGCTTCTCCCTCTCTGGACAAGAATAAATTAATAATTAAAACAACACACACACACACACACACACACTTCCTTGTATCTCTTGGACACCCAGCTGCAAGCTATCACTTGGTCCCCTTCACCACCTCCCATTCTTTTTTTTCCACTCTCCTGCACATTTTCATCTTTCTGTCTCCATCTTGCTTTCTTTATTCTTCTTCATGTTTCATCTGAATTCTCTTCCTCTGTCTCCCACGTGTCGAGTAGATGTGTTGAGTCACTAATTCATTACTGAATATATTCCTTATATATATTATCAAAGCTAAAACCTAACCTGAAAATAATCTATTTGTCAGTGAGTGTGTCAATATTGTTATTTAATCCAAATATCATCAAAGGTTTAAGCAGCTATCACCGACTGTTAGCTCTATTGCAACTTAGCCGGCTAGCTACTATGAATGAAATGTGTATCACACAAAATGGCATTTTAACGGTAAAATAAGATGACAGAATGTTTGGAAAAAAGAAAATCTGTGCACCTAAAGTTCCCGTTAAAGGATTTATTTGCCAGTGACGTTCTTGAACTTCTTCAGACTAACTCGTGTTTGAAACATCACTGGCAAAGACATCCTTTAAGGGGAGCTTTAAGGTTATATGATGTTTTGTTGATCCAGCACCCATCAAAAGATTTTCTACTGGAACTGGATGTTAATCCTGTATTTTAACACAACAGACCTCAGGCTATATTTAACCTTGCACACCTGAATCTTTGGACCTTTTCATTATGAAATAACCTTCGCTGATAATTACTGAACCACGCCTCCAGCAGATCCAATCAAAAATGTTCCATCAGTCAGTCAATTGTCCTCCACTTTTGCTGATTAATGCACAATTAGTGCATCGTGGTACCTATTATCCCCCACTTTCAGTACACAATGTGCACACAATGCAGTGCAGTGCCAGGGGCAGATCTACAAACTGTGAGCAAAAGTATTGTTTATTCCATTTTGTTGTCAAATTGTGACAGACAGTTCATGGGGCATAATAGAATTATTATTGTAATCAAAAAGCCACGAGTGGCCCAGTGAACAACACATTTCAGCTTGTTGCAGTGAGGAGTAGTGTTAAGATCTATCCACATTCATCATATATATTGATTCCCTCATCACATATTATTTATTACATGTTATTTTTGTCATGTTTGGGGAAAATAATTGTATTTGAATTAAACCTCCAATCTAGACTGTGGATGACATTTTTTTTCTTTTTCCCATAAGAGTTGAAAAAGATTGATCAAAGCTTTGATCATTATTTAAAGTTGCTTCCATTAGTCAGCATTTCAGAAGATTGATCGTAAAACCTGTGGTTAGAAAATTTAAACCCACAAACTGCTTCCTCTATGTGTTCTGCAGTAGACAGTGGTTGAAACGTCTAATCAGTGTAGCGCTGCACAGTCTCAAGACTTAAAGCCCATCAAGCTGGTTTGGGATAAACTGGACAGAAAATGAAAGTAAAGAAACCTGCAAGTGCAACACATTGATATGAGTGTCTGCAACATGTCTGAGACAAACTTTACAACATCACCATTGTAGAGAGAACGTCACCACTGTTCTCCTTTACTGTGTATTTGTTCTATGATTTCATCTCAGAGTACACTGACACATTACCTTACATGAATTTTAGTAAACAATGGAGAAATTGAGGTATTCACAGGCTTGTAGCTGCCTCACAATGAAGTGAAGAGAAAGTCCAATATGCATCTGCATGAGGTGTAATCTGGCTCTTCATCTATTGATTGTTTTCTGTTGTGATTCATCATCCTGCTGAGGCATTGTTTGGATCAGACAGACAAACTTCTTCTGCATGGCAGACTATTGTCAGAATCAGATCAAATATTATTTGGTGAGGAGATAAAATATGCAGCATTGTACATTCATTTTTTAAGCCTTTTGTGTGATAGTTCACTGATTTCAGCCTGTTATTACCTCGCTGCCTGTATCGCCGTTTGTCCATTTGAGAGGTCAGTGTTCTGATTTACAAAATAATGGCACCGTTACAACATCCCTGTGAAAACAGTCATTCTAAATGTTTTTACACAAGAAGAAGATTTTACGCAGATGATTATGTTGTGATGATGCTCTGCACAAAAGCCGTAAATTCACTTTCCCTCAGAGGACTAACATCAGACATTGTATAAGAAGCTTTTAATCTGCTGATGCAAAGGGTGTCTGCAAAATGATAACTCCATTAAATTACACATGGGAACCTGTAATTAGAAATTCAAATTCAACCTCTGTGGGATGCTAATTTCCATGGAAGTACACATGGAGATATGCTGTGCTGAGAATTAAGATTCAGAATGGAAAACACTTGATTTACATGGCAATTATTGTCTGATTAGTTTGACTATATTTACTCTTATCATGTGTCATGTCTGATTATACATTTAAGGTTGTATCACTTTGCAATGTGAAGCACCTCACTGGTTATCAGGATGACATGCTAGTAGCTGTAGAGACTTCTTAAATTACGTGTTCTAGTGCAGTGCCCATTCTTATCCTGCCTGTATAGTATGGACATGTTTGCTTGGATTTTGTTAATGCTATGTGCAGCTTTCTTTTAGAAACTGCAAAAGTGACCTGCGGTAATCGAGCTGCGGCAAGTAAAGACCTGCTGCACGACTCAGTCCACAGAACCCTGAAGCCACTGCTGCTGCAAAAGAGCTGCTCACCTCTTTATTCGAACTTCCGTGAAGCTCAGAACCCCAAACTGGAGAGTCGGTTGTTGCAGTTGTCTTGAACGAGCTATCGCAGTGATAACAACTTATATTGATGAGTCCCGGCTGTCGCTACATTTGAGATAGATACATTATTTAGCAGGGATATTTATTGCAGAAGCAAACAGGATTGTTAAACCTCACAACACATGGTCAAAATGAGACAAAATATTATAAATAACGATAAAAAAATGTAGAAAGCTTGATGTGTATGTGCCTGAGTGGAGCTGCACTCAGTCACATAAGTTCCCTGAGTTTAACTGCCTGTTTGACAGTCTGCTGTCAGTTTGTTCCCCATAATTGTTGTTTGGACCTTCAACTTGTAAAGTTTCCCAGAGTGGCTCTAACAGACACAACTGTGACTGCGGGGTTAATCCATGCAACATGAATTGTTTTGGTGGACAGCACTTCATTGTGTCAAAGTGCCCTTGAGCAAGACATTAAACCTGCAACAAGCATCAAATACCAACAACAGACACATAAATCAGTGACGTGGAAATAGTGTAGAGAAAACACTTTGTTGAAATGTGAAGCACACAACTGAGAAATGCAGGTGCACAATTAAAACATCACAATGATTTGCGGCAATTATCTTTGATTACCCTTCCCCCCTCTCGCTGACGAGACAGACTATCACTAATCACTGCGCTGGATCCAAACTTTTCCAAGTGCTGACAATTACAGTGATTGAGAGCGACGAGGTGCTTTACTATTTTGTTGTTTGTCCAGTTTTATTTAGCCCACAGGATCAGATACAAAATCATAATAGCTTTATCTCAATTTGCACAACAGCTGCGAAGGAAATCTGACCCAGTGCTGTGATACTGTGATGTGCTGTGTGACATGTCAAGGTCAGAGCATTGCTGCACTGAGGGAATATTGATAGTCCATTGAATAATATGTGATATTACTCTGTTCTTTAGTAGATGAGCAATTCAATATGCTTCGAGAGATCTTTTTGACCTCTGTACTTAAGAATTTCAACAGCTAAATTTTCCTATTTACCTTTCCATTTATTCAGGCCACATTTCCTGCTTTATAAAGTGAAATTGAGCAGCTGTTTGGAGTTTGTAAGTCTGCCTTCAGGGCTTACTGTGAAAATGTCTTCCTGGTTTCACTGCTCAGTCACAAGTTTTTGCAACAAACCTGGTTTCAGAAAAGATGGTTTGGGTTGAAAAATTTCACAGAGCACAACATGCTAGAGAGGCAAACCTCTCCTGCATGCAAATGAGCAACTATAGAACTAAGGAGGGATACAATGAATAATCCACACTGAGGATGCAGCTTGAATTCATTCAGTCTTGAAGACTTTCTGTGACAGAAAGAGAATAAATCCTTAACTTCAGATACAATAATGCACTTTACTGTAATATTTCCATATCCAAAAAATGGTTTTATTCCTGCCAGCTACAGTCATTTTGGAGCGACACCATTTTTTTTGGCAAACTTAATTCACACAATTTTCCCTGAACTTGTTTCGGTGAAGTAGCATGTAAACCAATGATTGGTAAAAATCTCCACAAGACTTCCTCTTCAGTCCCCTCAGCTACTGGGGATGAGCCTCTGTTGTTGCATGGTAACACTTCACATCTTATTGCTACATTTAGTCCGGCACCTTCATTTTTGCAAAGCTTGACACTGGACAAAACTTTTTTATACAGTAAAAAGTACTGTAGTTGTACATTTGCAAATAATGCTCAAATTGGGCACAATAAGTCTACTGTAGAGTCTATTTTCAAAGTGTGATTGTTGACACAGCTGATGAAATATTAACAGGAGTTATTCATCACTGTCGTGGCATCATTACTGAAATAATTTAACTGAGAATGGGTCATCAAAACAAGAGCCAGCAAACTAGCATTCATTAATCTTCCACTGTCACTCTCTCGTCTGCTAATTTGAAATGAGAGGAGAGTGGCGCTGATGTTTTTTCGAAGCATCATCATCTCCTGGATAACCATGTGTGATTAATGCAGCGTGGGAATGGATTGTTTGCTTAATTGATTGATTGATAGGTCATGGGCAGGATTGGTTGATTGCTCGGACTGACCCGTGAATATGTTGTTATGTTCAGCCCACATGAATGACAGGTACAGATGCTGGCACATAACTGAAGTGGATGGTGAGTTTTGCCTTCCTGCTGAGGATTGTAGAATCTTCATGGAGTTTTTTGGTGGTCCACCATCAGTGTGTTGAAGAGGAAGAAAGAACCAGAGAGAAAGTGCAAGCCAGACATACAGCACTGAATTTGTAGACCACAGCGACGCTACTAGGCCCATTTCCAATTCTCCTACAAACGCAGCCAACAAATGTGACCATCCAGCCCCGAGCATCGGTGGCCCCACCGGGTTGCTCCCTCCTGGCCCAACATATCCCATGATTCATTGCACTCTGACTATGTCAGAAATCATCTTTTTCTGCACCCGATCATAAGTTAGTCTCAGCTGACAATCATGACATTGCCCCCAAGACTAAATTACTTATCAAAACCAAACTTGCCGGAAAGAGGAACACATGAACATCATTGTAGTAAGAACTCCCCGTCTTCCTCTGTTGATTTCACCAGTCATATGATCTTGAATTGAAGTCTAAGCCCGTTAGCTCCTCTAGACCTTTCAAAATACTTTCTTTAAATGCTCTGGCTTTCCATGGTGACTTACAATAAGAGAGTGGGCTGGAGGTTTTCAGGGACGCTTCACAGGGAACATGGCTTTTGATGGACAAATAAAACCTGCTAAGAGTCTTTATCCACCACAACAGCTCCCCCAGCATGCCATCTACTTTTAATCCTTTCAAAATACAACAACAGTAGGTGTGTTTCGTTCTCCTTCAACGCCTCCCACAGATATGTAGAAAACATACACAACATTCAGCCCACCTCCTTGGACAAAGCACCCTGTTGGCTGGCTCACCGCCATTTTCTAGCTACTAAATGTCACTGCAAAAACGAATGCTGTGGTTTATGAGTACCTGGATGGAGAACAAAGAATTGAAAAAACATAGTGGCTGGCTGGGAGAGAGGGAGAAGAAGAAGGAAAAAAAACATTAAATTAATCCTCTAAAAGCCTTTTAGCAATATTGCCCTCTCACAGCGATCCAGTAGCACACACAGAGACCACTTCCCATCATTTAATTCCAGCTGAAATTTAATTTAGTCCGAGAGCTATTCATTTTGTTAAATGAATGTGCTGCCCACCCCCAAACCATCATCACCCCAACATGCATACATATGCAGCACACACACACTTTGTGTTATGCACACACATACACACACCCTCAGATAACTCAGTGGTGACTCTGTGTCCATTTCATTTTTGGACTGATGTATTTAACACAGCAAATGACACACAAGGATAACTAACACCTATAAGAAGCTGCCACGTGCCTACACACACACACACACACACACACACACACACACACACACACACACACACACACGTACAGGCATGAACCAGTACAACACAGGAATTCAGTGACATGCTGAGCCACTCAGGCTTTTTCCTTAAATGCACTTCGAGGGGGGCTCCCCACATCTTACCTCACTGATCTGGTTGCAACTTCTCTCATGCGTTCATCGAGGTGTATGTGTGTGTGTGTGTGTGTGTGTGTGTGTGTGTGTGTGTGTGTGTGAGATCAAGTGTGGTGAGAGTGAGATATGATGACTTTTTAACTTCAGCAGTTTGAATTCAAAGGTTTTTATTGTTTTACTTTTACTCTTTTCTCAGCTCTCTACAATTTTGGTTTACTCTCCTTTTTTGGACGTTAACTCTATATATGAGCAAAACACAATATGTGTTTATAATAAGTTCTGATGTCAAAACACACAAGAATTCTGATTTACAGTAAAGATTGCCAGGTCAGACATATTATTCCAGCCATGCTTTGAATCTGAGCTGCAGCTCTAAAGGAAATTGACATTATTCCATCAATTATTTCAATAAATTAAGTCTCTTCAGCAAGTAACAGACAAAATTGTAATAATACGGATGAGGAGCTTTTAATGGTTTGTCATTAAACCTTCTGTCCATATGCAACAGGGCAATCTGGCATTTTCGAGCCCATCGACTTCGTTGATAGCAAAGATTATTTGTTCGCCTGAAGGCCATATTCCTTCTGAGCGTCTCTGTGACAGACAGGAGTTTGTAATATTTTAGGAGCCTTGGCCTTTTTATATACCACCTGCTGAGGAAATATCCACATCAAACACCGCTATTGATGCCTCAAGAAGCTGGGCTTGCAACTGCCCCCACCCAAAACACACACAAACACACACACACATGCACATACTTCTACAACATCCATCCAACCACACCGGCTGATCAAAGCTCCTGTTTGAATCTTACCAATTGGGAATCCCAGGCAGGCGACTTCAACACAAGATTCCTGTGTATTCTGTGCAGCAGCATTGTTGATGAGCTGAAGAGGCCATATTACAGACACAGGGCCACACATTTTGCAACCAAAAGATCAGTACTTTGCTTTTTTAAGTTACGCTAAGATATGTCACACAGACTATCGTTGACATCTTATGTGCAGCCCTCATAAAGTCAGAATCAGAACCCTTGTAGGATGTGATTCAGATTTAACTGCAAAAGTGGTATATTTTTTTCTACTCTCCAAATAATATTTTATTTAAGACAGTGTAAAGCAATAAGAAATATATTTTCTGAGTTTGTCACACCACAGAGCAGTGTGTTATCAACCATCTAGGCAAATCGGAGTGCTTATAAAATGGCCAAGTAAATGAAAATAGGAGCCGTAATCTTCTGCTCTCATACAGCTTTTTCTAACTGGGCGTGACCTATCAGCCGTGGAAGGTCCTGCCTATGTCAAGTTGAGGACAATGAGGACTGACCTCTCAGCCGATCAAAAGTAACTAGTGCATCTGAATTTTTTAATGCCTGCGTGGAAGCGTGCATGCAGGTGATGACTTCCAGTACATCAGGACGGAAGAAAGCTGTGAACGGATGACACAAGCAACACTGACAATTCTACAATATGTAAGCTGTCCACTTGCAATCAGATCACCTGAGGTGGATCTTAATACGATGTCTAGACAGGGCCTATGAGCCAGGCACTGAACCCTCTGCAGCTCCAGGATTATTGTTCTTCAGTAGACTGTGTTGAGGGGTCATGCAAAGGGATTTGTCTCTGAGTTAAAATGTTGTTTTCTTAATACAGTTTGAA
The DNA here is from genome assembly GCF_024713975.1 of Paralichthys olivaceus. Classification (NCBI taxonomy): domain Eukaryota; kingdom Metazoa; phylum Chordata; class Actinopteri; order Pleuronectiformes; family Paralichthyidae; genus Paralichthys; species Paralichthys olivaceus. Next base: position 8,753,847 of record NC_091095.1, read on the forward strand.
CTGTCCTCAGTGATGGATAACCAGCAGCCTGTGGGCTGAATCTGGCATTAGATTGACCACAGGACTGCAGTTGTCAAGGCTTGAACACATTGCCGGAAATTTCCTTCCTTTCTGAGGCTTTTGACAGATGATTTATTTTTCTTTCACACCCTCACATGTTTGAATACTTGCCCCCTGTTGTACAACAGTGGACAAACTCAAGCTCCTACATCAACATGTCATGTATTCTAATGTCTGAAGACTAACTGCCTTTGGAGAGAACCATCAAATCTAGTCCACAGATCTTTTTTCAAGTGTTTGTTATGTAACAGTGAATTGGTTACTCAGCTTACTCAAGACTGAGATTGAACCAAGAGTGACACTTTTTTTACCTGTGTGCTGAGCTCTAAGGTCTAGGCTAACCGGGCTGTAAAATGTGTGTGTGTGTGTGTGTGTGTGCCTGTGATGATATTACTTACTAGTGGCTGTCAAGCATCAGTAGTACTCTTGTTCTCCTCCATATAGATATGTCCCTCCTCTGCTCTTTTGACCCCATTACAGTAGCTGTCTAACCTTTGCTTTCTGTACAGAAGAATCACAGCTCAACAACCAGCTGAACTGCAGGTGACTTGCTTTCGCAGTGAGTAAACATCTCCATGTGTGTAGACTTACATGTGTGACAGCTTTAGAACATAAAAAGTGGAGAGTAAAGAATCATCCAGAGTGGTGACATGAGGTTGTTTTTAATGTCCTGAAAAGGGAAAGATTTAGGGGCTTTCAGACCTTCCTTGTTTGATCCAGACCATCGGACTAATCAGTTTAGTCCAAAACAAAATAAAAGATGTACCAGGTAGCAATACCCTAATGATATTAAAGTGGTAACAAATTAACGAAATCACTGGTTTGATCATTTTCGGCATTCAAAAAGAGAGACTATTTGTTGTTCTGTAATTTTTGCAAGCTTGGCTAGTGACAACCCTCTGGACGCTTTTGGCACAGTTGTGTTTGAGCCTGAAGCTCCAAGAGAAGACTGATAATATCAAATGACAAATGAGCTCAGGTGGTGGTATAGTAATTAGGCACTTTTGGCAATTTTCATTTTTCATAGTGTTAGCTGTTCTAATGAAACCCATAAAGGCCATTGATGCAAAGTAACCAATCATAGCTCAATGTCCAATTTATTTAAATTTTTAAATATACTGCATCTTGGTGGATATGCAAATTGGAAAATTCTAGTGGCCGTGTATCAGAAAGGCTATAAAGAAAGGCCATTGTCGAATTTTTTATTTCAACTGTTACTGTTAATAAAGTTTATGTCTGGTGAGTTTCAACAGAAAGAGGCCAGATTATTCTAAAACATCTATATGATTTAGGCCATTGATACCTTTACAACTTCAGAGCTCCGGAGCCATTTCACTACAATCGCAATACTGTGTCATTACAGTATTTTTTAAGATTAGAACTACTACAGATTTTAACATTGAATTTTACAAAAGTTGAAACTCTCAAAAGTCTACTTTTATACTACAATAGTTTCTACACAGTAAATGCAAGATGGGCGACTTCCCCAGCACTGATTTCATTATCACCTAGAGGTGTGTGTAATGAGTATAGCTTTCAGTCACAGCTGAGGTGAACTGCTCCCTCTGAGGCCATAATGGGAAGGTCTTAACCCTGAGGTAAATAAAAGCTTTATCTATCTAACTCTATAAAATTTGCTAAAAAAAAGGGGGGAGACTTTGTTATTGTTGTTTTAATTCAACACAGACGTTGAGGTTGTTGTGGAGTTTACGACCTTCTCCCCTCAAAACCCACGCAGACTGCCTTAGTCGAGGCAGATGCTGGTCAGTAGTTTTATGGTGTATTCAGTTCTCATCAGTGTGGAACGTTAAAGAATAGAAAAGCTTTATGACACAAACGGTGGGACACTTCTCCACAAAAGCAAAGAGGGTGTTGTTATTTCAAGACTGAGGCAAGAGCATCTTTGCAACAGTGTTCAGCAGAATTATAACCCAAACCCTTTTAATGTGATTTTAGTTTAAACAAATATTACAATTACTTTAGCACTAGTAGGACATAGCTTATACCAACGGCCTTGTCTGTTTATTATAAAACTATAATAAATTAATGTGGAATAAAAACACTCCCTCCAGCACCTTTAAAATCATTTCACACATATATCACACCTGACTCAATTTAACAGTGTCTGCACATTGTGGCAGCCTCTCAAATAGTTTGCCAAGCTGACACCAGTGTTTGAGCTCAGCCCGTATGGAGTATATTGCCTATTGATTTACCTACTCATCTGCTAACTGCTACTGTAGTGTCGACACCCTCTGAACCCATGTGAAGGTCATCCACTCTTCTATTGGCCACACAGTCTCAGTATCAGCCTCGCCTGACGCCTGCCTGGAGGCTACTAACCCCTCCTCTCCTTGCTGGGATGAGGCCAGGCAGAGGTGTGATGGCTGCAGGCAACTTGCCTCCGTTTGTCAGAGCCTGTCTCTGTAAGGGTTGAAGAGTGTCAACATTGTTGTGATGACACAGGAGAGTGCAAAACTGTCTGTGACCTGTAAGGTGCGTGAGTTGTTTGGTACAAGGTTGGAGCACATAGTTGAATTTTGAATCATCTCATTTGTTTTTGTCTGGAACATTTCACAAAAAACAAAATGTGCATGTGTTTCCAAGGAGTGATGGTCACTCTGTGCCACTTGCAGCATGGAGAGTGGTGAGGACTGTGTTCGCAGTCCAAGGTCAATAGCGGTGTTAGTGTGGAACATGTTAAAACCTGAGAGAACCGAGCTGTGAAAACAAATTATACTGACTGAGGCTATGTCTGCACTGATATGTTTTAGTTTGAAAATATATCACTTTTGCTATATTCAGTCCTGTTATCTTTGCCGCTCCAAACGCCTCAAACAAAGACTTTGGGAGACGCTGGTTTCCACAAGTTGTAAGTTGAAACTGAGACTTTTCACATTCGGTTTCTGATCAGGTCTAATCAGTCATGACCTGATTATCATTGGTGAAAGTAAAACATTTCTAAACCTTCAGTAACACTGGTTTTCCTTTTCACCATTTCCCAAGCACGTGACCTGTGTAGATGAATGGTCATGTGATATACATTTTCAGGTGCGTTATTAAGGACGAAGACTTATTCTGACTTGATTGGCCACATTGTTTTACAAAACCAAATAATACTGCAGGAAAATTTGAAACTAAACAAAGTTGCATGTTGAATAAATTCTGATAGCATTTGTGTATTTCTACTATACAGGCAATAATGTAAGTTATTGTATTTCTTCTCATTTTGTATTGAATGCCACAGTCAATGAGCCTAATGTGAACATTTTGTCACTGTAAAGAGTGAAATTTGCACTATAATAAGATTTTAAAATATTTTCCCTGCCACTGCACGTCGAGCTTACTGAGCTGTTGAGCTGAGGGTATAAGGTACCAGCAAATGCCAGAGAGCATCTTACTCAATTTGTACTGACAAGGTTTCATCCATACTTCAAAGCTCTACTGTATGATGCTGTGTGTATCTGAAAAGGCCTTTGCGCATCCCCTTAGGTACCAAAGAAAAGACACCATTGGAATGATAACATTATGAGAACAGTACATAGCCTCTGGGACTTGTCCCTGGCATGGAGGGAATTGACCAGAAGTGGTTTTACCACATGGAGTAAAAGTAAACTTCCCATAACAAGTCCACATGGGCATACATACAGCAGTATGCATTTTTAATCACACAATCATACATATTCATTAGCACTGACACACTAATTATCATCATAGCAACGTGCACAGATGATATGAGCACTTCAGGTGGTGTATGGGATTCGTCCATACACCAATTGTGATTCTCTCTAACTCATAAAAACACTTTCTCCATAACTTCAGAGGACATCGCTTACATTCATTTCTGGAGAAGTACAACCTGGGTTTGCCCAGCGCTACCCAGCGTTAATTAACATATTTTGAGGAAAATTATCATTCGCGACCAAATTTGGACAGATTTTTTAATTAACATTGGCTTCAACAAATAGCCTATTGTAATAAAAATGAATTACAATAAGCATCTGTTATACAAATATTGTATACACAACAAGGAATTTGAGTTTGAGTTTGTCATGATCATACTAACAACCACGTATGTGTGTTAAAAGACTTTTATTGGTGTCACTCAACTTGGTATTTTTTTTCATGAGCTGCGATGTGACTCCTGTTCAGTTCAGGTGTTAATATTTATGGTGCTGATTGTTAGCTTGAAGGCACTTTGAAAATGTTGCCCTCTTCTCTGCGACTCACACCACTCACCTCTTGACTTCTAACAGCTTTGTACCTCGGAGTGACTTTCACTAAGTTCCACTCTACAGAAACGCACCATTTACCTCCGCGCTCTCTTCTCCAAGGCCCTTCTTTAAACTGGAGTGTCAATCTCCCAGGCCTCTTGGAGGAGACCCACACATCTTCATCCAGCCACTCACAGCTCTGCCACACTCCTGCTCCCATTCTCTCACCAACTTTGGGGAGATTTGGTTGATTCGAAATCTTGATCACACAAGTGTTTTGCCCCATCTGCCATGTATTTCCCATCCTTATTGATACGAAGCATCCTGGTCAGTCAATGTTTGAATCTTTGGCAATTACATTATTTATTTATTTTTTTGTCATGGTCATATAACCACTCTTATTTTTGGGGGGTGGGGGGCGGGCAGCCTGTGCCCGTCACAGACATTTTCACCAAGCAGACAGGACGACTTGACATATTGGAAGGATTTTACCCTGGAGAGCAGAGTGAAAGTGAGGGTCGCTCACTCTGCAACCACTTCTGGGGCCTGAACGATCCCTGAAGGTAGCTGCAGAGAAGTAGCAGTAGTAAGAAGTTGAAGTATTTTCACCTCAGATAGTGTAACCTACCTTGCATTTCAGAGGGGGTGTGTACACAGAAAATGGAATGGATAGAATCACCATGCATCTGTGTGTGTGTGTGTGTGTGTGTGTGTGCGTGTGTGTGTGCGTGTGTGTGTGCAAGTCATGAATTTTTAGACTGCCCCTGTGCTGCTCAGATTTGCACATTAATTCTTTGGTAGCATGAACAATCCAGTCAACTCTCGTTTTGCAGAGCAGGCACGTAGGGGAGTGTTCTTTAGTTTAACCTTGTCAGAGAGGCCTGTGAGATGCCAAAGACAAAAGCCTCGCAGTGCTGGCAGAGGCCACCTCCAACGTTATTGTTTTCTTTGGCAAGACTGCGCTGAAATTGACCTGACATTAGGCCTTAAACCTCAAATGTGTTCAAACACCTGCCCAAAGGTAAAGGATGTCAAATACATCACAAAGCTTTACTTCACTGAAAATATTTTCAATGCAGCACAACATTTAAGACCTGAGCTGTGTACATTGTACTACAGATTCAATTTTTTTTCTTTATTTTCTTTTGAATGTTTTGAAAGAATATTGGATTTACTTCCTTTCTTTTCTCGGTCCCCTCACAAGTAAGATGTTTGACACAATACTGTATGATACTGACATGTTTGACATTTCACACACAACGATGATGGCAGATGTTTTGTTTCCTCTCAAGATATTTATGATTTATAATTCATATAATTCTCAACAGATTCAAGGAAGAATAGCTTGTTTTAAGCTTTGTTGTTGTATCAAATATTTAATTAAAAAGATTTTGCAATATTTGAAACCAGTGGCTTTTAACCACTATGCCTAAAATAGATGTGTCTGACACCACAGTTGACATCAACTTATATTGAGTGTCTGTTTTCTTCACACGTCCCTCTGATAAACCCCAGATCATCTTTTAATTTCCCCAGATGAGTCAGATACCATCAGATACTTTTTTTTTCTATTTCCTAGTTTAACATTACACCAGTTTTCAGCTTCACACCCAGCCAGCATGAACACAGTGGGTCTTTTTAGGAAAGACTGGGTATTATTACCCACATGTCTCTAAGCTTACTTGTCAGAATCTATATATGTATCCTGAATATCTTAAGCGGTTGTAATAACTGATTAATAATAAGACCATCCTACTGCCCAGAGTGTGTAGGATGATTTACATAGCATTTGATTAACATCCCCACCAACAGCTATATGCTAATTGGAACCATTATCTACTACATTTCTAGCAATCAGCATTTCAATTCCACACGGAAAGCTGGATCGTTTACACATATATATTAGCCAGGATGTAGAGGGTTCACTGAACCTGATGCTCAGACAATTAATATTCACCGATTGTGACATCATGGGAAATTCTTATGTACCTGAAACAACTCTACTTTCACTTGGAAAAAATATCTCCATAAACTTCATGTTAGTCTGGGCTTCTGTTCAAAAGCATAGTTCCTATTATTATTTACCCTAGTAAAACCCTAACCCTAGCTTATATAACATTTGTGGAATCATCCTTTCAGCCTCAGTGGCTTTCTACCACTCTGTTCAGGCAACGCAAGAATTCTGTCTCATTGTTGGATTTCGGAGAACATGCATTGTGAGCAAGGTGGAAAGCTAAAAAAAAGAAAGAAAATGGAACATTTTAATTAAGGACCTGAGGACGGAGCTTTTTATAGTGCTTGGAGAACTGAGACCAGGTGTTCACAATTGCAATGATTTCACAACCCCACCCGCCACTTACCTGCAGGACAGTCACAGATCATCGCCCACAGACTGTGACGTTTCAGCATCTTATGTTTATTGCTAGCCACATTGCACCATGGATCTATAGTAAACGTAGGTATGATACCAGGGTGAGCATGTTAACATTTAGTGAATCCTGGGCTATTACTTTAGTCAATATACAGGAATAATAGTTTGAATTATCCATCTACGAAACTATTGATAAAGGCATATAGTGATCATAGGAATTATACTCTTGTTCATCACAAGCAAAATGATAATGGCCACCCCAGTAGTTATGAATAATTTTAACCTAACAGTGATGCTTCTCGAACCTTAACCCTAATAGTTATAACCCAAATGATCTCTTCCTCACCTTTAGCAAGTCGCTAGTGTACCCAAACCATCTACCCTTCACCACAACGTTACAAGATGAGAAAATGCCTCGTTCTTCTGGAGGATAACTAGAAATTTGCAGTTGTTCAACATGTTTGAAAACCTTTCCTTTTAGTCTTGTCCTGTAACCAAGACATCCCGGCCGGGTATGCTGATCTCGGATGTTCACTTGAGCTCTAAATTAGCTCATTAGCTGCCTAATTGGACAAATTAAACCCTATTCAGGAATGCTTTGGCTTTCAGACGTTCTGTAGGTGCCTTTTAAATCATCTGTCGAGTCAGATGGTGAAAGGAGGACAAATTTGCCAAGTGGAGCGAATAATTGCTTCAATTGAGTACGAGGAAAAGCTGGCAAACAAAAGGCCAGTGCATGCAGCTAACAGGCGCGACTGTGCACCCTGCCCAAACATTGACAACCCCCAGGGCTCTGCTGTCGTGACTTTGTGATGAAGGTTGGGGGCTTGGAGCTGCTGCAGAGCTTAAGACAACAGCTGCAGTTTAGAGGTGGTCCACATGATCCAACACTCATCCATGAAGACATGTGGTATTACACAGCTATTCAACAGACTGGGGACCTGGCACATCTTCCTCTTTTCAGCAAATTTGGAGCAAACACAGGAGGTCTTGTTTTGTCTTTGCAAACATCTTTCCCCAGTGTGACCTACTGTGTAAGCAGCCAGACAGAAAGTGCTCTTTAAATATTAATGGACAAGTCATCAGGAGTCACTGCAGTGAACGGGGTCATAGGTTTGAGGGAGACCTTACATACCGAAACAAAAAAAAACACCACATCGCAGTTAATATCTTTCATGTTAATTTCTGATCTTTCAAATGGTGGGAGGTGTTTACTGTTTAAAAGGATTTGATCTAAAAACTCATGCAGTGTGCTTTCAAACTCAACACAGCATGTGCATAATTATCAGCCCTTACTCCTGATCTCTGATGCTTGGTAACAATTAACTCTGTGATGTTTAAAATAAGAGGTTTATTATTTTGCTTGACAATAACAAATAGTGTATTTGTACATTTCTGGTGCAGACAAAACTCAACTGCATTTACTTATGGCTAAGATAAGAGCAGAGCTGACATTATATTTCTTGCCAGAGGCATTCACACATTTTATTGTGCAATGAGAGGTGTCTTTGTTGAAGCCATGCTGTGATTTTATGATCAGCACACATTTACACACGTAATGGTATCTATCCAAAGTGTTCAGGTGGTATGAGTTATTCAATAGACAATTATGTGTTTTTATTTGGCTGCGTCCTTTTCTCTCAGTGAATGGAGGCGCTGTCAGCATTGAAAAAAGGTAGTTGTAGCTTCCTGTCTGTCTGCCGCAAAGTAAATACAATTATACACCGTTCCTAATGGGGCAGAGGGAATAACCAAGCATAGATAGTTTTACTGTGTGCTCTCAGGGTCCCTGGGACTGATTCTGTGGGGTAGGGCTTGTGCTATAGCTGTTGGGAGGTTGGATACGTTGAAGTGAGTGGGATTGCGCTAAGCACCAAAGCTGCAGAACTGTCAACTTATTTTTCTGGGCTTAATTACTGTGAGCTGCAATTACTAGCCAGATGTCGACACCCCCTCATGTGGCACTATCATCAAGGAGTCTGCCCACTGCCTTACCACTACCAGCCACTTACTATCTCTCACTCTCTTTCTCATATCCACACAAACGTCCAACCAGTTGGGAGCCAGCAGTACAAAGCCAATGCGGAGTCATGCCACTGCTTGCTATGGACCTCACTTCTGTGATAGGTAGACACTGGCCAGGGTTGAAAGCTGTTTGGTCAGACACCTATGTGCTGTAGTAGAGCCTTAGAACCTTTGAGTTGTCCCTTTGGGTGTTCAACATCTACCCCAGAACATCCAAGAAATTCACTCTGAGCTATTTAGAGCTGTAGCACTCATTTCCTTACTGCTTTTGACTCTTTCCCTTGGGTGTCCAATGGAAATGTTAGGACCACCTTTGGCAGGTAATGACAGCCAAGTAGAAAGTCTGTATATGGCTCATCTGGTACAGCTGCTACCCCAGCCTTTGCAGTGGCCCAGGTTTGATTACAGCCTGCGGCCTTTTGCTGCATGTCATCCCCCATTCTTTCTGCCCCCCTTTCACCACTAAACTCTCTCTCTCTCTCTCTCTCTCTCTATCCTATCAAATAAAGCCCATAAAATATACTTAAAAAGAAAACCTGTGTAGTAAGAGGACCGTTCAGATGTTTTGAGGTTGCGGGTTTGATCATCAGGCAACTTGTCGTGCTTTCAAGTTCCATACAGTTTGTATAAAGTCAAAGAGTTATGAGACACATAGTAAGCATTGCTGGTGAGATAAAGTAAGGAGCATGTGTTAGCTTAAGGGCTGTGGGTTTGATCCCTGAGGGTTAAATTGAATTTGGAAGTCCATTATTTAAAGAAAAGAGTCCAAAAGTTGATAAAAAATTATCTCCAGTGAATGTTTAAGTCCAGCTAGTAAACATTCAAAGCCTCCAGGAAAAAATATTGAATTGACCAAATAGCTTATAGTGTTTGAGGGTGGATTGAAATGTTTGTGGATTGAGTTTGAGCCTTATACATTTTTAAAACCAACACACATCCCTGTGTGAATATATATTCACACCTGGCCTGCACAATATGGCTTTTGGTCTTTCCATTGGATCTGTTAGAAATATGAAAAATTATCTATAGGTCATTTTGACTTTTTTGCTTTCCCTCCACTGTATTTGTAGTTTTCGAAAAATGTAATAGTCTTAACATGACACAGTGATAGTGTAACAGTGTGCGTGTTTGCTCTTGTGGCCATGGCTTTATAGTGTTGAATCTGTGATAAATGTATTTTTGAAGCCCAGCATCCTGCTCCTGCTGTACAAATACCACACCAACAACTATTGAAAACACACAAAAGCATATAAAAATAATGGGGGGAAAAGTACACAGTTCCTGGCACAGCACAGTTTGGAAAAGAAAACAACTGTTTCTCTCCCCCTCTCTTCCAGTTGGACATGGTGGGGGGGGCAGCTGAACACAGACTAGCGTGACATCCTCGTCTCAAGTGGACAGACACAATTAATCCCAGGGACAGTGGAGACCTGCTGACAGAGCAAGATAAGGTATCGGCCAGTGCACAGCACTCCTCCTGACCTGTTGAACATGTGTCCAATTTAGCCCTTATGGCAAACTGTAGTATATATAACGTGTTCCCCAGATGATTGCTTGCAGTTCCATAGGCTCTTTCTCACTTGGTTTCCTTGTACCGTAGACGATGGTCACAAAATGCTTAATTTGTTTCTCAGTGGATTTGGACAAATCATTTTATTGCAGGATTTATGAAGGGAATCTGTCGAAGGATATGACAACTGAGATGTTCTCTCAGCTGTTAGGTGTGTGTGTTCATCAAACAATCTGAAGGTGTGATAAAATAACAAATCAAACCTGTTGCTAGGAGAAGTCCAGTCACTGCATCCTAACGAAACATATCTGTGCCACTCGTGTGGGGTCCTGACTCTGCAAGCAAGGATGACAAAGACACAGCATTTGCCTTCCGTATAAAATGCAATTGGAGCATTTTAGCAATTATTTCCAGAAAGAGCTACCACAATAAACGTAGTGTGTTTTGTGGTATTTTTAGGAAAATATCTCATTTAGCATATGGCATTTAATGAAAGCTTTTATCCAAGTGCCCCATAAGTCCTATGAGTGCACACATTTTTAGCATTGGTGGTCACAGTGAGGAGCACACAACTAAATGTGGCGGCTTTAGGGCCATTGTTCACCCAATGGATTTAAAGAAAAAATTACATTTCTAGAAAATCCTGGATTGTGGTATGCCATTGATATTATCATGTTCCACTGCAAATTACTAAACAGGGACATAATATTTTGTTGACACTCAAACAGATTTCTTTAAAACAATTGGCTATGGATAGGAATATTCTATGATTAAGTACATTATACTGCCATGCCTGCAGTTAATGGCCAAATGATATACACCTATCGAAAGTTATCAAAAACATCCATGACTTTGACGTTTGAACCAAATGTCTCATTTGAAATTTGATATCCAGGTCTATTAGGTGGACACATGTATTTCCTGAAGGCCTGAGTGTATTTCAGCCAAATTGTATTCACTAATTCCCAATAAACCAGTAAAAATTGTAAACATTGGTAATTGTGTTAAAGGGATGCTCAGCCAAACTAAAAGTACTGCTGGTGGGAAATGAATGCAAGTCTAGATTCAGTTACCTTTATCTTTACCTTGAATGCATTATACATTTATGTGACAGCTATTGGAATAATGTTTTTTCCGAAGCTATGCATACATTAATGATATCAGCATAAGATTTTCCAAAATTTTCATTTTTATAACCGTCCTTCACATTGCCTCTTTCCTCTATGATGTGTGGGAGATAGTTGTGGAGAAAGGAAGGAGAGGAAAGCTATGACAGACAAAACTGAGCCCCATGTGCCTTAAGTAATTTATTGAAAAAAGTGCATAGTCTGCCAGTGTATCAGTTGGTGTTAAATATTCTTTCAATTTTAGCCTACAAGGTTATTAAATGGGTAAAAGAGTCCCATGGAAATGCTAAGCCAAGGCCTTTAATTGTAATTTACTGCAGACCAAATCAATATCATCCTAAATGAATCATTAGGACTTAGCTTTTTTGGTATTTATTGTTTCACATTGTTGCCCCCGGCAGAGCAGCAGTATAGCAGCTCTTAATATTCCACTGGCTGATTAACAATTCAGGAGGCATCAAATTGGATCTAGGGGACACAGAGGTAATCAGTCGAAAGGCCATGTAAGGAGAGCAAAACTTTATACAGCACGATTGTCCCAGTCTTGTGCTGAATTTCTACCTGTATATTTTTCCATTTAATTTGAGTTTATCAAAGGTTTCTGTTTTTTAAGATGATCACACTTTATTGTTGCATGAATGCTTGAATGCCTTCTTTAGAGGGAAAAGACTGATCTTATCTCAAATTCTCATCGCCTAAAAAATCCTATTTCTGACAATTCAGGGATTCAAACCAACAAAATTCTCTTTTCTCTGACCCGCAGGCTAACTGCATTTATGTATTCCAGGCATGCGGAGCCCTCTGGTCTTACTATGAAAACACTATAGATAAAGCTACTACTTTCATGATAGGTCCACTGAGACCTAGGCTTTGTCTATGCTGGGAGGCTATTAGCCACAGTTTGCAGTGATGTTGAAGCACAGCCTTTTCTCCCCCTGTGACAGATGTTGAATGTGAGAATGCTAAAATGGTCACTTTATTGCTTCAGATGTATGTGTGTTCATGTGTTCTTGTCAAGAAAGGGCAGCATCATAGTTACTCTGGCGTGTGATGTTGACAGTATAAAGGAAGGTGCATCATGGGGAATCCAGTTGTTTCTTCAGATCTGGTTTTGTCATGTTTCACACAAAGGCAGCATCTCTGCAGTCAGCATCTCCCACAACACTTCAACATTCCCACTGATGAGGGTTCAACTTCAGTGTACATACAGACATGTGTCGTCTTCTGGAAGAAAAAAATAAAACCATTGAAGTAGCAAAGTATGAACTTTATAATGACACATCGATCTCTGCAATTGTGTTTTTTACCTTTGCCAAGGTTTTGTTTTTCTCTCAGTTTAGTTTGTTCATATCTAAATCAAAAGCAACTTGACTCGCTGTATCATCGAAAAGATGTTTCACCAGCTCATCAACAAAGCTTCGTTGGTTCTTTGCTCCAGTGAGGGGTCCCTGAAATTTTCTTTTTGCTATGTGGGTCATTCACACCTCGCAGAAAAGAAAACTTTGAACTTTTTTTGGTAGCTTTGAACTGCTTCTGTGAAAAGAGCGCATAGGCATCTGTATCAAGATCAAAGTCCAGGATGTGCAAGCCTCCCCTGCACCCATACATTCATACAGTAGAGCAGACATCAAGTTTGCATGAAGAGACAAAGACAGGTCGCCAGATATCTTAGTACTGCGCAGAAGCTCGCAGGATGAAGTTTACGTGAAGCCCTCTTTCACTGTTAAGACTGTTTCTTTGGTATCACTCACTAGCACACAATGGGCGTAATTGTGGTTGTTCAGTAGCACTGAGTCCAGAGACATGAAGTGCAGAAGTGACATGATGATGCAAATACGTGAGGAAGGCATAGTACCAAGAGAAAGCCCAAGCAGACAAAGGGTAAACATGCAAATGCCAGAATCTTCTTATCATAATGGAATCTCTCATCATTGAATCAATACTGATTTTTTAAAATGAGAAAAAATGTAGTTTTCTTGGAACTGTAACAAATTTATCAATTGTCAGATGTAAGCTTTATTGCATGAAGATCAAATTAGCAGGGGTGAATTTAAAAAAAAGGTTTGAGAAGAATTCAACAGGCATTTGGAAAAATCCAGTGGTCACTCTGTCCTTCGAGACGTCTCCATCTTAAAATCTTTGGGACGACTTGGAATTAACCCATACATTCAGCATCTTTAATGTGCCTTTACATTCCTTCACTACTCAGTGAAATACTATGTTTAGTACAAACCTCCACAGATCATAGTTAACAACCTCAGTATGTCAGCATACATACACAAATTCCTCTCACTCTAATCAACTTGGAAAAGAGAGTTTTTTCCCCATTTGTTAAGCTGCCTTTTCCCTCCTGTACAGAAATTAAACTGGGCATATTCCAAATCAAGAGTGTGGGCACTCATTAGTGCTGTTCTCATATCTCACAAAAGAGCCTGGCTACAAAGAGGGAATCAAGCTCTATTTAAAGTAATGCCGCCAGGAGTCCATTGCCAACGATAATGCGCTTTACATCATTTTGTCCTCGCCTTTATCTTTAGCTTCTTAAGGAGTAGGCAACACACAAAGTCATTAGGGACACGATAACTCCCCATATAATTAGATGGGGAAAGATTGGATGCCTGGTGCACCACGGGGCAGACCCATTTACGGAATAATCACTCATCCCACCAATGAGGGGAGTCCTGTATGTTGGCAATTAATTGAGATGATTACAATTACCCACGACAGAGTGTTTTCTTCTGTCTGCTCTGACCAAAGAGCTGAATGTTATTTGCCTCTGGTTGAGAATACTGGCTCTGACTTAGTCTCATTACAATGGCAGCACTGGTATTTTTAGATAGGTTGAACTTGCTCTTAACTAATTGATTCTTGGCTTATGAATCAGCAGATGTTTGAAGACAGGGTTTCATTTAGTAGTTAGCGCAAGAAAGGAAAATGGATCTAGTTTAAATCCAACTCAAACCTGGTTTCTACTTCTTTTTTTAACCATTGTCAAGTCAGAGATTTGCTTTAAACCTCCATTGTTGCTGAGAAAAAGTATAATTTGAGTTGTAACAGAGGACATTTTCACTTTAGTCATTTCCAAGGATTCTTTACATTGATGTGTGAATTTGATGTGTGAATTTTATAAACTCTCTCACTTTTTGCCTCCAACATTTGAAAGGTCTCCGTTCTCAAAGTGAGGCATCAGTGCACTCCTCATTAAAATTATACCTGTTGATAACTTCAGAAAGACACTTAAAAAACACACCTTGGGGGACTGGTTTCTGTGGCTGTCTGCAGGTGGTAGGCCAAGCCATTTCCCACTCTTATTTCTTATTCATCCTCCAATTACCTGTTTTGACAGAACAGACATGAGCCTGTAGTCATGGTTACATGTTCAATGGGGCAGTAGTTTGCTAAGACAAGCAAAAAGTAGAAACATTTTAAAAGAATTGTACTTGCACTTATGATTGCTGGACTTGAGGCAACCCATAAAGAAAATGTAGGAGGTATTATTTCAGTGGATTTTTCCGTTTTCCTGTCATCATCAATGTTTCTGACATAATAAAAACTTTCTTCGTCTGTCAAGGAATACTTGAATTTGCTGTGGTTACTGAATCTGTTTTCACACATTGACTAGGAACCCTGGCCCAGACATTTTCTGGACATTGCCTCTCACATGAAAAATGCAGCAGGACAACAGGATAATGTCCAGAACATACAGGCGAGGGCCAGTGTCTGTGTAGAGCTTCGAGGTGGCAGAAGATAATGTGTTGATTCTGCTTTGAAAAGTTGTTCTTGTTTATAGCACATTGACACCAGCGTTGCTCCTAATGAACTGAAGCCATCAAATCCGGTTGTCTTACCAACTATGACACCTCTTTTTTATCCTGAGATATTTCTATTCTTCTAATAATTTTTTTCAGTTTTACTTACTTACATCATCAACACATTCCCTCACTGTGATTTTTCTACATTTCTTCCTGCTGCATTGTCACATATGGGCTTACTCATATTTTACTACCAGGAAAAGTTCAGCAAAATGTCCAGAGAAAAAACAGACTCCTACTTTTGCGTTCTCTCATTCAGCCCCTCATGACAATTTCAGGAATATGTTTTTTGGAGTTCAGTGCATGTCTGAAAGCAGTTAAAGTCACTTACCAATAAGAATCATACAAGTGTAATAAATAGTGATTTCTTTAGTCTAGTTAAATACAGTCTTTTAACTCAATTGAAGATGTAGTTTGAAACTACAGTAGGAAAATGAAATTAATTTATTCTACCATTTGTTTATTGTGTGAAGCATCATGACCCTAAAGCCATCTCTCTAGCAGCAGGACTATAAATAAAATGAACCAGTTTGCTGTGTTTTGGTGCTGTGTCTCCACAGTGTCTGCACTGTCAACCCAGAGGCTTGTACTGCTCTGGAGTGGTTTTTCTCTTGTTTTCGTCCACTTGCAGTTGCTGTCTGCCGAGGGCCAAGCAAGCTGAAAGCATGTGGACAAGCCAGTACTACATTTAGGTTTCCTCCAAGAGTCAGTCGGTCCATTTGCCCTAATGGATTCAGGAAGTGGGCGCCCAGCTCAAGATGCGGGGCAATAAGTGCTCTCTCTGTGTCTTTCAACACACATCCTCACCTTTGGTTGCTTGGGCCAGAAACAATTTGGGGCAATTTAGAAGCTTCATTCAAACTGACAGAAGGGAAGAGAGGGGTCATGGAAAAGAAAATTATACAAATGGCTATAAGGAGAGGTAGCTACAGTGCCAGACCTGTATGTGTCTTTATCACGGCCTTTAACTCTTAAATGGATCTTTTGCTGAGCTTTACTCAGTTAATTTTTTTTCTTTGATTCACATTTTCAGAAACATGTGCCCAAAAACTGAGAGGCAACCACCAGAGATTGAACTACGGAATTACGAAATCATGCAGGGACAGCTGCCTTGCACATGTGTACCATGCTCGCTAGTCCATGATTTCTCTCTGGCTCAAGATATCAAAACATTACTTACTGTCTGTGGAGAAATGCCAAGGCTTCAGATTTATTCATTTTTTATAATTCTTGGAAATACAAATCCATGTCTTTTATCACAAAAGAGACACAATATCACAGAGGAACAAAGCAACAGATGTTAAATATGAAAGGGTTCCTGCTGAACATGCAAGTCACAAACATGCTGTAAGAAAAGGTAAAGAAGTGAAACTAGAGCAGTATAACTAATCACTGGGTAAGTTTAGAAGATTTCACTATAACAGTATCTGCATAAAATACTGCAGATATTTGTTCAAACCTAAACCTATGTACTAATCTATGCGCTGCTCAGTATACAGTGTAAAAATGATGAAGAAATAAGGCAGTCCAGTGGTCGGTACCATTCTGTCACAGCAAGAAGGTTAAGGGTTCAAATCCTGCTTCGGCCAAAGCCTTTCTGTTTCTGCTCCTCCTTCCTCAAATCCTACAGTCCAAACATATGGGGGTAAGGTTGTTTGAAAGCTTATGAAAACATATCTGTAGAGTTGGTGTGAGTGTGAATTGTTGTTCTTCTTTATGTGTCAGCCCTGTGATCGACTGGTGTCACAGGGCTTCCATTTGTATAGAGGAAACGAGGAAAAACACCAAAAAGTCGAGTTGCCGTGTGCGCCTGTGTGTTCTGTGGAGCCGGCATCACGGCCCGTTCCAGCTCTCTGATGCTGAGATGGACATGTTTAAATGTGATTCACGACAACAGATCCGTTTTAATTTGCGTCCGTTCAGGCAAAACAAGCTGGTTCACATTGAGGTCAGAGAAATAATATCAGTGGGAAGCTGGAATTTATTGACTACATTACAAGCATCCCCTCTGTCTTTAACCCCCCCCCCCCCCCCCCCCCCCCCCCCCATGAACCTCTAAGGATAAGCGACATGAATGATGGAGGGATGGAAAAAACAAATTACATTTAACTGAATGAGACATTCTCACCTCTTAGCAACCCTCTGTCTGTCCACCAGTCCATCCATCCGTCCATTATCTATACTGCTTCTCCTTTGATGTTTTTTTTTCCAACAGTCCAGTTCACATGATACATTGATAAACTCAGACATTGGGTAAATGTGGCTGTGTGATATTTTTTTAAAGAATTAGTTTTGTAAATTATTGAGGAGCACCAGTCAAAAGGCGGTTACTAGACTCAAAGAAACTGAGGATCACCACATTGTACAGTATTTGTTGTCTTCTAACAAAAGGGCACTAGTACAAAGCTAGAATTACATGAGTCATGGAACAGGAAAGCCTTCAAACTTGGATGACGTTAGATAGTTTGAAACGCACACTTGAAAGGATGATGACTCACCAGAGAGACAGCATGGAAAGTGTAACTGATTGGTGGAGTGATAATTATGGATGATTGTAGTGTTAGTGGCAATAAATGAGTTATTAATGGTTGATCCTTAAGCTCCTCCTGCAGTAAGTGAGATCTCAGCAGCTCATCAGCCAGGCTGATGGCTGTGTGAACGTATTGTCACAGGATTTCATCCTGCTCGCCAATTAATGCCACTCAAACATCCTCCTGTTAAATCGTTTGCAGATCCTCTTCTGGTGTTGCATGCCGATAGTCCTCATCCAGTTGCCTCTGCTCAATCAGATCTGTGGACAGAGAACTCTTTGGTGCTCAAGCCAGGTTGTGTTTCAGAGAGACTGGAACCCTATTGATCAAAGCGTTCAAACATGTCCAGGCCCTTTCCCCCAGTGCATCATGGTACTGCTTGTTGAAGCCAAAAGAGCCTAACAACAACAAACATCTCTGCTGCTACTGCCTGTCTCTCTCTGATTAGCTACTGGGGAGATATTTTTAGAGTATCCCAGCCCCTTTGAAGAGGAAGAAAAGCGGAGCCCACCCCCCTCCAACCCCCTTACAAACTACAGTCCAACATGCTTTGCTCATTTTCACTCATAGCTGTAGCTGACTTTTAATGGTTTCACTCCCTGCTGCTGTTATATATAGGCTGCTTGATATAAATAAAAGTCACTTATAAAATGCAACAACTGTATTAACAGTATCTGCCTTATGCTGTATGTTAGAATATTTAATCCTATTCCCAGTAATAGATTGATTAAAAATCCTTTGCGGGGTCACAGTCATGGCAGAAAGCTGTTGACACAAAAAAGCTAAATGTGACAAAATGGGTGCAATTATTTTAATAACCAAGAAGTGGTGATTAAATCCCCATTTGCAGGTGATTGACTCATATAATTGGTACCTTTCTTGGTCGGATAAAATCCATTAAGTGCTGAAGACATTGTGTAATTCCCATTGCAAACAGTAAACATGCATGCATACAGTAATAATCCATCTATGGATGTATTTACTAAAATGAGGCTTGTACTCAGTGGTATTACGGGCTAAACCTGTGTATTGATAAACTGTTTGGAACATTAAAGGAACATGTACATAGTTACATGTTCATTTTTTAACAATTATGAGGACAATGTAAAGTACATATAAAGAGTATTGATTGAATATTCCCTGACACAGGCCAGAAACCATGAATTTACATGTTACAGTTAAACATGTAAACTTTGATCAGAGATGCAGTGAAGCAGCGACTCAGTCCTGAGGCCTTAAGGAAAAAACAAATTGGTGGTAGGTTATGGGTAGTGGGTTTGAGAACCTTCCTTTTGATTTCCTTTATTTATATAGATGTTTGAGACGAATAAATAAGAGAGAAACATGAAAAAAGTAAGATAGAGGATGTAGAAAGAAAGACTCTTGGACCCCAGTGAATGCTGTTAAAATCTACCACAATCAAAAAGTCCTGTTTTATTTGAAGTTTAATCTCTATAACACAGTTGTGTTGTTTGTGGTTTTAGGCACCAATAACTATCTCAGTATGGTCTTGCATCTCATCATTTTGCTTCTCTCTGAAGTTTGTCTCACTGATATTAATGAATCTCTCAGAAAACAAACCACCTCCTCAAACCCCCTCAGCCTTAGTTTCCACACATTTCATTTGATGCAGTTACACTTGGTTTTTATTGGGGAGCACTCACAACACTGGTCGTACTTGTTAACTTCATAATCTAGGACAATCCTGGCATGGTTGTAATGTACCATTAAAGTTGAGTCTACATGCTGTAACTCACACATGTTTCTTTCTCCTCAGAACTGTGTTTATTGCCAGGGGAAATCTCAGGTAGACTTGGTCAAACTACCAAATACAAATGTTCTCCATGCGTCTGAGTGGGTTTTCTCATGAAAGTACTCTAGGCTTCCTAGGCCTTGCAGTTTGGGGTCAGGTTAATCTGAGACTTATGCAACAATGAAGAACTACCTGAAAGCAAAAAAGATAAAGAGTTTACTATGTCTTTCTTCAAAGCAGACTTTGGCAACAGGTATGCAAGCAAATAGAAAAAAGAATCTGGTGTATGTTATATACGCAATATGTTGAATGTGTAATGAGGGAATAGGAAGCAAGTGCACGGTTTGGTATGAGTTTCTGGAGTTAACTGGAAGTAGCAGACAACACAATGCTGGAAATGCTTTTACAAGGAACAAATATAAAGGGCAATTTTTATAACAGTGGTTTTCAGTCACATTGCCTCACTCATAAACTGCCTGCACTTCATTGATAACATGTACCAGTAGAGGCAGCGTGTGCTGACTTGTGGTGTGATGCTTTTCAGTGTCCAAATATTGTGACAAATGATTCCTCTCAAACATACAGCGAAGCGAGTGGGTGTTTGTAAAATGGTGAAATGACTATGTCTAAATTAGGGTGTGTGTGTGTGTGTGTGTGTGTGTGTGTGTGTGTGTATGCGTGCGTGCGTGTGTGTATGCAGAGCTGTCCATGGTGCTGAAATGACAGGAAGGAGAAAAACAGGAACAGGAACCAGTCTGTGTTCCAGCTCCTTCTGACATAGAAACATTGAAGAGAACATAAGACAAAGACAAAATAATGATTTTTGTAATTGTTTTTCTTTCTCTAATTACCTGTGGAAATAAGCTTGTAACCCACAGGTTGGGAAACATTGACATAGTATAAGGTCAACAGCTGATAATATGTTGACAGTAAATTGCTGTGGATAAGAGTGACAGCAAACTGCTCTGTGTAAACTGAGCTACATGGGGTTTTCTTTAGCCAACATTGTGTGTTGACATAAACCTCTGAGGGTGATTTAAAAATGGCGACGGAGGTAAAAAAAACAAAACAACAACCTGTCGATCATATACCTCCTCTTTAATTGACAAATCAACTATAAGCATGCCCACACAATCAGCAGCTGGCCCCGGTGATGCCATTCAAATTAGCAGGATAATAAAGAATCCCTCGGCTGAAACTACATAAATTATACATAATGAAATGCAATTAACATTTTTACTCTGACAATTAAATACATTAAAGAGCCAGACCTGTGGAAAGAGAGTGGAAGAGGAGGTAGGCGGGTTGGAGGCAGTGGATGTGGAGGGGGGGGTTGTTCTATGAAACAGCTAGATACCTTTAATGCTCACCAATGTGCACAGTGAGTGTCTGCTCAAATGTTTACGGACCAATTAGCGCTGGTGGACAGCCTCTCAATCAAACCAAATGCCAGGTTTGCATGGAATATTAAGTGGCTTATAATGGAGGGAGCAGCGACGACAAAACAGGGCCACACAATCTGAGAATATAACGAAGTAGTTGTTCATGCATGACAGTAGTATTATCAACACGAGAGTTTTAAAGATACAGGAATGTTAAGAGTTATTCATTAATTAATGTTGTTTTTCATTTTGGCAATTGGTTTGATTTTAGAGGACAGAGAGGAAGCTCATTACCAGTAAAGATACCCTGAAGTCAAGATGTGTGGCAGAAGTAAACATGCACAGAGCTTTAAAAGGTGCTTTGAAGGCCAGATATTTTCAGTAAAGCCCAACCGTTTAACTGTGTAAACAAGATGAATACATTAAAGCCATAGACAGATGGACAAAATGACAGCTCTGTAAAAATAAAACCAAAGTGTCTCGGCTGCAGTAAAGGTCATTAATCCTACTTCCTCCATGGTAGTGGAGTCAAAGTAAATGTTAAATAATGTTTTTTACAAGGGTGGTTTCTATAATGTTAATTAGTTCTTATCACACTAATGTTTGGTCTTAATGAGTTATTTGATGTTATAAAAATGGGGAAAACGTCATGATTAACTGGTGAGACTGAATCCAAATTGGTTGATCATGTGAATGGGCAGGATTTTGTTCCCCTATACCCTTCTGTGCAGAGAAGCACTGGGAAGAAGTTGAGATGCATCCTCCATCTTTATACACATTTAAAATGTTTCCCTTTTTAATTATAAGTGAAAGGAATTTTGTTATAATGCACAAAAACAACACTTGTGTAAAAATAACTGCAGCACATCAAAAATACAAAATCACAAAAATGCAAAAGCTAGCTCTGATAAACATACACAAGGAAGGTCACAGTTTATATTAAATCACAGAATCACAGTTCCATAGACACCTTGTAAAAGAATGGAAGGAAAATCTGGTTCCAGATAATTGAAATAAGGCTGTCAGACTTTGTAATCTGTAATTTAAAAAGTATTCTAAAGGAACCAGCTGAAATAAAAAGTCACTGCAATGCTTAATCAAAGGGCACATATCACTAGACCACTTTTTAAATGTGTCTGGCCCTTTAAGTTAGATCAGGGTTTTTATATCTAGATAAAACAAAACGATGTAAACTACAATGGCCTGAACTGACCTTGAGTATAATTCTGTCTGTAGCTTCTAGAAAAGGCCTCAGCAAAGAATGCAGGATCCGGCATAAACTCTTATAGG
This sequence comes from Paralichthys olivaceus, assembly GCF_024713975.1. NCBI lineage: Eukaryota > Metazoa > Chordata > Actinopteri > Pleuronectiformes > Paralichthyidae > Paralichthys > Paralichthys olivaceus. The sequence goes on from NC_091095.1 coordinate 8,775,922, forward strand.
GGGGAAACAGAACAGTGGTGAGAACAGTATTAAGGGCAGAGATGTTACAGGAACAACTTCTTTATTCCTCCACGAAATTGAAAACAAGCCGGCAATGTGGTCCAGCCCGCCAGCAGCCTCTGGCTATCTTCCTTCATCAGGTCAGCTACATCTTTCTGATTACATCTGCTAAAAGCTACCAGTTTATTTAGTGTCTACATCAGCAGGCCAGCGATGGTCCAAGATATGGATGCTACAAGAGACTGTCACTTATCTTCGCTCTTCAGCGGGGGGAAATGGAGGGAGGGAGGGAGGGAGGAAGGGTGTGGGCGAGGATACCGAGCTGCCTCCAGCGACCATTGTGGAGGAATTAGCATTCACCGTGTGGACTTGAAACAAAAGTTCATAACTGAAGTAAAAATATGTTCCATTATTGAGATAATTGGATAAGAGACGAGTAATCAGTTAATTAATGTCAAAATCAGATGAGCCGGCAGTACCAGGCGTTTTCCCGCTCATCTGAGGTGATTCAATTAAGACCAGAGACACCTTTAACACTGCCTACCGGCTTTCGCTCATCCAACACCTGAATAGATTCCTAATGAAAGGTGTCGCAATCATCTCATCACAAGATATCAAGAAGTGATTCCTTCTTCTCTCCTGTTTTATGGTTACAGCTCAAACTGATTCAATTATTTCCTCAAAAAAGCAAAAGCCAAATGCTCTTTATTTTGACGTTTCATTTGAATCTGTTCTTCATCTATCTCTGCTCCATAAAGTAAACTGCAGTGCTACTCATAGCACTTAGATATGAGATGAACTTTTCCCTTACATCCATATTGATTTGGTTTTGTTTTAGCTTACTGATGTGTTTTTATAGCCTGCCTTACACCTTGTACTGACACCACACCTTCTCTGTCTCACTGTCGTTTTGTATTGCAAACTTCTACAGATCTAAATAGTCAGCTCTATTTCATACAAGCTCTGTGTCGATTTTCCCTTTTGTGTTGCTATTTAACTCAAGTGGGTCTAAATTGTAGGTGAGGAGGTAAATGACAAAATTGGCTGCTTCTTGCCAGGCATCCCATAATAGAATAATAGACTCAAATCTTCTGGCATCCTCACCCTCTCTCCCAAACACAAACACACACACACACACACACACACACACACACACACACTTTCTCTAGTGAGTGTATGTAGAGACACGTAGTCATGTTGGTTCAAAGAGTAAAATGAGCTGAACACTTGTAAGAGTTAGAAAACAACATGTGATTCTTCTTAACTGAGTTCTATTCCTGGTTTTTGTGAAAAATACAGTAGTGGCTTCTTAAATTCGCTTATTGATTAACATAAAAAATAAATGAGCAAAAGTGTGTTTCTTCATTTTCCTGAATAGATGAACTGCAAAACACAGCCCAACCAACCCTGATGATTGTATTGCGTTTGGATTCCAACATTAAACATAATGGATGGAGACGTCCGACCCACTGACGTCCAATACCTTTGGTTTTAAAGACCATCAATCCATCCACTGTCTATAATGATGGATGTAAATAAATGGATTGACCTCATGACCCCTGTTTATCCTTTAGGGATTGCAGGGGGCTGGGGCCAATCCCAGCTGACATTGGGTGAGAGGCGGGTTACATCCTGGACATGTCAGCAACCAATCACAGGCCCAACCAACAGAGACAAACAGCCATTCACACTCATAGTCTCCCATTAACCTAACCCCAAATCTGCTTTTGTTTGGACTGTGGGTGGAAGCCGGAGTCCACGGAGAAGAAACAAACCCTAAACAGAAAAGCCCTGCCCAAATCGGGATTTGAACCCAGAACCTTCAGCTTTGCATAAGGCTGACTGATGAATATATTTGATGATACTATAATAACAGATGAATCTCTCTTAAATCTACAGGCCAGTGTCAGACTCATCTGGATCATCTCACCTCAGAAACTCTTCCATCTTTGCATTGTTAAGTATAAATCTTTTGGACACGGCTCCAAATCATCTGTCATAAATAATTGAATAATTATTGGACTTCAATGGGCAATTCTCAGTCTCTTAAAATCTTTCAGACAGCTCATACATCATTCATAATGTGACTGCTTGAATTATACAAAGACTAAAGCTGCGGACGTCGCTCCAGTTTAAATTCACTGCTTCTGCTTTGGGTCTGAATATATATGTATATATTTTTTAAACGTTTAAATGTTGTTTTGAAAGTTTTTGTAAAAGCTTTGGTTGATAATAAGTCTGGGAAATTGACTTTGTATGGATGTGCTGACTAATGCATTCATGAGCCCAAGCGTTGACCAGTGGATCTCTTTGCAACAGCCTGTAATGATAGTTTCACTGAACAACTATGTGACTCGGGCTGAAATTCAAACTTGCCCACAGTGGACAGCAGCAGTTCAGCAGCAGTGGTTTGTTTTGAAGGTTATTTGCCCGAGATGTCAACGGAAATCAGATGTTTCCCACATCTCCGTGCCCTCTGCAGCCCTCTCTGGTAACCCCTCCCTCTCAGAGCTTCATCCAACCTCCAACCCCACACAGCTCAAAGGAGGTTTGTTGATGGATGTTGAAGGCTGCTCCGGTCCCACAGCAATTAACTCTTCTCCTGCAAGAAGCAGCCTGCCAAGTTGATGGAATCTCACCACTGCTGCTGCCTGTCACACAATCCAGGGGGGGCTGCAGACAAATGCCTCATCTATGTGTTTGCTTTACTGTTTTCGCCTGAGGTCGAGAGCCTGCACAAGCAAAGATCCATGAGGTGCAATGCAAGCCATCAAGTGCTGCAGTGTCAGTTTCCACACTCAGTGGCTATGAAGTGAAGAAGACACGTGTGATTTCAGGGAAGCAAGGGAAAAAGATGAAGAGCAGAGTTCTTCTAAATGAAGATGTGGAAATCTTTGAATAGAAAACTTCTAATAATAATAATGATAGTAAGATTGATTCAGTTTGTTGCTAATAGCGATCATTTGTTGTTCCTGGTAAGTTTAGAGTAATGGTGGTGTCACATTATGAGCTGCTCTGCTGACCTCTTGCATTAGCAGTATCACTGTGGTGGTGGATGTGTGGTCAAATCCATTTCCAATTCCTGGTTGACACAATAATCAGCATTTCACTACTTCATTATACCTTCTGTTGTAAATAATAATGACTATTTTTGTACAATTGCTCAAGATTCAATTTAATATTGACTTTCATATATGCACATTTGATACTCAACTCAATATGATGAGCAGGAAATGTTGTTAACGTTCAATTTGCAAATTGAAAAACATGGAAAAAGGGTTTAAATGTGCAAAACAGCATTTCAATATTTTTGTCGTACAAGAAAATCTATTGATCGGGTAAAAATTAGTGTAAGGGGAATTTCCACTCAGGGTCAATGGTGGTGACTCATACCAGGGAACAGGAACTTATCCTTCCAGGCTTGAAAGTGATTTGGCACCTTGACAACCCATATGTCAACATCTCGTATTTAACTTCTGCTGCACCTTCACTTTTCTTTCTGAAATTCAAAACTGATTTAAACAAGCATAGCTCCAATGACCAACATTGTTAAAAGGAAAATGTAAATCAAAATACTTTCTCCTTCATCGTGTTTTGTAATTGATCATGTCTACCACACACTAAGGATCACTGTATTGTTGTTTCATCTTTTTGACTCATCAATTTTAACTCCTCAGCCATGGCTTAACCTTGAGAGCCTCAATTTAGGTCACAACCACCACATATATTGCACAAATCATATATATTTAGCACACATTTGATGGGCATCCTGTCAGACCCCACCTTAACTACCAGTGGCTATGACTAATCAGAGAGTAGGAGGTTCGATCCCTGGCTCCTCCAGACCACATGACAAAGGGTCCTCGAGCAGGATACTGAAACCCAAATTGCTCCTGGGATGTACGATGTATGGGGAAATATCTGCTATATAAAGAAGCCCTGTAGGAATGTTTGAATTAATATGTGACATGAGTGGATCTTAAGACTAGAAAAGTGCAGTAAATATAGTTGATATACCATTGACCTTTGACTTAACACTTGAAAGATAAAGTCTCTGATGTGTGATATACACATCTAATGAATGGTGAATATCATCTGATGAAAAGCTGCATATCTACCATCATCTTTACCGCAGTTTATGAGTGACAACATGTAAAAGTTTCTCAGGTTTCTCTCCCACATTACCACACTCACCACATTTTCACCCCTTTGACTCTGCGCCCTCTCCACCCCAACATACAAAGGCTCAGGACCATCTGAGATGTTTCTAGGTCCTGTTTCCTTGTATTAGCAGGCACCAGGGGGTGGATAAGCCACTTAACCTGTCATCTCAAATTGTGTGCACAACACCAGATAGGTGGCTGGGCTCTCCCATCGTGCAGGATGGGGTGAAGCACTCTGTGTGGGAGCAGTCAGGACTGCAGCTGAGTGAGCGCCATGGGGATGTTGAGATGCTTTCGGGTCAGATGGGGATGCAGGAGTGTGTGTTTTAGATGAGTGGGGGGGGGGGAGATGAGACTGATGGTTGTTACCACAGGGACTATGGTTGTTGCAGAGTTGGAGGCACAGAGGTGGATTATGTCAGTTGATATGTCATGAAGAGATTACATCTCAATTTTTGCTCAGTGCCCACTGTGCAGCAGAGTCTTTGGCAGTTTGGTTTGGTTCAGCTAATATATTACATTTGACAGCTTGGAAATGTTTTTGTGTAGCTCAAGCAGTAAGTCATTTACAACAATGCCCCACTTCACTTTCTACAAGACCAGCTTTTGGGTACTAAGCAGCTCTATGGCAAAACAGTCTTGGGTGTGTCAATCAAACTTCTAAATGAAAAGCTTTATCACATTATAATAGCATTATCTTGACTACAATTATAGCAGACATGGAGTTCAGTGTGATGGACTGTCCCACTCGATCAAATGTCCAGTCTCTGTAAATTGATGCTTGTCTGTAATAAACTGAAACCAGAAGCTGCCCACAGGGCCTGCACTCAGAAAAGGAACAGGGACAGAGAGGGCCTCCTCCACTGAGAATGAGGTAGTAGGAGCAAGCTGGAGAATAGGAAACGCTGGTTAATGTAGGCCAACTGTTGAAAATCCCTTCACAAACTGTCACCACCACCCTGAGACCAGACCTGATACTGTGGTCCAACACCCTGACATTGACAGTACCCTGGGAGGATGCTGTCGAATGAAGCAAATGAGAGGAAGAGGTTTCGATCTGAGGCAGATCATCGGGGCTGGAAAGCAATAGTCTGCCCAGTGGAGGTTGGCTGCAGGGGTTTTATCGTAGGAATCCACTGAAAAGCCCTGCGCCAGACCATAAAAGATAAAAAAAACATCACAGATTCCAGAACGCTGCAGCCAATGGCCATGGATCAGGAAGAAAGACCCCAACTGGGCCCCAAGACATTTGGGACACACTCCCAGGTTTGATCAGCCTGTGTGGGCCTGCCGAAGCATTAAAAGGCCAAAACACCCGATGACACTAAGTTTCACTACAGATAATATGTCCCTAACATCTCCTGGCAGTTGGCAACTTATTTTCAAATGTACAAGGGACAGTCACTATTGTGTCTTCTGTTTTAAAACAGTGTGTTCAGTTACATCTCAAAACACAAGGCACATCCACCATGTTAACATGTCAGGACCCCAAGGCTCTGGAACTCCTTTCCTGAGGAGATGAGACTTGCCAGCACTGAAGCTGTTATTAAACTGCTGCTTAAAACATTTTTTTGTTTTTAATATTTTCTTTAATGTTATCATTCATAGTTTTGTTTTGTCTTGGTTTGTTCTGTTTTATTCCAATTTAAATGTCAAGCACTTGTAACCTTGTTTAGATGAGTGCTATAGAAATAAAGTTTTATTATTATTTCATCACGCCTTCTCTTAATGTTACTACTGTGGCTGTAGTGACCGTTCAGCGACTGTGAAGTGATATGAAAGCAGCCATTCATTACACACATATATGAATGGCTCACCCACTGTGGAACTCTCCTTTTTCAATAGCATGAAATAATAATGGTACTTATTACTTTGGCTTTTTGTAAGACAGGGAAGGTAAAATGGAATATCAGAACCACAGCTTTGATTGAACCTTTTAAACTATTGGTACATGGCATTACATGGCTTTAAAGAAGTGATCTTGCTGTATGAATGCATATGTCTGGGACATTTTAATATTCACTGCGTTTTGCCACAGAGCTATTCTTCTTGTTCTTATTTTTATATTCTTATTTATATATCAGGCTCCTGAACCTCTCAATTCCCCGTACTTCTGTCGCTGCCTCTCAAGCAATGGCTCCACAACTTAACTTGATGTATCTGCGTATTGATTGGGCCTGCAGAACAGAGCTGCTTGAAGTAGCATTTGTCTGACTATCGACTACCCTTACCCTCCCCCCATCCTCCTCTCACTTCACCTCCTCCATGTCTGTACTTGACAGGCTCACTTACCCCTCTTCCTGCATTCTGCTCCCGTTCCCTTCACTCTGCTGGTTTTATCTGCATGGCAGGGGAAGTGAAAGGAGGTCACTATCCGCTGTCCGATCAGATGGGTAAACACCCACAGTCCTTCACTTTGGTTAAAATCAATAGCCGGCAGGTTTTATAATAGACATGCCCATCTAAAGCTGGGCACCGGATTAGCAGCATTAAGTAGATGTTGCCAGAGTGTGTGTTCCTGACACACATTCTGGATAGAAAGGTGTTAGCGGGTCACTTCCCAAAGAGAGACGGTGATATGTCATGCTGTCTTTTGCAACTTTAATGCAGTTAATGCAGTATAATAGATTCTAATTTATATTTTTTTCAATATCCATATTTTCAGGCTCAAATCACATCCATATTATCTTCAAACTCACAAACAGTGATCCCTCTCTCTGCTACAGACAGCATCTGTCTTGACGCAGCATGTCCAAAGCATCTGGGCAGAGGTCTTTCCCTAATTACAAAATGTAATTAACTTGTAAGTCATTTTTTTCTCCAGAGTTCATCTGCCTGCTTGTTAAAGGACCATGACTTTCATTTTTCTATATTTCTCAAAACAACCTTCAATTTAATCACTGCCGTGAACCATTCTGCTGGTCCTGAACTTCAGATTGTTATCAAACTTTTACCTTTTATTACCTGGCATGACAAATGAGTAGGCTTTGTGAAACTCATTAAATATAGATTCATATCATGAACATTATTTCCATAATATCACACATACTGGGTCTGATTATTAAATGTTCGGTTACTTTGGTTCCTCAGTAAAAGGTTATAAGAAAAGACCTTGAAGTGCACTAACTGGGGCATGTATTCACAGACCCTTGCATCGGCCCTATACAGCATCCCATGGATAACAGTATATTACACTTGGACCATGTTTTCTTTTCCCAGTATTGACATTGTGTCCAGGTGTTTCAAGTCATTTCCCCCTCTGTAGCTTCCAGGCCTTAACTCACACCTCAGGGCTAGATAAGGCCTCTTTGCTCCACTGCACTTCATAACAATATATATACACAAAGCCCAATGGTGTGAGTGTGTGTGCGTGTCCATCTTCTGTCCACACAGAGGTCCACTCTGAGCTTATAACAATCCGCTGGCATTCTCTTAAGCTTCCCTGGTTGCAGCAGAAGTACTGATGCTGTACATCAGGTAAGAATGGTAAGAAATGCTGTTTGGCCTTAAGCAGCGCTCAGTGTTCGGACATGTCAGGGGCTGAAGTCCAAGGCTGTCCCTTACGTCTATGCTGTGTCCAGTCTCAGATTCATATTTAGGAAAAGCTTCTATACCCTTTTTATGTATACGGTATAAAATGCATTCCCTTTTTGGCTATTAAAAAATACTGTGCACTGTGGTTTATTAGGTTATTGGTGCTGTGTGGATGTTTAGTAATATTTTAAAATCTATTCAGATTGTGGTATGAATGTCATGAATTTAAACTTAGATGTTTGGAAATCAATGAAAATGTACACAGAGATATATATGGATGGTGTTTCATTTTGAGAATTTAAATGACTCCCATCAAGACTTTCAATGACTTTAAAGGTGATTTATAACCAGGTAGCTAATTGAGAAAAAACATGTTTCAAGTTAACCCTCGTTAATGTTACACGTTCAATTTTATCCAATTTAGCAATTTGCAACAAATGGATCAAAAAACAGTTTGATCCATTTGTGTTTTTATTTTTGATTCTTCCCCCATAAACTTCTAATCACACCTCTGTTTCTCCTTTTTACATCTTAACCAAGATAAACATTATTTTCTATAGAAGCAATCAGCATTTATTTTTCTTGATTATGTAATGAAATGCTGTGTGGTTCTGCAAAAACTTTACAAATAAACATTTTCAAACATGTATTTGATCGAGCTAAAGTCTCATCTACAGCTAAAATAACTGATAACGGGCACATTTGTCATGAGACTGAATCTCTAACCACGAACTCTTACATGTTGCTTCAACGCCTCATGAAGCATTTCAGTAGAAAATCATTTGTCATGTGGAGGTGGAAATTATATCTTGCTCGTCAACTTCATCCCATACGTGTCATAACATATGAGCCAACAGTGATTACAATTAGACTCTCTCTTGATTGCTATGTGGGCGCCAGCATTTCAAACTCAGGTCAGTAACAGGAATCAGACAGGAGACACACAAACACTCATTAACTTTCTTTTTGTCACACATATTTAAGTTAACAAAAGCCTACACTACCTTCCCATAATTATATTGTTATATTGGCTGGGGTATAATTTCCCAAAGATGGTAATTACTTGTGATGCTGTTAGAGCGTTGCCATACATCACGAATGCTCCTGCTGCACTCCACATCAGTCTAGGATCTGGTGTTTACAGTGTTTAGAGGACTACCCATGGTGCATCTCTCTGTCTTCCAAGGACAGACCTGCTGCCTCCAGGGAATGTCTGGGTTTTAGCACAGACACTAAAGGCGCCTACAGACTGTGAGATTGCAGCAATCTCATAAGTTTATTGCAAGCCACGCTGTGCGACATGGATCTAATAAAGTTTGCTATGACATCAAGTTAGAAATGACTATGCAACGATTGCACCTTGGGACAGAGAGAAGATGTCAGAGGAACAAAAAAAGGGATACACAGAGATGAAACACAAAAAACACAGAAAGAGAAACCAAGGAGACAGTTGGAGAGACAAAATAAAAAAAACATTATTTTCATCAATTGTCTTTTGAATAAGAAACACAAAACATGTTTTCTCTGTTTGTTTGCTTGAACTTGCGTCTGCCCCCAGGAGAAGTTAAAACAACTGAGTACAGCTGAAGGAATAGTGGAAAATACTCATAGTGCTTTCAAAGCTGCATTCGTTAGAATTTCTGTATTAACAATGGATTCAAAAACTGTGTGGAGGTTAAAGTGTGTAAAATGAGTTGTAGTTACCAACAGATAAATATAACCTGCTTCTATATTAGGTCTTGGGCTTTATTTTAATGCCACAACTTTAATGTTTTGGTGCCTGCACCAAAGAAAGTTTCTTATAAAATCATCTGGGCGTTACAGGCCCAGCACAAAAAGCAAGGACACAAGGTTGGTGACAAGGGTACTCTGTAAGCATGTAGCAGCTAAAGAGCCAGATATTCTTACAATAATGTCACTGAACATAATTTTAGTTAAATTATGGTGCTGCAAACTGAAAATACACACTCAATTCAAGCTGCAGTTGAGCATCAATGGTTCCAAGGCCAAGTGGGTGCAATTTATTCCAGACCAAGTCTATGAAATGAGGACAATTCGCCAAGTACTTGTGACAAAACATGGTGAGATCCTGTTTTGGCCTTTGTGTCCCTCGGTAATGAGAGCATTGTTTGGAACAAGCATGAAAAACTGCAGCATCACACCGAGCCATTCACTGTGTGCTCTTTGGAACCCAGGAAATTAGCTGACACGTTGGCCTTGTTCAACTGTACTCTCCTCGTGGATCATTTAGTATTCCGTGCATTATCACCACACCAAAAGAGCCGGACACTCTTCTGCAAATGGAAAACATCCTCATTCAAATGTCAAATTTGAATATTTCCGCCTGCGTCTGATGAACAATCTGCTTTATTGCCTTTGTAATCGTCCACTCTGGAGTTGAGAATTTAATTTTTTCACATTCTACCACTGCCTGCTGTAACAAAGGTCAGGCAGATAGGATTTTTATTTTGTTGCACACTGTTCATAAGGAAGTGAAATATCATCCTCTTGATTAGTGTCATAATTCTGTTATCAGCACTGCTAAAGGTTGCATGGAAGATACTTAACCTGCACCTGTTTGTCCTGATATGAAGTGTTATTGCCATCGGATGCTGGAAATGCAGTGAGCATTCAAACAATGAGCTGTAGTAACTAATTTTATCAGAAACCACTCTTGAGTCATAGGTAAAGGTACCTCAGAGTGCTAATCTGATAGTGACTTACATATCAAACTTCATGACGTAATTTATAATTCTTTTATGCTGATGACTTACAGTTATATACTTCCACTTTAATGCAAAGCATTTGTTGAATTGAATCAGTTAAATGCCAATAAAATTCCTTTTTATGTCTGAAACTCAACCATTTTGAATTTCTCTTCTGTTTGTTTGTCAGGTAGAACTTCAGCCTTAGTCATTCCTCTCACGATAACTTCTAACCATCCCCATAACCAAACTAACTGCTATGCTCTGTCCCTAAACTCGATAATACCTTATCTCACCAAAACAAAATAGATGAACATCGAGACTTGTTTTTAGTTTTTGCTGTAATGCGTCTCTTTAGGCTAAAAATAAACCCTGCTAACTGCACGTTTTCTGAGGTATTGATATAACCAAAGGCCCAGTGTTTAACCGTGCTCCCAATGTTGTGCTCAGGAGGTGTAAATGCAGTAATTCCACACTCCTGACACCATCCTGATTGGCTGTCACAGCAAATAAAGTCAACCGAGTCAACTCCCACACTCTCTACCTATGCTACTATGCAGAAAGTGGTGAAGAAACCCTCCTGACCCTGGACTGGTGTCACTGCACTAAACCGTTACACAAAAGGGAAAGTTTCTCACACCCACACACACACAATACCAACCACACTTTCTATATTTGCTCCAAACTTTCAGAACAAGAACTCAGGTATTTGGAGGGAAGATGAGACGGGCACAAGGGACAAATATTCTTCACATACATTTTCCAAAGACAAGTTTTAGTAGACAGGTAAAACAAGAACGATGCTCCCTTAGATTAATAGATCTTTTTTGAATAGCTGCGACTGCTGGAGCCATTGTTCATTGACGGGACAATGTGCTGGGGGCCAGTGCAGCTAATTTAGTGTCCAGGGGGCAGGAAAATGTCAATGGGTAATGCAGACGAACAAATATAACCTAAAAAGAAACACAACCGCTGAGTTTAAAATGTATAATGATGATGATGATAATGATGATATAATGGCAGAGAAAAAGTCTCTCATTTTAAATTGCAAAGAGAAAACAATCATAGTGATGTATTATGATTATTTAATAGAAGCTTGGAATGATTGGAGGTTTCCTCACATATATATTAATAATACCAATTATATACTGTAATTTTTAAAAATAAATATTTCAGGGATTATCCAAGACAACATAACAACACCTGGAGCCAACATACATATATTATGTTTTGTTGGAAATCACATCATTTGAAAAGAAATCTGTGTATAGCTGCCTCGTGTTGCACAATGTATTCCAATGCACAGTTTGTCAGTTATGACATTGAAAAAAGTCTATAGTAATAAAAAATAAAATGTGCAAGATCCTTTCCATAAATCAGTCCGTCCCCCCCACCCCTCAGCTGATGAATAATGAGAAATCCATAACCAATGCACACGGGAACTGCAGCTAGAGTGACTGGAATGTTATGTAGTTTTCTTCATGCAACAATGGATAGATGTGAAAATGTATTTCACAAGCGCTCCTTACCATCACTGTCACCCGAGGGCACTCCACAAGCAACTCCCAAACAACAATAAGCCAACATCACCCATGGTTTCCGAGCGGCGCAGGGACGCAGTGGCTTGTCAGCACCCAATTAGAGCCTGAGGGGGCAAATTAACACAAAAGCCAAGAAACTCCAATTAACACTGACACATTGATTTGGTGGCAGGCTCATCATTGTCTTAAAATTAGAATTAATCAACACGGCAGAGGGTGCCAAGTCGAAGGTCTGGCTAGACAAGTGTTAGTGCTTAGGGGGATGTGGGCTGCAGGCTGAAGATTAAGAGGAGTCTCAGTATTTATTCATATCGCCCCTGCTTTTTCTCTGCATCTATCAAAAATCAGACACAACACATTTTTTCCATTAACTCCACAGAGAGGACAATAACCAAGTTATGAATGCTATTTGATTAAAAAAGTGGTTTTCTGAATGCTCCTGCTAAGCATTAAGTGCTTAATCCAGCCTGTATATTCATTTGCAAATGACGAGAAAATGAAAATCTCAGTCAAGGACATGCCAGTTTATGAGTGTATTCAATGGCTGAAAAAATTCAATCTTAAGTTAGTCACATATAGTCTAAGAGTGTTGATTAGGATCACTGTGAGAATAGAAGCTGAAGGTTAGTCTGCTGTGCGCTCTCAGTGCTTTCTGGAAAACCAACCAAAAGAAGAGGGTGTCCCTCAAATCACCCTCCTCATCTAAACTCATTCCAAAGCAAAATACCTGGCTGTTATAGTGGATGCATCACTTCCTTCCTTCCCCTCATCTTTTCTTTTCATGTATCTCATTTTCTCCATTTCCACTCCCCTTGTTTCTTTATTTCTCATCCTCCCTTCTTATTGCAAGCTGCCCCTCCCTTCCCATTTCCTTCAACCCTTTTCTGTCGCCCTGGTTTTGTCAGCCTCTGCTACTCATTCTTTTTTTGTCCGCCATTCTTTGGGCCTTCCCCGCAGTGTCCTTGATGTTGGTAGTGAAACACATTAACACATCAAACTTTGACTCCATCAATATGCTCGGCCTTGGCACGCTGCCGCTGACTCCAGTTATTTGATCCTCTGCCTGCCAGGTGGTCCACGAGGATGCAGTGGATGCTGGATGCAGACAGACCTTGGGTTTAAATTATACTTTACATCTAAATGTTGTCATGGTGGCTTACGATATACCCTATCCTATGTAGTATGATATAAATGTTAAATTATATGAAGTGCATGATATTTTTTCCCATGTTTGCTCACCTCTGATGTTGTTGCTGATTAAAGTATGATGAGGTAAATATATTGAACTGTTCTATTACCCATGTACTTGTGGATATTTTCTGTTTTTTTTCCAATCAATGGGAGTTAATAGTTTAAATTTGAGATAAATCCTGATGTTTAACCCTGATAAGCATGTAGCATGGGAACAGTCATGTCATCCATTTCTTTTGGGGTATAACAGATGGGTCAGAGCAAAATGTATGAGGGGGCCACTGAACGGTTTGATGAGTGTGAAAAGTTAAACCGTTTATTACAGATCTTGTCCCAAGTAAACACCTGTGGAACATTTGGACTGTTGTGTTCCACAGCTCTATCCATCATTATCATCAAAACGCCAGACAAGGTTTTGTGAAGAATGGTGTTGACACCTCCAGTAGAGCTTTAGAGACTTGAATGAATTTATGGAAAGCTGCCCTGAAGCTGTTTAGGCAGCTCTCTGTTTCCCCTAGCTAATATATTTGGGGGGGGGGGGGGGGGGGCGTTCCTTTAATTTGCCACCATGTGCAGATCGTCAATTGTATAAAGTGGAGCATTAATTTAATAACTTGACAGACTTGCTTTTTGGCCCCAACAGAAACAGAAAGTCTGGGAGCCCAATGCTTCAAACAGCAGCATAAATACAATAATACAGTGTTTCACTGATCAAAGCAGAATTATTTTAGTGGACTGCATCAAAAGGGAATAAGTAATATTGATGATGTGTGCCTTTGAAAGTAGCTGAGCTGGCAATCGGTACTATTGAAGCGGGCATCAATTTATGAGCCAACAGGTGGACTCTTTGTTCAATATCTACAAGCTGCCACATTCAGACTGATAATTCTACTGTGAATGTTTCCAGCACCATAACATCTTTATGATGCGGGCACATAATGTCGCAATGTTGCTCAAAGTTAACGTGGGAGAGAGGAGCTCAGGATGAACGGACAGGTCAATTAAACACAAGGAGAAAGTGCTGCTGTGCTCTTAATGTTGTTTTTAAAACAGTCAGCACCAAATTTAATTACATTCATTGTAGTAACGAATGACATCCAAGCCCCCCCCCACCACATCTGCAATAAGACATCAGATTAGAAAACAGTTGTATCGCTCAATTGCTCTGGGGGACATTGACTATTGACTAAGGTATAGTCACTGAACCTGGAGGGGTTGTTGTTCTTGTTGTAGCTCTCTGATATCAACACAGACACCACCTGGGTATTTAAAACAACCGCTTTATTGCTTGGGCATTTTGTATGTTTTAAAATCTTTGAAAAGTTCCTTAAAAGTTCTGTAAAGAGGTTTTAAGAGTCTCTTGATCATCTGATTGAGCTTCAGATGTGCACAACTTGAATGAATGTGACAACGTCCCTTAATGAACTTGGCCACAACCAGAAACATTAGTATACCAAGTTAATTTAGGCGTATTTGGTAATGTATTGTTTTCTTAATTTTACAATCTTAACCTAATATGGAATGTATTATTTATTCATTGATGCTTATAAATGAATCATTAATGTATCATGAGCTCAAAGACTTTCTGTAACAGCATTAACACAGCCTTGTACCCAGGGTCCATGTAGTGTTCTCCACAGCTTTTGAAAGTTTCCTTCTGATGGAGACCTCTGTCTGCTGAATGCTGTGAGGTAAGAGCCAATTCCTTGTGCCTTGAACACTACAGACATGGATGTTATTATCAGTTCTACTATTACTTTAATAACATGATAAATTGAAGGCAGTGGAAAGGAAACAACACAAGATTAAATACTTTTACTGCTTCAAGGTCCATTGGAGAGTAATACAAAAGCAGATTACAGACGTATAATAAAAAGTATCCTAACAAAATATAATAATTTACAATTAATGATATTAAAGTGTGATTTATTCCTCTCTGCACACTTCTAGTCTCACTGGTGGAATCTGGTGACTGATTATTTCATCCCATCTGGAACAAACAGCTCAATGATATTTTACTAAAAAACAGACTCAAAATTATTTACTTTATTACAAATAACACTGCACAGACTGACATCTGTTGTTTCACACGATTATACATTGTCTAGTGCATCCAGCATCTGGATTAGGGCCACAGAACCAGTGGAGATGAGCATCACAGTTTAGAATTGATAAGATGATTGATGATCCCAGTGAGTAAAATAAATATTTGCTGTTGTAAAAGTGGGAAAATTCTTCTGTGAGAAAATACAAATATCACAACACAGAATCCTAAACTGAATATAAATGAATCATTTAAGGAAATGGCTTGTTTAAGCAAAATATTATGTTCTAAAAATGAATAATAATAAAAGCAAAGTGAGTGAGAAAACAAAAAAGAAGGAGCTGCTGTGTCTGCATTTACAAACATGAAGAATTAATGGTAAAAATGAGTTATTTTTGCTGTAGGAGACACATGTGACAGCTCATTCACAAGACATGGTGGTGAATAATCAGGGTCTGTATTTTCTAGGGGTCTTGTCTACACTGACGTCTGTGCTGCTCGTCTCTGGGGTTTTTTGGAGGTATGATCACCTCAGTCATACAAGTTACTGAACCTTTCCCCCTGCTCCACTGTGCTGCCTACTCAGATGTGACCCATCTTACGACACAGTCTCCCCAAGCTACTTCTCTACTTATCTTTCCCTTACCCATCCACAGCTACAACAGCAAGACACCTTGGAATTGGAACAGATATTAACCTAACAGTCTGAATTACATCTTCATCATCTTCTTATTACCTTGATAGGGTCACACCTGGAATAAGAGATCATTGAATAAAGACATATGGAGTCTCTCAACTTTCATTTTATAACGTCCTAATGGAGTTTTCACAGCATTTTGCCACATCGACATCCGGCAGGTACCAGCTGCCTTAAGACACATTCCCCCGGATCGTGTGTAAACAAGGAGTAGGACGTATTGATGGAGTCATAATCAGACTATCCTCTGTAACATGTAAATAATAAAATGGTTTATTTTATTAGCAACTAATGTTAAAATAATCAGAATATTATCTTTTTCAGAATGAGCTCAATAGTTAAAATGTCCATATAAACGTAGTCTAGTGTAAACGTAGAAATATCCTACACCTTCCCTGAACCTAGTACTGTCTCATTCCAAGTCAATAAAGCCATTTCTTGGACATATTTTCTTTAATGTCTAAATTTAGAATTTACTAGTATTGGATTTATTATAATCCCATTAGTGGATTAAAGATGCCAACAGCTCAGATTGCTATTTCCTATATCTTGGGAGCGGGGATCCTACTTTGAACTGATTCTCCTGAGGTTTGCTCCTCTTTATTGTCTTCTATGGTGACGTTTTTGCACTTTTTTTTTTTTTATTACATATTTTGGAGTGAATCTCGAGCTGTGCTTGTGGTGGGTCTGTAAAGTTCACCGAGATTCAGAATATGAATCTTTACAAATAAACAAGAGTTGACATGTATGCATTGTAAGTCAATGTCAACGATGTAATCATGACTGGCTCCTGTAAGTATCAACACTGGTTATCTATCGCACACTCCAGATAATTCTGTCTGGTATAAAAATGTAATAAATTGTTACTTACGTTTGCATGATTGCTAAGTTATGCATCGTCTAGACAGCGGCGCAGAGTCTAGTGTTTCTGACATAAACGTAAAACATGATATAGAGTATCATCATTAAGATGCCTGTTTCTTACCAACTTTCTCCTGTGGTCATCTTGCTTGAACTATTGGCTACACTGCCCCCCATGATTTCCGATGTGTAAACACTCATAATAAAATGTAAATCCTCCCAAAACAGCAAATACCTGCCGTTCCCAAGCTATCTCCTCTTGCAGCGCTAACCTGCTTTCTGACAACGGAGGGCTTTTGTCAGTTTGGCTGAACTCGTGCTGACCCGACTCCTTCAGGTAAGCTGTTTGACTTTGCCAGCTGCCAGATCATCCCTTGTGGGCCCCAATAAATATTCTAAGGTGTTTCATGTTGCCCAGAGGGAAAGCAGCCTTTCTTCTCACTGACTCTGGGCTTTGTAGTTAACCCTAACAGCGCATAGAGGTACCACAAAACATGACTCGTTCTTTGTAGCCTCTCTTCTCCGCCTGTAAATCAGTTCTTTATACTGTGGTGGCATTATATTTTATGGATTTATCATGGCACCTGCACCGTCTGAAAAGACTTTGGTGCAGCAAAGGTAAACAAGTGAGATGTTTATGTAAGAGAGAGCCCATGCAGAGAGCTGCATGTAACTCTGCCAACACATTGAATGAGTAACAAATTGTGTTTAGACGCTAGAGTGATGTGCTCCTATCGTACAAAAGCTGAATGCAGCAAAACATAATCAATCCTGGCGATTGCAAAGGATAAGTGGGAGAAAAACACATCTCAAAGGGAGATTTTGATAACGTTATAGATAGATAATTCTATTGTCATGACATCCTCAAAGCATGCAACAGACATGTTATTCAGTTCTAGGTGTCAGTTTGTCATGTGACAATCATATTGTGTCATTTAATTTGATAAGAAAAATGTCTTTTGTATTTCACATTTCCCAGCATGATCATGTAAACGAATCCAGAAATGTTTAATATAACCAGTTTTATTTTAAGAATGTCATTTAAAGTCTTTACATAATTTAATGTTTGTCAGATGACTTTCAACATCATCAGGGGTTTCAGTGTCTTCCTGTCAAACTCGGGTATTGACCTGTTGTATTCAGGAGCAGTAGAAGCCCCAGTAACGATTTGGTATTCAATGTTTTGCTCATGGGCGCTCTGGCAGCATACACAGATATTAATAGTGTATGCTGTTGTAAGGTTGCCTGCGGCTTCCGTCTTTGCCCTCTTCTGCCTCAGATTCTTTCTCTTCATATTTTACAGACCCAGTTGTATCACACCTGTCTACCTGATGCCCACAGCCAGTTTCCCTGCATCTCTGTGCATCATCACACTCTCTTTTAGATCAGCTACCTGCTTCCACAGCACATCCTCATTTGTTTAATGGTTCCTCAGTATGTATATGAGTAGTTAGCCTTGTTTACCTCCGGGTTATTTTGCAGTCTGACTCTGTGTTTCTGCAGGATTACAAGTCACACCGGTTGACTTCTGGTTGGGAATTTATTCCCTTTAGGGCAAATCTCTCGAGTAGCTGCAACACAGACTGTGTGTAAAGTTGTAGTACAAAAAATATATTTATCAGGAAAACAGATGCCGCCATCTTGTGCTTTTGGAGCCAGAATTTGCAGGAGTGATTCTGGTGCAGAGCCGCAGTATAAAGGTCCTGCTCATACATGTGCTTGACCAACCTACGAGTCAGTCTCAGCTGTCAATCATGACGTTTCACCCCGTTTTTTTTCTAGCATCAAAAAATGAATTAAAACCAAACAGATGCATCCATGTGATACTGTAAATGACAGAAAAAATATTTGAGAAAATTTGGATTTGACGTGTTTGACTTTTTAGTTTGGTTCATGTCCCATGGACATAGCGGGATATGGGATTTATGTCCTACACTGCAGCCAGCCACCAGGGGGAAATGCAGATGTCATGTCGTCCATCTGCCAACAGTTGATTTATCTGGTAATGGTTGCATTGATTAACCTGGTGTTCATCGCATTTGTATTTTGCCCAGGTCTCCAAACAGGGACACTTGATTAGGGACCCTTTGCTTTCATTGTTTCAACCCACAGGGACGATTTTAGCATCACTTTTCAACAGTCGTCCCTTAAATGTTAAGAAATGAACAATGCAGACAACAGCCCATTGTCTCCTGACATATATGGTTTCTAAAGTCACAGTATATATTTTTGTATTGAACCATAATCTGTCCCTGTAACTTACCTCAGTGCTGTAAGAGCCTAATTCACGTGTCATTGTGTGGTTGAATTTAATGTCTTTCAAGTACAGGAGTCAGCTGATGCTCCTCAACTGAGTGAACTACTTTGCTTTGAATTTTTGACCTCTTTCTTTATCTGTCCACTCTGCTTTTTCACTCTCAAATTCTTTATTTATGTCCCTTACTTTTTTAATTTCCTTTAATTGGGTCTCAGTCATTTATTTGATCTCTTTCCATTTCTTTTCTATCCTCTGTTTCAACTGTAAAGTCTTTCTTTGCCAGTGTCCTTTCTTTTGTTCTGCTTCCTGGTTTAGCTACACACATTTTCAGTCTCTCAACACATTTGTTTCCACTCTTCACTGAGATTCCCCACTGCTATCATGTATGTATGGCATGAATGTGAGAGTATATGTGTTTTTACATACCAAGAGATGGAGAGAGTCACCCAAGATGTTCTTCTTCTTCTTATAGAAAAATATTTTTCTTTCTGCTGTGTGCCAGAAGCTGAAGTGAAGTTTGCCAGAAGTGTTGACCAAGTCAACTTAATGCTCACTAATCCCTGAACCATTCCCACTCTCTGTCTCTCTTTCTCACGCTCTTGCTTGCACAAACACACACACACACACACACACACAGACTTTTCTAAAACTCCACACCTGGCCCCTACGTCTGCCTTGTTACTGTCTCCTCAATAATTCACTGCTCCCAAGACTTTCGAAACATCTTTTATTCATGCTCTGGAGAAATGTTCAACTGCACATGCACTCACGCACACAAACACACGCACACACACACCTAATCTTGCATTTACAAAGCATACATTTTTTTCCCCTTATGCTATCAGCCCGCCACCTTCATTGTTTGACAAATCAATTAATGAATAAATACGCTGCTGGCATTCCTTTCTCAGCCATTAGATATCTGGAAGCACAAAATGTAACACAACAAGGTCTCTATACACAAAGATTTATCAGCAGAGTTTTAAATCTGGTGTCAGCAGTGGTGAGATGTTTTAGGTCAACTGATAATTATCGTTTATCTAGAACTGATGAAGGGACCAAGGAAAAAGAGACAGAGAGAAAAACATTTCTGATTCTCCAGATAACATGACTTGAATATGGTCAATGGAAAAAAAATCAGAATGTAGCGCAAAACTCTTCAGGAACCACTGTCAGGGACTACTGTAAATGAAAAGTAGTTGCAGGCTGCTCATAAAGTCACTAAATGGCGCTCTATCAGGGTTACGTCAATGAGCCCAGTAAATCACAACATCAGTGCCTCATATTTGGATTAAGATTAAATTAAGAATTCAAGATCCTATATTACACTGTTGAGCTTCACTTTACTTATTTCAAACCTATGCACTTGGTCTCACAATGTGTTGTCTGGTGTAATGTTTGCACCGTCTTCTGTTAGTCCCCTACATCCAGATAAACAGTTCATCTTTCTACCTGGCATAATGTCCCCTCAGGACGTAGCTGAATGATGCTGGATGACGTTATAGTTTTGGCACCAAATCATTTGGAGAGCACGATGGCCAGTAGGACATGTTCAACAGCCAACCAGCGGTGTAGCCTCATCAGTCAGACCATAATGATGGACCATGGGCGGTGCAGCCAAAGAACAAACTCAGTGTTCCGAGGAAGGATTACTTAAAAAGAGAGTTGGATTATTATTGGTTTGGCTTTTCCTCAATAGAAAGCATATTTTGTGTTATTACTTTCACTGACAGAGAAAACGTCGTCAGAATCATATGAGTTATGGTATAGTGATATTGCCTGGACTCAACCATTCTAATGGTGGCTGTGCATTATCCATTAAACTGGAGCTGGAGCACAGCTAAAGATGTTTCAGTCTGTTTTTTAAGATCCTCAGTTTTCTCTGCTTTTCTCTGTGTGATCTTGTTGACGTCTTTGCAAAGGCCCAGTTTAGGAGGCTACAAACTTGGCTCCCTCCGAGTTGTTGTGTTGTCTTTGTACTCAAAGCCGGACAACACAGAGTAAATGATTTTCAGTCCCAGCTTGTGACGCAATGACAAAATGTATTCTCTTCACTGCTTTGACTACAGTTTTGTGGTATAATTTTAAAAATGAGTTAAATCCATATACAGTATTATTTGCAAGGTATGCAGATGTAAGCTGAAGTACATGTACGTCAGTATTAGTCATAAGTTTGAATTGTAGTAGATTACTATTTAGTGGTATAAAATTCGACTCCCACACCTGGTGGATAAAATAGCTATTTTTGCCTTATTTGAAATTCTCTTCCAGGGAACACGTTCATAAAATGATGACCTGAAGTGTCACTTTGAACAAGTTGAATCCAGTTCACTTCTAATCTCCTCTGACGTGTGTTGTGGGAATCAATGAGCAAATAAATAAGCAAATCCTGATGAGTGTGAGTGGCCTAGCATGGGCACATCCACACACTCAGAGGTGCATATTTATACAGACTGAGGTTCCACATTTGCACACATGAATGCACTCTGATGATAAGTGTGTTGACGTACACGCAGGAAAGATGGGCGCTCCCTCGCGGTCTCATGATCAGGGACAGGTGAAGTTGCAGACACACATTCTGGTGGCATTTTTGCAATTAAAGTGGACCCTGTGGCTATCTTTCCGCTGAGTGCACAAGCCAAATATCAGGGCACGGAGCAGTGCTGCTTTGCTCCCCTAGTGGAACTAATTAGATGTTCCCAAAGGACAGCCCTGTCATCACATTGTTCTGCCCACAATACAGCCTCATGTGGCCCTGCGAGGGAAGCAGTGGGCCAAAATAACCCAGTGAATAACTAAATTATACCAAGTGCCTCAGTCCAAAACTATGCATTTTAAAAGAAGCTGAGACTCGACATTCGATATTTCTAAACCACAACGGTCTGCTCGATCTACTAATGTCACGTGTTTTAGACAAACAACATAAAATGCTTTGGCATACTGGAGCTTTTAAAATGCAACAGAATAATTTCTCATTTCTCTGCTTTTTGCAACAGCCGACAACAAAATTTGGACGACAGCGTTGCAATGAAATAATCAACAAGTTCTCCCATCGTGGCCAGTGTTTTAAGATTGCTTCTGCAAAGCTCTTTAATGTGTAATATCTATTGTCAGAGCAGAGTAACAGTGCCAACAATCATTTACTTCAAGCTTAATGTATTCTACATTTTATAGAAAGCACAAGTTCCACTCTGCTTCTGTGGATTCCTCTCTGTTCCTCTCTCATGAGTTAAATATGATACTGGAGTATTCTGCTCATATTATACTGTTAGTATATTGGGTGTCTGCTGCTATTCTCACAAAACAGATCCTAAAGCACCACATTTTATTGCCACATTTACAGCTATCATGATTTTTTTTTTTGTCGGCATGCCTGGCTCAAACCTCACGAGAACTGTAGATGTTGGAAGTTGCGCAAAGCAAACATAAAACTGTTCAAATGCTGTGTTCAGCTTTTATTTGCATGTCTTGTTATTTAATCAACTGTTGTGGATGAATTGTGTCTGTTGGCTAAAGTACAAAGTGAAACTCTGGGGCGTTCTCTGGTAAATGTCATGGTATGAGTATGTAGAATGAATAATATTACCCAGAGCCCTCTGGGGCAATCACTCCATGACATTACAAGTCAGAGTTTACAACTATGGCAAAGACAAAAACACAAGCAAACGGACAGTATTTCACTACCCATACACAACATTCAGGAAATACTAAAGCGAATGTAAAAAAGGGATTTACTTTAATAACTCACACCCTGTACTTAGAAATACATATTAAACAAAGGAAATGCAGAAATTTGTACTACATGCGAAGACAACAATTCCCACCCTTTAACTCAGACTTTTTGATTATTTTTTCCAATTAATGTATTATCTAAAATATTCTGTTAATTCTACTGGGGCCCTTATCTATTATTAAGATTTAAAGAGCTGATAAACCATGATGCCATAGATTAGAAATATTCATTAATTCCACATGAACTCATTAATTCAACATGAACTCTATGTTTACTAAGGCCCTATAAGAAGTTCATTATTATGAGTGTTTCTCATTAGCTGAGTATAATTGGATGTTCTTCAGCAACATTCATGCCATGACTCCTATGTTGTCTGAAACAAAGAAGCATTGCTAAGTGAGAGTGCACACGGTGGAGCCATTATTCCCAAAGAGAACATAATTTGTAGAGTGAGGACAGGAATTTGTGCCGTGATGTATAGGCTCCAACCTATTGTTAGACTCGTTTCCTTATTATGCTTCCACAAAACAACCTAGTGCTCTAGCACCTCGTTCACAATGGTGTGCAATTTTGATGCTTTGGCTTCAGACAACAAAGAGCCACACAGATGAATGGGATGCTGAGAGACACTGGCCGTGTGTTCCAGCTGTGAGCGCAGCTGATGTTTCACTGAGAGTGAATGTGCCAGGTCACTTTCTCTAGCGTCACTGCAAACCTTGTCAAGAAGAACTGCCAGTGACCACAGGGGATCCGGGCTTCCACAAATGAATCTGTGAGCAGAAAGGAGAGGACAGGCGGGCGTTCACCTCAGCGGGCCTGTCATTCTGCTCGCATACATCAACAGGGGACCTGCTGGGATCAACAAGGCCGAATGGAGGGCCGTCGCGTTGACAAACAGGAGCATAAAGGGCAAGTGATACTACCAATCGACATACTAAGCACTAATCAATGGCTAGCAAACATCAGAAGAGTTCAGGGTTCATTATAAAACCACGACAGGGAAGATATAGTTAGTGGATTCCAGCAACTTGCAAAAAAGCTAATATTTCATAGTGTATATGAGATATAATAATACCGCAAAATGAGTGTCAACCAAAAATATATCAGATAATCATATGAATATACATATCTATATATACATTGAGTCATATGTGTTGCTAGCCTCAGCTATTTGCAGTTGCTGCTTTACTACTGTTTCAGCTAGAATGGCAGTCGAGTAGTACAGTATACCTCCATCAAGGTCAAACAACAATCCTACACGTCTCAGGAGAAGATGAATGAAAAAGTGAAGTAGTCTGATCATCTACATCAAATTGTTCAAAGTCACAGATCTCAACACAATAAGAATGTCTGGTTGATGGTGACTCATCCAAATCTGAAAAAAAAACATTTCCTGGAATATTGATAAAGATGTTGAAAAATCCTCTTTTGCATTTCACCATGTTGAGTCCTGGATCTGCGTTTTAACCATTTTAATCCGCTGTGCACCACAATTGAACGTCCCTGTTCCATTTGTGGAATCCTGCACAAACAAATAAATTCAGGTGTCAACACAACCTCTTGTAATCTATTGTGACACAAGGGGTAACCTGAATAACAGAATGTTGGCCAGATTTTTATTTCAGTGAATTCAGCACAACTGACAACAAATGAGTAAGACAGGAATGATAACGATGGGATGACGGGGGTGGGGGACAGTTCTAATATCATCCAACATCATGTTGAATAAATCATTTTAAGACTAAGGTCTAAAATCCATCCAGTAACCTCAGCAGTCATGTCAAAGAGAAAGGAGGAAAAAAAAAAAAGAAATAACTGAGATGGAAAAATCATTTAGAGTCTGATATGAACCAGCTGGTAACAGTAGCACAGCTCATTCTGGCTATAGTCACCTTGCTCTGCCCACTCAGGGCATCTATACATCGCCAAGCAAACCACAGCGCTGCCACAATCACAATGAGCGTGATTGCAGCTTTAATCCACTGTAGACAAATGCATTGTTTTCAGTGTTTAACTTGCTGTGACACAGTTTAGCATAAACTTAACAGTGTGGGTGGTGACAATCCTCCGGGGCTTCCACTGACTGTCGGCGTTAAGTAGTATTGGCATGTGACCCGTATGCTGAAAATTCAAACTTGGCTCAGCTTGGTGGAGTAGCGGTGCTGTTCAGTGATGCGTTCAGGTGCTGGAAACATGTGCACTTGATGCTCATCTCATTACAGCTGGAAGAGCAGTAAACCAGAGATTAGGTTTATGTTGCAGTGATCCTGTTGGGGATAGTACCTCTATCACTAACCACTTAACTGTTATCGATACGGCCCCTCATTTGAACGAGCGAGTCTGCTAAATGTGTGGTATCCAGGCCTGGTGCCATTCACCCTGAACCACAGAGCTTGGTCAAATGTGTATTTAGCAGCAGAACGTCACTGAAATGACTTCATGTCAGTGTAAGTACCACAACCATTGGCTCTCACTGGATCAACTCGCAGAGGCAAGATAACTGTGTTGCATTTCCACACAGACCTTGTGAAACTTCTGCGGACACAAGTTCTCGCCACCGACAAACTAAACTGTGAGGGCAGCACTGACCTCTGAAGGAGAAGATAAAGTAGCTGGTGTTCACACCCAAAACAGCCATACGTTGGGTGGGGTCTGGTACCTTGAGATATTATTGAGTTGATGACATTTGATGCAGGAAGCAATCTACCACAAATCCATGCTTTCATGCACTGTATTCATTGGCTATTGGACTGCTTTGCCAGATATTTATAGAGCAGTAAGGTGACCTCATTCAAAAAAAGAGAAGGCTGCACCTCATTCAGTCTGAACGTGGCCTTGGCCTTTCATATTATTTTGAAATACTGTATAATGACAGTTACTATCTCACCTGTGGATGTGTGAATGAATTTCACTGTGCCATTGTGCAGTGAGACCAGCCACTGGGGCTTTGTCTTGTGGTACAATGTCAGAGCACTTCCCTCGGTGCTGGTCACACAAACACAATAAGTCATTCCACCTTTATGTCAAGCAGCTGAACTGACGTTGTTTTAATTCATTGAGCAAATTATCTTTTTTGTGGTCTGGTTGCTGGTCTTAATTGGGGTCACAGTAGGAAAATCAAGATCCATTTTTACCTGGGATGACAGAGAAAATGGTTTTAAAAAAATCCTTCCTCTGGCTCCTGATTCAGATCTGCACCAAAATTGTATGGGTTCTTCCCTGACCCATCACACATGCTGCTACCAATTTTCGTGAAAATATGAAAAACAACTGGACGGGGTGAAAAGCTAACAAAGTGCATATAAATAACAGTAAAGTATTGAAGTTTAAGTGCACACACACACACATTTTGACATTCTAGTTTTTAACCAAACTTCTAAATTGGTATTAGCAGAAGGCTAGTGGCATGGGTCATTGTTAGGGGGTTTCCAACTATAGGGAAGATGCAGACTTCTGTATGACGCCAATCACACAATTTAAGGGGGCTCTCACACAATGGTCATATTCAACCATTGTCACAGGTCCCCTTAAGTCCCAGGCAATTGCTTACTTCCCGACCCTGTTGCAATGACCCTGAATAAAGCTATGTAATGATGCTAATATTCTGTGACGTACTGATACAGTACAAAATACTTAAATTCAACACAAAGTGACTTTTAAAAGCACACTACTGTAAAAGGGTGTGTCACAAGCATAGGGCAAATAGCTGCCCGTCATCTGAAGAAACTAGAGAGAGCTTCACTGGGATATGTTTGAGTGGTGTTAACGAATCTGGAGTTGGGAGGCTTTTTCCCTTCACTTGACACTAAATGACACCAAACGTTAAAAGTAGAAGAATCTGACCTGAATGTTATTTCTTCCCTTGTTCTCCAATGATTCTAATATGACGATACACAAATGGACAGGTGCTTGTATCCAACATGCAAATGAAGGGGAAGCAGGAGTATTCCAGCGCAGAGCTGGAATGTGCTACATTACCCTGCAGACAAATGGGTGCATCAGCGCGGAAGTGACATCCATTGTGTGAGTAAGTGTGTGTGTGTGGAGTTTTATTTTTAAAAATGATAACCCGAGCTGATGTGCGTGTTTAATGCAGACACAGCACCCTCCACTGTGAACACGTACCCACCAGTTCTTTAAGTGTAAATCACGGTGAATCAATGTTTATACACCTGTCCTCCTCAGTCGGCTGTTGTGGGAGTTGGTAGCACTTAGTAGCACAGCCTAGAAGAGGCAGGCGACTCATTGCAACAGAAGGTAGGATGGTTGTTTGGTGCTGCACTGTCAGTTGCTGCAAGCTGCTACCTCCTGTTGAACCTGTGTTCACTGGACTCTGAACACAAAGTCTGCAGAGCGAGTGGAAGGAAGACAGAGATACATTATGTGGGTACGGAGAAAAAGGAATGGTTTATGAGTTGAAATGAGGTGAAAGAAAAGAAAATTAAGAGAAAAACAAAGTCCCAGTCAGAAATTATTGTCATGCTCATGTAAAATACAGAAGAAAAGTTTCTTATTTGATCATAACCGACAAAATACACTCACCAAGCACTTTATTAGGAATTATTATTTATTTATCAGGACTAATCCTTGAGAACTACCTTTTCTCTCAAACAGTCTCACTTCTTGAAGCCATACATTGCAGAAGATGTTGAAAACATTCCTTTGAGATTCTGAGGAAGATGATGACATGTTCTTGAAAACAGTCTGAGACATGGTGCATTATCAAGATGTGAGAGTAATAAGGTGAGGAAACCATGGCCATGAAGGGATGAGTCAGAAAATACTTATATAGGCTGTGTTTACGTAGACAGCCCTGTTCCGACTGGTGATAGGACGTCACTTTGATTATGATGCTATATGAATATTCTAATATTCCAATTTCATTACATCCAATGACTTGTTTACACCAGATCCAAGGTCATGGATCATCACCCAGTTGGTAACTGTGCAAATTCCAATGCGATTAAAACGTTTACATGTCTACATGACGCAACGAAGGTCACAACACTCCTCATGTCTGGATTTGATTATTGCTTTGTCCGAGTATCACCTCACTTTGTTAAGCTCATCAGGAAATGCTGTTTGCATGTCCTGTTCAGACTCTTCATTGGTTAGTATTGGAACATCCTGTGTAATGATTGCTTGGAATTCAGAGGCTAAAGTTTGTAGAGGAAACTTCCCAAAAATCAATACACCACCATCACCAGTCTGGAGTGATCACACAGGTCAGGGTGAGTCCATGGATTCATACAAGAAGATTTCAGAAAAAACTCAAACCAACGTGTCTGTCACAAACAAACATATCAAACCACTGAGATCATATTCTTTCCTGATAGAAGATTGACTGATGATCTAGATCTGCAAGATGTTACTCATAGCACTGCTGCCACATGACTGACTGCTTATTACACAAATAAGCAGGAGTACATGTGTTTCTAATGCCCAGTAAATGTATGTATTAATAGTTAATTGTATTATAATAGGTTGTGCATGGGTTTAGCATGTACTTGGAGAGTGACATCACTCAGAAATATCCATATATAGACGTAACAGCAACATAAAAGAACAAGTGTCTGTACCTAATGCATTACACATCAATGTCAAGAGAAAGTATGAGGAACGTATAGACAAAGGAAAGTGACCTCAAGAGTGTTGACCTCTATCTTGGCAAAGAGATTTCAGTGTTCTTAAAATAGAAGTACTCATTAATGACATGTCAAAACATTAGCAAAGGCTGCAATTAAGATGAGAGAATTACTTAACTATTTGGGGATCTAATTACTTATCACATAAAGTTGTTTATGGTAATGCCATCAAAGTTAATAAGGTAATAAAGATATGCAATTAAATTTAAAAAAAATCAAAAGAAAATACAAGCAACGGCTCCCTTCAGAAAAATTGCAGTCACAGTCTTCGTGCAGTCGGTCAGTAAATAGTTAATAAAAGTATCTACTGTGTATAAAAGTACAGATTTGCTTCTTGACAATGTAGTAAACCTCTTTAACTCAGATTTAATAAAATATCTACATTTAGCAAACATACTACAACTCTCATTGTTCTTCTATAAGTAGCAGGAGATCTGCCCATGTGTGACAAGAATACATGCTCTCTCTGCACATGGCACAAGATTTGGTTTTTAGATTGAAACCAACAGTTTTCCTCATTCTACTTGTTTATGTTCCAGCAAAGTGGATTATGCTATCACTTGGAATGCACAAGTTGTGCAGGCTTGATGTTGCCAAGGCACCAGCATGCTCCACTTTGAAGTAATCTAAGTGAAATCATATGAAAATCTGAGTTCTTTTTCTAAATATTCAGTTCTTCTGCTTTAAAGAAACCACAGTTTTGCAAGAAGCATAATAAAAAAAAAACCTTCAGTTCAAGAGAAATGGTCATGATAAATAATTGTGTTAAATCCTCAGGATCTGAAAAAAAAGCTTTTCTTTATGCGAAAACTTTTTCACTTTTTTTCCATGCATGCAAATTTAGTGAAAGTTACAGGAACTTTGAAGCAGGAGAAAAGAGAAGCAGAGTCGTCTCCATGTGGGAGGAGGAGACGCAAAACAGAGGCTGGAATCATTGCAAAATGAGAGAATGTATCAGGCATGGCTGCATGTTGAATAACTAATTCAATTCAAAAGTAGAACTTCTGACTGAGAGGCAATATTGTCTCGTCACACGCCATGTGCGTAGTACTGAACTAAGACTGAACGTGTGGAAGGACAAAAATCAGTAGATCAGTGTTTGTGAACTGGAGATTTACATGGTAACGTTTGAGGAGTCACACATCAAAAACCTTTGTTCTTTGTCTTGCAACATAGAATTTGCAATATTTTTGAAAGTGCTCATGGCTATTACAAGAATTAAAATAGCTCAAATTAGTAATAAACATAAAATGTACTAAAAACATTACATACTCCCTGAGTAGCGTACATGTGTCTGATCACATGAGACCAGAATCTAGTCTTGTTGCACTGGTCTGAAATGTATTTTGCTCTCATCACATAGTGGGATCCACACAGTAAACTGGTCCACTGGTTCAATCACCATGAAATCTTTACTTTTCTCTTTATTTACACCAGAAAAGACCTGGTGTCCTTTTACATCACCGCTGCTCCTCACATTCAGTTACCTGTTACTGTTACAGCCCTGTCTTCTGCTGTTGGCCACAGGTCCACTGTCCGAAACGGTGATGTAATATTTTTGCATGAGGGCACCTTGACGGAGTCTTGTTCATGGAAAGAGAGTCTGTAGTCAAGTGATTCAGACTAGTGACCCCATGGTAACAGATCGGTTTCTTAACAAGCCTCTATTATCCCGTCAGAATCAGAAATGAGACGTACTCTCTATACTCATAGAGCATAGTCCTGCACTGAAGTGTCATTGATGGTAGATGGTATTGAATCCTGTCAGGTCCAAATTTTGTTATTCTGTCTCCAGTGTACATGTGGAAAAATTCTGTTACAATAAATATTATTTTTCTGCCACACGATAGAAATGTAAAGTCAGTAATTGCTGTAATAGCTCAAAAATCACAACAAAAAATCCCTTTTTTAAAACTCATACTGCAAATATCAATATTCTTGACCAGCGACACCTTATTAGAGTCATCAGTGGATAATGTGGCTTCATTCATGTAAGAAGAGCTGAGAAATAAATAAATAAATAAAAAGTTGGATTAACCTCAGGGATCATAATGTAGATAATGAATTATAAGGTGGAGTGTAGGCGTGAGTGTTTCCTGCAGCGCACCAGAAATGACCTTTACTTACCTCTACACATGGCTGGATATGTATAAAACTTATAAAACGTTATGTGGTGTATGTGCATATGGAATTACATGGATACATAAGTGTCAAACATTACATTACTCTTTCCCTGCCTGTTGGGCTGTGATGTTTGTGGAGGTTTGATGTTGTCATCATCCAATTATTATATATCAGATGTGTTTACATAATCTATGTGCTTGTGACACAAGTCTCAGTCAGTCCTCTTCAAACAGAAACACACAAGCAACTTACTTTTTCTCGTCTTTGAAGAACAAAGACACCTTGAAAAGTAAACTAATGTGCTGCAGCAAACAGGGACACAAATGTGTATTTATTCCACACGGGAGGTGAATTAGTTAAATGGCTTCTCTCTGTGTAACAGCAATAAAGTACACTCCTGTTTTTGTTACTGAAATAAACAGCACTGCTCTCCATGCGTCCGTGCTGCTGAGAGACGCACAGTAGGCAACTACTGCTACTTTCCATCTTTGTTTTTTATTAATGTTAATAAGATTATGATATGCAGATTTTTTTCTGTACAACTTCCTGGATCTCCTGCCTGTGCGTTCCTGCCTTGTCCTCATTTTGCCTCTCATCCTGAAAGTGGGTGTTGCTGGCTGGGTGTTGCCTCCAGTTCCCTCATCTCTCCCAACTCTCTGCACCTCTACCTCATGTATATATGATATATAAGGACCAGCTCCCCCACTGACAGATCATCATATACCCTGTGGTATCATTGCTTTGGTTTAATGAGTCTGAGTTTTGGAAAAGACATTTTATCTTTTCGCCTGCTCGCCTGAATCTAATTATTGTCTCTTCTCTGCTCAGGATCACATGTTTGCCCTCTGCTCCTCTGCCACGCTCAGCCAGTTCCTCAGCCACACTTCCCCCTGCACTCTCTGGATGCTTTCAGATATGCACTGACAACTCCCTGGAAAAAGATCTGTAAAATGTCTGAGCTAGCCCATGTGGGAATGCAGCAGGAGAATGTATGGAAGATTCACAATGAGCGAGTGGGTGCGACGATGAATTTTCTGAAACAGGACGGACATGAATCTGGAAGAATACAAATGTGTGAGTGTTGAAAAAGAGGAGCCATAAACGCAAAAGATGCCAACAAACATGTCAACTTGGAAAGAGAATGGGATTCGAGAGCTTTTGGCAGTAAGGGCCGATGCCAATGTTCCGGAAATGACCCTCTTTTTGTGACCCAGTCAATCTCCTGCTGCATTCTCCACATGTGAAAGGCAAACTCTGCAAATGTCAACAGTTCAGGTGTGAAACCAGCTTCTATCTGCTCTAAACTGACCTGGAACCCCTGGTACCCCGCTGGTTTGACAGTTCATCTGTGGTATCCATCTACCCTCTCTGCAAGATCACGCTGTACTCTGAGCTTGTGTTGTATTCTTATTGTGAATTTTAAATTGTGTGTCAGCCTCTTTGTCATGCCAGTACACAACAGCTCAAAACCTTTATATCTGCTGTTTCTGACCTCAAAAACAGAACAGGGGACAGTTCGGTGGCTGATTAACCCAGTTCCTTATGGATGGGTGGGTGTAGCTATTAAAAAACCCTGACCCTGGTACAGTCTGCATTGGTTCAGGGAGCTCACTGAACTCCCTTGTAACTATCGCCAAAAATGCATAGGGATGTTACAGAACTTACTTGTAACTGTGCTACACAGGGACAGAAAATGTCACAAATAAAAGCACATCAACTCATCAGTAACATAATAATACATGAAGAGAATCAATGTTAGCATGCAAACTTCAGCCCTCGGAGTCTGTGCTGCTCACTTTTTTTTTTCCAGTAGGTCATTTAGCAAACTACTAAAGTCCTAATGAGACCTATTATTTGTGTTTCAGGTTCTCTTGACAACAGGAAATATTCCCTCTCTGACGACCCCACTCTGTGTGCGTGTGTGTGTGTGGATATTCTTCTCTGAACTTTAATTTGTTCCAGCTTTCTGCTGAGTCTGCATTGTGGGTTTTTTTACTTGCATGGCTTCAAATGCATTTTATATTGTTCAAAGAACTGCCCATACAACCGTTGGCAGCTCCAGCTACTTTGAGTAGTAAGGGGTGCAGTGCCTTGCTCAGAGGCACCTGGATGCTCTTTAACAGGTTTAGAAAGCAGCTAAAACATGTTGCATACTATACTTTAGAATGTGGTCGTTTGAAGCGGCAGTTCCAAATGCAGCTTACTGTGCATCAGGTTGAGTTGTTTGATGACACTATGCTGTGTAAAACTGTAGACTATATATATATTTTAATTGGGTTCATGTGACAAACTCCAAGCCTGCAGGAAAAAACAAGCAGATGCTCAAAACCAAAAGTGAAGTTGCTTCAAAAAAATCTTTAAACTCAACGGTTGCCAATGGTTTATTAAGCTTTCCAAAAATTAAAAAGTGTCATCTGGTTTCCTATTGAACTGCAGCAGCAGCGGTGTAGTCAGAAGTAACGGGGCTCACACTTTTAGGGAATCTTTAAAAAGTTAAATGGTGCCGCCCGAGTTCAAATGGAAGTGAAATTAAGAATAAGCATGCTCCATGTGCGCTTATTCCTACTCATCCTCGAGTGAGAGCTGCGAGTCTCTGCAGCATTATTTTAACGGACAGCCCAGTCGAGATGAAAGATAATGCAAATATGGTGAGGATTTAAAAAAGAAAAAAAGAATATTGCTTCTTGAATCTGCTCATCAGCGCGGGTGGCGGAGAGAATCATTTGTAGTTGAGACACATTTTCTGCCAACGCCGTCGCTGAAGTTTGGCTTGAAAATGTCAAGAGTGGCCTTGTCCAATTAAAGAGCAGTCTCCTACGTTCTCTGTTAATTCTTATTTCAGGGACTGGCTGTCTGAATAGGCCGACAAATTACATTTTGTCCTCTCTGATTCATTCTCTTCCTCTTTTCTTTTGCTGCTCTCACTCTCATGGCGTCCATAAGCCTCTCTCCCTGCCGCTCTACCGCTCTATCCTTGTCTCTCATTATTTCGACTGAAATGAGGAATGTGCATTGAATATCTGAATAAATTAAAGTGCTTATTAAACATTTCTTAACCTGATTAGCCGGATCATTAGTGGATCCATCGGGGTTTTGCGCTGCATGGCCTGAACTGAGCAAGTCTGGGACCACTCTTTGAAGGTCAGCATAGAAAAAAAGGAAGCATTATTATCTGCTGATGTTTAATCTATCTATCTATCTATCTATCTATCTATCTATCTATCTATCTGTGTAATCAAGGTAGTGAGTGTAAAGTGTAATTACTTTTAAAATGTAGATGAAGGCTTAAACACATTGTAGACTCTTTAGCATGAATATTTATGCTTGGTATCTTCCCTGTGCGTGTACTGCACAACGCAGAAGGTTGTTTTGCATCAGAGAATATGAATAATGCCAGAAGCGGAAACTGACCTCTTGTGCAAAGAGCATATATCAAGTTCACCCACCACCAGTCAATGTGACATAACATATGCTTTGTTGTGAATGTCTTCTTTCATACTGTGCTGTGCAGAGCAGGGTGCAGACATTTCGGTCTCACGTGGTTGTAATATGAAACAAACATAGTTTCCTCTCAATGTCAGTGCTCTTAGTCATGAGCTTTTCTCATTCATCAGCTTCATCTCTTCCGTTGTGTCCTCATCGCTCATAAGAACCTGACACAGAGGCTGCAAGCGTTTTATTGAATGAGCGGAAAACTTGCGACAGAGGTGTTTAATAAATGTGCACCCAGGAGTTATTGTTAGATTCATGAACAAGTATGAGATGCATTTTTACCAAAACAAGGTTTTTCGAAATTATTGTAATTCAGAAATTGATTGTACCAGTTTTGGCAACTAATTGCACCTCAAGCTGTTGTTCTTGACAGAAGACTTTAAGATTGACACACATATTGCTAACCTGTTAAATTGATGTAAAATGATCATAAAAACAAAACGTCCTTCCTGTTTAGTTCCTCAGAAATGTACTCACCTTCTGTGACCTTAAAATGTGTCTGAAATAATATTATTTTTCCAAATAAAAAATTAAAGTAGGAATGAAAAAATCAGTCAATCGTGGAAGACCCTTATATACACAACAGCATATTAAAAGACCTTAGATATGGATGCAGAAGTATAATATTGTTATAAAAAAATTAATCGAAATTAAAACAAAACGTGGATGACAAGATAATGAAATAGGATATCATGTCGCTACATGGTAAATATAATTCATGAATATGTAATGTATATCTAAAGAAAACAATGAAAATCATATATATATACAGCAATCATTACAAACCAAGAATTATTTATTAATAGATATAGATAATATTAAGATTAATAAAACCAAATAGAATACAATGAATTAATAATTAGTAAAAGCAGTAACAATAAGGGCAAGACATTGTACAGTTGGTATAGTTCCATCTTTTAAGTGTCTGGTCATTTTTGATTCATGCCAGTTGTGTTGCACTTTAATAGAAAAGGTGCAGTGTCCTCAGAAACACACAAAAAAAAACCTCTTGTGTGAATGTGTATGAATCAGCTGCTAGATTCAGTTTAAAAAATCAGAACTGCCGTGGCTTAAGCCTCCAGTGCGAATAAGCTCATCTGGAATTCTCGACATGGCAGCCAACTGTGTGTGATCTTCCACAGTTGATCTAAAATATCATATAATTGGTTACATCGCCTTATGGGAGAGCGTCTCCATTTCTTTTTCCGGTTGAGCGCCTCTATTTACATCGCAGAGGCTGCAGCAAGTACAGCACATTTGTATGCAGTGATATGTTTAACTGGTACATCCACTGCCATTCTTTCTCATCCACCCGCCCCACTGTGATCATCTTTGAGCAGAGGACTTTTCAGCCCTATAGGCTACATAAGGAATATTATATTGTAATCTATTCAATCAAAATAAACAGAAGATTAAGACAAAATCTGTTGATACATCTAATTTTAAAATGTAAAAACAATGTAAGATAATAAGCAGATTATCATTCACATAAATACTGTATCTCTATATATTATTTATGGTTTACAAATCAATATGTGACAAGAGCCCTCACAGACCATATTACACACACAGCAAGTAGAAATTGACTTTTGCACGTGGCACAGGTGATGCAGTCACAATCACTGTTTATTCTAAAGTCAGTGTTACACTCAAATGAACTGAACCAGACAGAAAACAACGTCTGAACCAAACTACATCTGTGAAAACATGGAAATAGAGAATGTGAACATATTCACCTTCATTTGAAATTTGTCAAATGAAAATAGCTATTGTGACAACTTATTCAAATTAGGGACAAATCCATATACTTTTAGTTGGCAGGGAGCCAGATGACTCTTTTTAAGCTGGCATATGAAAAAGATAAAGTATATGTAAATGCAGTTGCAAATTATTCAGTGGGGATGTGGAGGCATTTTCTGTTTTCACTTTGTCCTGTTGGATTTCGCTCCTGGAAAGATGCTTACGTGTGCTAAGACTCAGGCAAACAAAATAAAATCACAATTCACCTCCCACAAAGTACCACATACCAATTACAGTGGTTTAATTATTAAAAGCAATAATTGTAATCAAGCTCCGAATTCCACAACACTTTAAAGCATTTGTCTTTTTTTTTTGATAATACATTTTACATTTTTGTAAAGAAATTTAAACATTGACTGTTAAAAAGTCATGTCTACATAAACAAAGACAGCAGTGAGAACAATTCTATGCAGCACTTACAAGGTATTGAGTCATTAAATTATCACTTTCTATGAATAAATATATAAAGAATGAGCCATGTTAGATTTAGATGGGAAACAGGAATATTTACATTCAAATGCTCTGCACCTCAAATCCATACATGAGCCATGAGTCAGATGCATGCCAAGGAACAAAATAACCAGTAAAAGATCTATATTTTCTTTTATAAGCAGCAGCAGTAGCAGCAGTGAAATCATTAGAAAAGAGAATATGATTAAAATCCAGAAAGTATCTCGAGAACTCAGGGATATTGATGCATGTTGCCATCTGATAACTGTTCCTGTGTGCTCCTGAATGATAATGCAAAGGAAAAGAGGAGAATGAAGTGCTCCAAAAAATCTGACAAGAATGATGCTGATTGTTCAATAGGTTCTCGAGCTGCTTTCAGGCATGCACTGAAAACTCTCCAGAGTCAGTTGCTGCGGACATTCTTCAAAGTCTCTCTTGCCAGCCCCCCAAATCTCTGGATTATGTCCAAATGAGCCCATGTAAGGAGACAGCTGGAGATTGTTCAGAGGATTCACAGCAAGCAAATAGACGCATTGATGACTTTTCTAACAAGCGACGAACACAAAGCTGAAAGAAACAAAAGGAATACAAATCTGGCAAAATGGAAAAGAGGCGCCACGCACATAAAAGGTGTCGGCTTGCAAATACAAGATTGAAGAGCTGTTGGCGTTAAGGGCTGTCGCCGGTATGGATGTACCGCAATGGAATTCAAACGTTCCTGCCATTTGCTTGCTGTGCCACCCCTCACTTGAACGCTCCCGCAATTTTTCTGCCTGACCAGAGATTCACGTCTGACCAAAACTACAACCAAACACTGAGTAATAAATGCATAGAGCACAGCCTTTGTGCAGAGCAGATTTTTTTAAGGGTTCTGCTCTTTGGATGGATGGGAGCTGGAGAGGGAATACTGACTGAAACAATGAGCAGCTGCTCTTATTATCTATTCATGTTACCATGGTGTGAAGCATGGGTGCAGGTTCTCATATTACAACTGTATGTTTTTCTTTATAAATTAAATAATCGGTGTGAAAAACTACTGGTGCCAAGGTAATGAGAGAGTGAGAAATTAACTTACAAGAAAACACTTTGGCTTTAATGTGTAGGTGACCACCTGCTGACAGAGCACGTATCACACTCATAGTGTAGCTGTGATGGAGAGCAATCAAAGACTCAGCAGCACGTTGGAAAAAAAACCTGACAACGATTAACGCTTGATGATGTCGTCTCTTGCTGCGCAAAATACGTCACAAATTCCTAACGTACTGTTTTATCAGTTTTTTGTTGTTTTTTTGTTGTTTCTCCAGTTTTGGATTAAATGTATTTGCCCATGAAAACATAAATGTTGAAAAAAATTGTCTGAAACCTTTTTTCATTCTGACCCTTTTCAATTAGAAAAATAGCTTCTGCACATGGACATAATCAAGTGAGGCATCTAAATGCACATGAGATATGTCGACACCTCATTTCACAGCTATCAAAGACTGCTCACTACTGTGGGAATGCTACTATTTAAAGAGGGCACTTTGATTACTGCGCTTTGTTGCCTGGTTAGTTTACCTAGATGCATTTTAAATATGAAACACATTCATAATTACTGCTGCGGTTGAGTTGTAACAATTTAATAGGTCATGCACATGAAGAATATAAATCTCCTTGGTGCTTGTGTCTTGGCAGGATAACCAGATGTTTTACATACAGAAGTGTAGGTTAACTAGATAATTTAAATGTTAAAGAAGATTCAAGATTTTTTACGCTGTTCTGTTCTTTTCTTCTTACAATAAAAATGGGCATAAACTGTGTGACTTTAGAAAAAGTGCAAGTTAGTCTAAAGCTCATGATCCATCTGCTCACACTTTTCGGTGCAGTCGGCAACTCAGACCTGCTCATAACCGGTGTTTTTGTCAAAGAAGAGGTCGGATTATGTTTGCTAACAACGCTAACAAGGAAAAAACATGTTTCCTTGACCATATGTGTCCAAACAGACACAGCTATCTAGACACACATGTGGCTTGGAAGACATTTTGTTTTGGCAATTTATGAAAGCAGACTACATTTAATTATAACTACACTCTGATTACTAATTCCTACATGTGCAATTGTTTCCTGCCATTAACTACATTTCCCACTGTTTTGCCATTTTGTGCAGATGCAGGGAGGGAAAACGTATTGATTTTAGGGGGAATTGACTTGAACTATGCGAGACGACGGCTGACAAACATTTCTGATACATGTCAGAAAGTTTGACAATTGTCCAATGAGCTGATGGGAGCATCTGATCACTCCTCACACCTCCAGTACACTGCACAACAAATGTCGCACGACAAAACTGTAAATTGGTCCCTATCTAAAATGAGTCACGTTACTCAGATCATGGGCTCAAATCGCAGACTTAATGCCTGACTGTGGAACATGCATCCTAACTAACATTAATTGATCGCACCATTCCAGGCCCCAAAGCACCAAAAGACAGTGAATGTGCAGCCAATTCCAGTTTAGAAAGTGTATAAAGGGTAGTTCTGATTGTAAAGGTCCTGCTCTAATATAAAGTTATTGATCACTTTTCCAGATCAGCTAAAATGAGGAAAGGTCTAAATTTGGCAGCGATTTAAGCTGCAGAAAATAACTGAAACTGAAAGTCAAAACCAGATTGTGACTCATACTGCTGCTACTTCTAGCTGTGTGTCAGAGGGACATGGTTAAAAATTCTATCTCCTCCATATTCTCCTTTTTCAAAAAAAAAATGGGGTGCAGACTTAGACATAGACAAACTGCAACTTCCTGCCTGAACAGTTACACTTTTAAGTAGCTGAACTCAAGAAAGTTGGAAGTTGTGTCCCAATTACTACACATACTGTACCAATGTTAACACTATGTACAACACACTAATCTTCAAATTTTGTTGCCTAGTTAGAATAATTATAAACTTTAGTCCGTAAGTCCGCAGTGTTTGTATTATTCGATGTATCTGTGCAATGATTCACATCATGACACATTATCAGTGACGTTCCTGAGCTCATAAGTTGTTGTCCAGCATCAACATGTTTGTCACTCCTCCTGAACCACAGCGTCTCCAGGAGGCTTCCATGGTGGACTTGATTCCCCTCCTCCAGCACTATTTGACCAGCTCCAGATATTTTAGAATGCTTCCTTTTGTTGATGACCTCCATGCAATCCAACATGAGCTGACTCCCCAAGTCCACTTGCAGATGTCAGTTGAATGCAAAGGTGAGCCTAAGACAAAACAAAGATGAAAAGCTAAACAAACAAACCAAAAGGGAAGATGATGATGGTGAGAGTCAGCTGATTGGTGGGGCCTGGCATTTACAACCTTGGTAGAGGCCTAAATGTCACTACACTAGGTCAACAACTCCCCCTGACTGCAAGCTCCTGCAAGAGAGGAAAGGATAATCAAGGATCATAATAATACTAATAAAACAATATAAGCAGGATTGGTTGGTAAACTGCAACTATCAGACAATTTCAGAAACATCAGACCTTTATAAATAAGTCAACAAATATCGACATTTCACCAAGTTGAGAAGAATAAGAATTGAAACATAACAAAAGAGTATATAACTACTACAGTATAGTAGTAGTATTGTGAACTGTCTTCTCCCCACCATCACACAAAATAGTTCATCTTCACATTCTATAGCTATACTTTGTTTACTTGTAAGTCCCTCATGAACATTTTTAAACCTCGGTATATATAGCCTAGAACACTACTTGTGTTATAATGCTTTTGACTGGGCCTTTGAGGGTCCTTCCTGACGGATCAATATTCAATTTTCATACATTAGGTGAGTGACTGGGTTGCCACCCTATTGTTGCCACCGCATAAAAAACCTTCAGAGCTAAATTCATGTCCTGTTGCATAAAAGTCAAAGGTAAAGAAGCAGTTGTTTATCACACTGATTACTTTATTTTTTAAATTAAAATGTTTACATTCCCCCAGAGTCACAAATGAGGCAGGAGCTGCCGTATCTTAAACTAATTAAGCAATAAACTAGCCTTAAACAGCAAAGTCAACTTTAGGGTAGAGAACTGATAAATGTCTCTACCTATTAATGTCTTGGTTTGTTTTCTGAAGAACAAAGAGAGCAGAGCAATGGAAACACAAAACTCTCATCTAGACTTTGGAGAAAAGATCAGCAGTGAGGCTTGCCCTCACCGGCACAAACTCTCCAGCTGAAGTGTTAGGCTTAGCAAGGCTCTAATTACCAAAGCTGCCAGCACCAGAGGAAGTGTTTTTCAGCTAAGTAGGTCTTGTACAAAGTGCATCAGTGCCTCATAGCATTTTAACAGAAACAGAGTTCTGATGCCTACTCTACATGTACACATTCATGCAAAAAGTTCCCCAAGAACGTATCCATCCCTACAACCAATCAGCTCCAAAAGTTAATTATTTGGAGACACTCTTCAAAGTAATATTCTCTCCAAGTTTGGTGAAAATCCATCCTTGTGTTGTTGAGTCATTGTGTACATACACAAACACAAAGACAGAGGTGAAAATGCTAGCGTGCAGGGTTCAGTCTACTTTCACATCTAATATACCTCCTGATAGGAAGCTGTCTTTCATGACACTGACAGAGAAAAAACCTGCTGTCTAATTAAAAGCCTATAAGAAGGACGTAAACACTGAAATCTGGTCTGCATATCATAACAAACTGTACTAGCTGAGGAAAGGTTGTCATGGCAACAGCTGATGAACATGAAAAGTTTCATATCAATAAACGTTAATAAGTACATTTTGTTGCTAAAGGTCATTCAACAGGCCACGTGGCTGTTTTTATTTATTTTTTCCCTCAGGTCACCTTGAAGAAAACGTAATCCTTTATTTAAACAGGTACATCTGGTCTCAGTGCTGGCATGTGGTGTAAGATTCTCAGAGGACTTGTGGAAAAAAAAGGATTTAAAAATACATGATGTGACCTAACCTCTAAATAAATCTACTGCTCATCATTAATATCACGGGCATCGTCATTTTAAATGTTCACATGCCATTACATGTCTGCGCCAATGCATGTGTACCGAAGTTGTGCCCCAGTGTGACCTTTGGCATCACTCCGCTGCTCCCCCATCTGCCTCCTGCCTCCCTGATGGAGTGTCGTGCCAAGGGAGGCCTTCTGCAGCCCAGACCCACCCGGCCTGGACCCACGGTGCACCAGACAGGCAGCCCCTGTTAGCCGCAGTGACAAAAGACTCTGCTGGGTTTGTGTTTAATGAGGCGCTGCTGTGTATTCATTCAATAATAACAGCCATATGGTTGTCAGCACTGAACATGCCTCCCCACTTTGCTAGAAAGTTCAGCAGCATATCCAAGGGAGGACAATTAGCATGGTGATGTACAGTGCACTGGGTGGGTGGGAGCTGCTTTCTTGTGTTTGTTAATTAGTTTGTGAAACAACAGTGTTTGGAAATTTAGTTGGAAACTGACATTGTTAAGTTTTTGTTTGTTTGTTCTATGTTTTTTTTGCCAAGCAGTCGATTGTCTGCTAAAATAAAATCCTACCAAATGCTATCTCACGTAAAGCTCATTGTAATTTATACATTTTTTAACTTAAATCTAAAATCTTATAAAATATAACTGGAAATATTCACTTAATATAGATCATGATGGCAAAGAGAGACAACATCATCGACTGATGGAAAATGATATTGTAAGACATGTCATACAAAGTGTTTGTGCCTGTTTCTATAACATATTAAATAATGATTTAATTTTAATTGAAAGAGCGGTCTTGGTGATTTTCTTGCCATCTTCCCTTCAAATCAAACACTACATAATAAGGACTTAGCATCATGGGATATTTTTTATATAAAACTTGTTCAATAAAAGTTTGTACAGCCCATCTTTGGAAAAGATTCAGTTTATATTGTTTCTTTAGGCATTAGTGATTGTGTCATATAGTTTCTTTTCTTTGACCAGAGTCAATATGTAATTTATCACTTAAATTCTGGAAAAACTCAACAAATGATCAACACAATTTCATTTGTCTTTATTTTACCAGTATACTTACCAGTCATTGATATTCTAACCCAACTTATACCCTACTATTGATAAAATCTACCCATTATTGTGCATAATTTGAATATTAAAAAGGTTAAATGGAAGGAAAATAAAATGCAGTGGAGCAAAGTGCAAATATAATTTTAAAAAGTGTCTAATAAAAATCAGATTCATTTGTTCAACTCACTAAAATTCACACTCCAGCAGTGGATAGAAATTCATTTACAATCATTCATTAAAAACATGTATTATCATAAAGAATTTGAACTTTTCTCTGCATCAACATAGAACGGTGGCTGCTGCAGTGTTAGTTTTCAGTTTCAAACATTTGGTGCAGAGCAAACTATTTTTTTCATAAATGCTCAGCTATAGGTTTTAGTCATGAAACCTGAGGGACAAATGCAGATAGTGAGCCAGGTGTCTGCTCCACAGAGAGGGTGTAGTATATTCTGCCTCTACACCTCCCTAGCTCTCTCCTCTGTGTGTCTCAGGCCATAAAACATCTCCCTATTAGCACCCCAGTCACTTAGCTGAGGAGCAGCTCCTCTCTTTATATGCAGGCTCAGGCAAATGATCATTTCCATTACAATCATTTGGGTGAAAATATGCAGCAGACACAAACATGACATTAATTTTAATGCGGTGCCACAGCTCCGTTCAATTACATTCCATAAAATATTCACAGGGAATCTCACTCTGATTTAGGTAAAGGGGGTATATAGCGCAGCTGGAACTTCATGGGCGTGCTAACGTAGAAGACAATATATGAGCACGTAGGCAATTTTCATGGCAGGGGCTTCATGTGCTGTAAGTACTGTCAGGGAGTTTAACTGCTGCTCCAGTTTATATTCAGGGACAAATCAAAAGTACCTTTTAAGGTCACACAGGGGAACATCTGGGACTTTGATAAGAAACATCTGCAGGGTAAACGTAAAAAACTCCACACAATAGTTTTTTAGTTATTTCTGTTGGATTGTAGCAAAACACTTGGTTCCTGATACCATACACCACTGTCTAATAATGAGCTGAACATGTTAATGTAATAAGATGGAAATCAAATGTGCCGTGTTCAAAGATATTTAAAGAGGTCAAGTGGCA
The DNA here is from genome assembly GCF_024713975.1 of Paralichthys olivaceus. Taxonomy (NCBI): domain Eukaryota; kingdom Metazoa; phylum Chordata; class Actinopteri; order Pleuronectiformes; family Paralichthyidae; genus Paralichthys; species Paralichthys olivaceus. Next base: position 8,819,267 of record NC_091095.1, read on the forward strand.
ACATCGTACTTTGGTCTGTGAGCTGCCGTTTTAAAGCCTCGAGTTTGGAGTTTAGCACCATCTTTGTATTTTGAAACCAGAAGTAACCATATTTTGAAGAGTGGCGGATCGTGCCTTAACTGAGACCTTGAAGACACACCCACCCACACCTGCGACCTGCACCAATTGGACGATACAAACTGTCAATCACAGGATATGCATGCCCCACTGTGCTGTCTTGTCTATTTGACTGTAACTGGGACCATGATTTACAAAAGGAACATCATGTTGTATTGAATAAGCCTTTAAAGTAGAAGAACATTCATTTTATACATTATAAACGTTATAAACCAAGTGAGATGGTCATTTATAGACTAGGAATTCTTTGTGCGACCGAAGGAGTCACCCTCTGCTGGTCATTTGAGAGAATGCAGGTTTCAGGTACCTCCACTTTCTGCTTCGCTCTCTGGACCCACAGTCTACATTCATGTTTATACACAGTCCATGGTAAAACTCTGTTACAGAGTGGTTACTTGATATGGATGAAAGCAGGTTGACAAGACAAATATTTATCGGGGATAAACAATGTATTGGCTCTGGGTCTAATAATGTGTGCACATCATTCTGTAATTTAAGCTTTAGTCTGGCTTTTGTTATATAATAAATAATCAACATTTGTTTAGAGAATCTATGTTTGCCCAGAACAAAAGACTGAGGCCTGAGGATATATAACCAAAACTATGTATTTTTATTATGATAAACACTGAACAGAAAACTATGTTGGATAACATCCATTAAAAAGGCAACGATCTCTGTGTGTCCAGCTGAGATCAGGTATTTCATCTTTGATAGTGGAACCTGGATGACACATTCACTTAGACAAAAAAATGCAAACTTGTCTAAATGATGTAATAGTTCGTTTTGCAAGATAAAAACAAATAAAACATGGATGATGCACAAAGACTGTTAATGTATGACACATAATCAGACAGTTGTCTTTTTCTTTTTTTCACATATTTTGTATTTGTATAAGAAGACAATTTACATCATAAAATTTGTGGTGTTTAGAAATCCCGGAAAAGGAAAGACAAAATTCACTGGCATCACAGAAAAACAATATATTCATATATGTATGTAATAAAAAATAATAAAACTAAAATCCACGTAAGTTCCTCAGAACTCCTGCAATTGTTCCACTTGATAGAGTCGCTGACACCACCATCCTCCTAACATAGTTCACTTTCACTGTTCCTGGATGATCCAAGCTTTCCAGCCCATAGACATGTGAAGTGCCCCCCCGTCATCAGTGAGCAGTTTTGACAGGGGCCTGCCACATGCTCTATCTCTGTTACAAACAAACAGCTGCTGTGAGCGTCTCTCAGCAGCATCGTCACTGAGCTGAAAATACATTTAAAAGTGTAATTTAAATGACAAACACTACCACTGATATATGATATGTATTCAGAGCTTGACAGTGATTCAATTCTGTTCTTCTCAAAAAGCTCATCGGTAGGTGCTGCCTCGCTGATTCTCAACAAAAAAGAATTTATCACTGAGAAGGAGAGAGAATCACTGATTTAATTGTTTTATTTTCGAGAGAGGCCTGTCAGTCATCAGAACACAAAGAAGAGTTAAATGGAGAAAAGACAAGAGAAAGATTTGCTCGCTAATGAGAAAAACCTCACAGGGTCTGTTTTCAGAACGGCTCTGACTCATACAATTCGTTTCAATTGTTGGGGGGGTCTCAGTGGCCAAAGCGAGTGTTGTATGTGGTTAGTGTTCTCAGACAAAGTGCCTCGGCTTCTTCTTGCCACTGGCGTTTTGCAGCTCAGACCAACTCGACATCATTATCACACCATTTATTCATTTGGACATTTAAATTCAGTGTTTATTTTGCACTCAGGCCCATAAATAAGAAATCATCGAACATTATAATGGTCTGCTCCTGTGGCCATTAAACTGAAAATGAAACTATGATTAATGCATTCACCAAAGTGTGGCTGTGCTATAAAGTCTTATGTGATGACCTCATGTAAAATTTGTATTTGAAATTTACAAGAAAAAAAAACATACAAACACATCGGTAACATTTCTGAACCGCCTCTTATTTCATCTCCACAGCCGTCAGATCTGCTGACCAATCACCGCTCTCCATTCCAAGCAGCCAGTTAGACAGAAATGCATTTCTGTTGTCAGCTCTGAAATCATTTGTCACTCACTATTGGACATTCACTCCTCTTTAATAACTTTAAAACCTCATTCACTGTACAGGGTCTCCAGCAATCTCCAGTTTGAAATTGATCGGATCACCAACTGTCAAGAAAATCTGAATCATCCCTCTAAGTACATGTACATTTTCAGTACATGTTCTGCTGTGACTAACTAACAACATTTCTTTCAAACTCAACAAAGGTGTAGAAATAACTTTTAATGTGTTTAATGCTGTGACATAGGCTGACAAGCAGAGCTGTAGACCCTACAGATGAAAATTAGCCTAAAACACTCTGCTACATTTATATGAACCAGTTTGCTCATATCTAATAATGTACACTGTCCGTTCTAAATAAATTTAAAGAAAAATTGATCTGACTACATGTGAAACAATATTCCCAAAGTTACACTGAGGTGACAAATAAGTATAATTGTCTTGTTTACCTGCAACTGAAGGGTCAGAGAGAAAAGACCTCCAGTCATTTTGCAATGCACAAGTACAGTTTCCACACACATCTGGGCATGTGTACGATAATGTCTGCAAGATATTAAAGCACAGAAACATGAACACTAAGGAGTCAAGAACAAAATTTGTTGAAAATGCCATGCTTTTGTTTTCATCTGTCCGGAGAGAACCGGTGAGGACGTTGTCCTCCGGTGGGTCGAGGTGACCTGTTTGACTGATAATGTGGTAGAAGCATCAGTTTTGGGGAAATGTTTGGATAAGAGAATTCTAGGAAAGTGTGTTGATCTGATTTGTAACTCGGCCAAAATGTTTTGACCAAATGCTATAAGAGAGGAGACTTGTTAGAAAATCACTTCCCCATCTATAACTGAGTGTCGGGTGCAACGGTTTTCTCCATGATCACGTAAAAAAGATACTGAAGAGCACTTTCACCTGACTTCACCCGAGGGTTCAGAGCTTTTTTTTCTTCTGCCATAAATAGATAAGTGAAGAGTTATAGTTATGAGTACACCACGGTGAGTGCTGTATCCAAGAGGACCAAGAATCCTGCAACTGAAAAAACAAAAGGCAAGAAAAAAAAGAAAGAAAAGTGAAATTGAATACAGGGAGCTGTGCAGAGACGTGTCTATGCTGATGCTGAGGAGCTCAAAATAAAACTTCCTGTCCCTCTGACAAACTGTCAAGCACACAGGTCTGGAGCATAAATCATATTATTCTGTATACGATGGTTTACGGGTGAATGGCTCTGCTTACCGCATGGACTGTAATGTCAGCTAAATCCACCGATTCCCCACAACTCACCTGGGACAACCCTCCTCTATCAATATTAGAACGTGTCCACTTCCTGCTAAAAACAGACTTCCTGTTCCTGTTTGCATCTGTAGCAGTGCTCAGCATTTGTCTGAGGAAAGAAAAAATGAATGAGCACACAAAGACAATTTACTTTCTCCCTGTATGTGGTTATAAAATAGTCCAGATATTGTTATATTTATTGCTACTGCCCTCTTTCTGCTTTCTAAGAAACAGTTTTTTAGTTATCTCTTATTTTAATTGATTTATTTTGGGTAACTAAGTCAGTGCAGCTCCCTGGACATCGTAGCTGTGTGATCTCTCTTTGCCTGCTGTCCTTGAGGTTTCTGTAGAATAAAGGTTACTTCAGATTCCCATTTCTCAGCACAACCTTGGTTTAAAACACCTGGAGCCTTTTGCACCTGCTCCTCAAAAATGTGGAACTTTCTATGTAAAACGGGATTTGGCCAAAAGGAACATCCATAATTTAATGGAACACGTCAAGAAAAGTAGATGAATTTATTGTTGATGTAAAAGACAAACCTGTGTACCCAGTTTGACTTGCAGTGATGAAAAAAGCTCAATCTGAAGCATCATTACAGCTTGAAACATGCTAAACAGGATGAGTTGTGAAGACAAATGCACTTTGATAAAGTATTTACTGCTGTGGAGCTGCTATTACAGGTCAAGTGTCAGTTTGTCTCGAAGTACAGACGCAGAGTGGATTCCTGATATGGTGCAAGATACTGAAAAAACACCCAAGGAAAGTGCAAGTTTTTCTCTCTGACTGGCAATTGCTCTATTTGTCTATTATGACTGATCAAGATAAAAGCATCTGTAGACACAGATACACACCAAAGACACACAAGATTAAAACTATTGTGGCTGATGAGTGTAAACTGGACAATAATCAACATTTGGCAAATGATGATTGCTTTTAGATGTCGGCACTAGTGCAACAAGCACTTCTGTTCTGGAAAGGGGCCTGATTGTAATCCATTTTATGCCTAACCTGATGAGTAATTTGCACACGGTGTCGTACTCTAAATTAAGTTTCCCTCGTCCTAGTACAAACTAAATTGTAATTTGCCAATTTCCATATTTGTATCCAGGTTGCTTCATCGGTGTCTATTTTCAAATCGTTGTCCTGATCTCTGCGCATGAATGCAGGTTTACCTCTTTTTCACATTGCTCTGTACCCAAGCCCCAGAATAACTTTATTCTCTCCAATGATGTTCTCCTCCACAGACAGCTAAAGACAAAGGTCAGCTTCTTTTTGGCAATTCAAAACAACTTTGTATCTGATGATATCTAAACACCAATTCATCTTGTTTCTAGCAAGAGGTGGCTCAGAGGGCACAGCAGGTAACCAGGCCAAGGGGCACTGGCATGGTCCAAATGCCAGGTCATATCATGTTTACTCAGACCCTGAGACAGGCATCCCAATACTCTGTGCAGCCAAGCGTGTTTGTTTATTCACACAGGTCATCAGATCAGTGCCTGGCTCGCATGGTGCTGTGCACAGTCACATGACAAGTTATAAAGCATGAATATCCCAAACAAATGTGTGACTGATTCATTCACACTGAAACCCCAGGCAACCAATTATCTTTGCTGAGATATGTTATATTATCAATTGAAGAATAGATAATAATGTGACACAAACTTATTTATGAATATAATAATTATTTCAACATATCTGCATCTGTACTCTCTGTCTGTGTGTGTATATATATATATATATATATATATATATTTGTTGCTCCAGCAAAACAGAGAAATTACGTAAGATATATAAAGTAAAGTGTCAAATTACAACATGTGACTGCTGCAGCTGTAGTAGTAGTTAAAACAATAGCAGTGGGAAGAAAACTGCTGGTATTGAATATTTTAATAATGACAATGTCAATTTAAGCTCTCTTTCAGCATTTGAGATAAAATGATTGTGTTAAATGTGTGGGAAGGTTTTTTGTAACAAACAATCTTTCAGATAAGAGATCTGACATCCTCGTGTATGAAGAAAGAGAGCAAGAAGGAGCTGCGCTACATGTAAACCAGCCTTTCATCTTCTCAGTGGAGCGAAACCACAGCAGACAGGTGCGGTAACTGCACACCATTGCCTTAACCAGACAGACGGAAGCAGCAAAACAGCCAAAAAAACAACACACAGCCCAACACATGTTACAGCCCTTGCATAATGGACAATAACCATGGAGGATATATTTATGCTAGACTGACAGAGAGAATTTGGCATTCTCCACCTGAGGGATCCCAGAGGAAACCTTATAGTGGCCCTTCAGCATGTTGACAGATATCAGAGCAGACAAGGTCTCGGCTGAAAAGCTGCTCACCTCCTTGGAATGTGAATATTCACTTAGGATTTCTTTTAAACCCTGCAGCCTGAGGATCTATGTTTAGCGTGATCTAATATTCACACACAATGCAAGGACATCGGAGAGGTGCGTTTATTTTAACATGTGTAACGTCCCAAACTGTATTAAGTGAATGTGAGGTTCTCTTGTCCCTGCATTAGTGTCTTTTCTGGTAAAGATTATGGTGCAAACTTCAAATCAGGGTATTTGCTGAAATGTTGGTGATTTTTCATGTCTTCAGACTTATTATCTGTACAAATCTTTAAAGAGGAGTCTCCAGACGAGGAGGGGGGACATCTTAATATCTCTTTCAATTAGTAATAAACTTTGCAACATGAAAAATGGACCTAAAATGTCTTCTTTATTGCGATGACAGTTAAATTGATCACATGACAATAAAGTGTCACATCTGCCCGATGAGCAGTAAGTCTTTAGTCCAATTAAATACTTAGCTAGAAGTTTTGATTTTGTCATTTCAGAGCATTACCTGAATGTAGGAGGAGTGTGTGCATGTTTAAATTGTGCAACAGCAATTCAATCTGCCTGCAGTATTAGATTGTTTCATATAGAACCACCACAAAGTACGTTTGGTTTACTGTCCAGGGAGAAACAACAGCTAATGCTGAATTCTTCTACGATATTAAAAACATAGTCAGGCAATGTTAAAAATGTAGAAGCTTGTAAGAAACATCTTTCAAAGTATTCCACTCTAAGTTGTAGAATCACAGGTGAACTCTGGCTTTTTAGTCACCAGAGATTCTACAGCATAACCATAACTGTTCTTTCCTCGGAGCAGGATTTGATTGGATTGTTATTCTCCCACAAAAAAAAGGTCTCAGGGAAGAGGTCAGGCTAAATGTAATTTCTTCAACATTGAGAACCATGATTCGCAGAACACAATGATAGGTTCTTTATATGAGCCACAAACTTCCTCTATACACAAAAATCTTAATCCCCAAAAGTAAAGCCAAATAATCTTGATCGCCCCCTGGTGGCTGGCTTCATTAAAGATCATAAAGTCTATGTGCTCCATGTTAGCTGATGGGACATGGATATAACCATAATGAACATTTTCTCAAAGATGGTTTCTGTCATCTTATCTGGTTCTTGCCTAACTGATGTTTCCATTAGGTTTTGTTGTACTCGGTTATGAGGCTATAAAATGGGGTGAAACATCATGATTGACAGCTGAAAGAGACTCCTGATTGGTCAAGCTGATGTATTGGCCGGACCTTGATACCACGGCTCCATCCCTCGATCATTACCGCGCAGACTCTGGCTCCAATTACACAAGATGGCAGCGTTTGTATCCAGGATGTTGGGTTTATTTCTGGGTGATGGGAGGAAGACGAAACGTGTTGTCCATTGTTATGTACTGCGGCACAATACATTCTATTTAGAATCCAGCTATTGCCTTTATTTTCATGCTTGTTGCAGACAGTCAATGTCAAGTTCCATGAAGTCATGCAGTTTGCAGCTGAATATAATTGACTACACGTGGACTTCACGTTGTGTAGTGATTGATATTCTGACACAAGCATTTGATGAATATTTACAGGATTATTTGTGAATGTTTGAAATGTAGAGCATCCAATAAAGCAGCTCCTGAATTCACTGCTGCAAGTTGCAGAAAAATGATGTTGACACCTACATAGACAGTTTTCACTAGTTTCCTTATGATGCCATTCCAGCCAGTGCATATAATGTTTACATGCCAGATGTTTCACATGGCCACATCTGGGCAGACCATATGCACTGGCATCCCAGGGGTGATAATGACTTATATTATCGGACTAAGTGTAAAATCAGTTCTCTAGCATCTGCTGTATATACAGTACATCAGGCGAAATGATGGCTTATCCACAAGTTTTTACTTCGTTATAGCTGAGATGTAAATAACTGAAAATCTTTAGGGTGTCATTTAGTCATTTACTGGATTTAATGGTTGTCCTCGTCTGCCTCAGCCCCGCTGTGTCATTTACGCTGCAGGAGAATTTTTGCATAAAATCCTGATTAGTGCAGCTGCATGACGTGGCGTTAACATTGTTTTGGGCTTCATTTTGTCACTTTCACAAACCCTCCTTTAAATGGTTTTGATTCTGTTTGCATATTTGCACTTGGCTCTTTTTGAGAAATCACCTCTCCATCCGGCAATAAAAACAAAAATCTGTTTCTTAGCCAACTGGACATCTGTCTTTTATTGTCTATTTTACCATCCTCCATCCAGTCATCCATTCATGGCTGCTCTTCCATTGCTCCTCTCACCCACCTCCCATCCAACACCTTCGTCTGTTCCTTCCTCTTCATCATCCATCTGTCAAAACCTACACCTCCCTCACACGCTTCACGTTTGTTGCTCTCTCTCACAACCCAGACGTATCCCACCACGCACCCATTTTGTGCCATACGTCCACCTGTTTGTGTCTGTTCATCCTACACACACACACACACACACACACACACTCCTCAGCCTCTTCCCCCGACACCTCCCCACTGATGCTCTCCTGCACAGCACCTATTTTGTCTTCCCACGTGGGTGGTAACAAATGTTTGTGTTATGGCTATGAATGTGTCATGTCTTAATTTTCACTTCAGCAGCTAAAAACAATTCCTGCTCACATAATTTCCCCTGTACACACAGTCCTCCTTTCAAAATGGGACCATTTCTACCTGGTCTCCTGTCTGTTGTACCTCTACTATTAATCCTTGCTCCAGTAAATACTGGACTGTGCCGGTCTTTGTCACTGTAATGGATTGACACAACAACCATCCGTGGAAGCTGCCTTAGTCTTGGACAAATCAGTAGATATTAAAGGAGCACACTCTCTTCTGGTGCAACCCTTTCCTCTGACTCTTTTATAGACGATGGAAATATGTATATATAGAAGTATCCAGTGTATTGTTATGTTCTTAGGGTATGGTTGGTAAGTTGTTTCTGAATTTTTTTTTTCTTATTTGTTAAAATCCTCTTTACATCCCAATAGCCATCAACAAAGAAAAAAGAAAAAAGCAGGTGTCTGGTGCAGTCGCAGGACAGTAGAAAACACGATGAAGTGATTGGCTGCATGGCGTACCTGTCTGTCAAACAAAAATCTGCTTGCGTGCACCTGATTCATGCTCTCACTGCACATGACTGGACACAGGAGATATTCACCGCTGGCTCAGAGATGAAGGCAAGAAGTTAGCGATCGAGTCATTGGATATTTGGCTAGTAACAGTTGTCTTGCAGTGTGTGTTTATGTGGGCGTAGCTCTGAAGAGAGGGCTGATGGGGGTGGGTGGGATGTATCAGCATATTTTCAAACTGAAGCCTGCTGCTAGCTTTTCCACAATTACCAACCTTATCTTTAAATAGTACTATAATCTTTACTATTAATTACTTAATTTAACTTGTAGGAAACCAAAGGAGTTTACTGTTTCTGCTGTAGCAGAAGTGGTTGTGTATTACAAACCAATAGTCAAACCAGTTTTACAAACCAAAAAGTTCCTAATACTCGCCCTGGAGATTTAGTTTGTCGACATATTAATTAATCCTGATATGAATTTGATGTGATTTCAGTTAGTGAGAAGATGTGAGAAGATAGCCCTTACAAAAGTTCTCCTCACAACGTCAGATTTGGTGAAATTAGGAGTTAAATGAAGGCCCCACCAATGTTATTTTTCCGAGAGGATGAAAAGGAAGGCTTTATTTTTTTGGTGCCTTTTTTGTGCTCTGTGGCTTCGGTGAGTGGGTCTGAAAACATCTGGGTGTTATTCATTGGGTTTCAGGACACACTCGGGATAGAACAAGGCAGGGGGGGCATTGTAGCTACTTCAGAGAAGGAAGAAAAAAAAACAGCAATCTTTTTCTTTTCAGTATTTTTCTTCCAGACAGAAAAGAAAAGATGGATGTTTGATTACTGCAGAATTCAAAATATGAGTGTTTTCTTGTTCTGTCATCCTCCTACGTGGGAATAACATCTGGTCTAGTCTAATTATAGAGGCAAATGAAGTCATAGCAATTAAACATAATCAGTAAAAATTATTTGATTCTTTTTATTATGAGTGGTTAAATGAAGGAGTCCTTGAATAAGCTCCAAGTTTACATTGGTTTATGTTTCTTCAGCTACAACCATCAGTTTTGCCACTGCTTATATTTATGCAATAACCGACGTGTTCACAACAACAGGGAAATAACTGAAACAATCGACAAGGGGTGGTGCCTGGGTAGAGCCTGCAGGGGGCACGACATGACGAATAAATCTCGCTGTTGAAATCACATGTTTTTGTTTACAGAACATGGACATGAGTGTTTTTCCAGTTTCGAGTCATTTTGTGTTAGAAACATCAATTGTTGCAACATTTTTATGACATTTTCTTGTTGTACTCTCACTCAGAATTTCCTGGGTTTTTTTTCCTAGGGGCTGGCAGAATAAGTTCTAGAAAATGTCCTGAGCAACTGACTTTGACTCTGAAAATTTTCAGAAAGTTCAGTGCTTGTGTGAAAACAACTAAGTGTCCAATTAACCAAATCCAAACGACAATGGCCAGTGTACCTGGAGAAAACCCACATAGAAAGACCAAACCAAAAACCTTCTGAGGTGACAGACCACTACACAACCCTGCCGCCCTTGATATTGACCATAGATTCACCAATTATCTGATATGCATCATGTTGAAAGATATTCAATTAATGTGTAATGATACATAACAGATATGTAATTAACAAGTCCTATTTGTTTCTGCTAATAAATCTAAGCAACAAGGCTTGCTGTGTAAAGTTTGATGACTGCACATGTTGCAGCCTGTTCACTTCATCACAGTCCCACTGAGAATTTATACACGTATGTAAAACTGATATGAAGTAAGATGGAGGAAGGATGTGACACAGACCATGTGCCAACGGGTCTGTGAAGTAAACCCTCGATCTATGATCACTGCTGTCCTGAATCAGTGAGACACTTAAAATGTCACAGTCATTGAGTGCGATCCTCTTAATTAACAATAATTATTATTAATACTATTGTTACTGTAAGTCATTGAGTGTGATCCTCTTAATTAACAATAATTATTATTGATACTATTGTTACTGTAAGTCATTGAGTGTGATCCTCTTAATTGACTGATATCACCATGGAATGCAATCACTTAAAGAAAAAAATAACAAAGGGATTAAACACATAATGATACACTGCGAATGCCCTTGTGGGTCCAATAAAAGCGCAGTGATATAAATAATACCAATATGACACCATCCAAAAGTACGAAGCAAGTAGTTGCTATTGGAAACTGCCTTGTAAAGGAGTGGCTGCTACTGTCCCCAACGCCTCTAAATGCTGCCATTAATAGTCTGTGTATTTGTGTGGAGGATGTGCAGACGCTGAGACGTGCACGTAGAACAGAAATTTCCTCATAACACCCCCTACACACACATGCCATATTCTCTTCAATCCTCAGATAGAAGATGCAACACAGCTAATATCTAATTGTGTCCACACTAATAGGTCTTATCTGCACTGTCTTCATTTACTATGAAATGTGTCTGCACAGAACTCAATATCTAACTTTACTACTCAATTGTTACAGCAAAATAGGTCCACAGCAAATAGTATTCTGTCATCTGCTTTTGTTAAAGGATCAAAAACGTAAGTTACTAAGAAAAGTATTATTATATCGGTACTAAAACTTCTGAATTGCATCTGCATTATTATCCTTTCAAACTTTCATTCCATTCCCATGTAGACACATTTCTTCAGCTCCCAATAGATGAACTTTGTTTCGTCTACCTATCCCATCACCACCACCACCACCCACCAAGAGCTGATTGGCTCTGACAACCTCCCGCTGTGAAGATCCAACAGTCACTGGAAGAGTAGCGCTGGGAAGAAGAGATGCATGGATAAAGTCTCAGCGGGATTTCAGAGAAGGTATTGATAAGGCAATGGACGAAGGGCAGACTGAGAGGAGGAGTTAGGTGAGGACAGGAGAGGTGAACGGGGAGTTATTGAGGTGAAGTGGTGCAGTGCTGTAGATTGAGATTACATGTCATTATAAAAGTTGTGATCTCTGAGTAAACATGATGAAGAATGATGTCAAACTGTCACATGACAGTGAAATATCAACATAAAAAAATAACCTTATGGGGTGTGTCACTGAGTGTGGTACCGTGTTCACATGTTGTGCACAAATAACACAGTTTTTCTACAGCAGGTTGGAAGTGAGAGATCAACAAATGGTGAGAAAGAGAGAGATGAATGGAAGATGAGCCGAGGGGCAGAGAAGTGGAGAGACAGAGAGAGGGATGAGGCAGGCGAGGGAAGCAGAAGGATGGACAGATTGAGCGAGTGTATAGCTTTAGCATGATTAACTCCGATGCTACACTCACTGCTCTCTCTCTCTCTCTCTCTCAATATTTCTTCTTCTTCTGTATTCTTGCACCAACTCTCCTTATAGATCCATTTCTGCGGAGGAGGTCACACAACCAGTGCGGTCACCTAAGAAGACCTCGAGCTGCATTCCACTCAGAATTCTCATCTGGCAGTCTGCAGTGGAGTTGTCAATTCATTCCAACATGGGGGAGCCAGGGATCATATGGGACTGCAGGTTTTTTGTCTTTGTAGATGTGTGCTTTGTGTTTTAAATGTAAAGTGTGTGTATTGTTGAGCCTTGAATTTATATATGTACTATGAGTTAAGTGTATTGTTGAACCCTGTCAAAAACTATCTATCTATCTATCTATCTATCTATCCAACTGTCCATCCATCGTTTATCTAACACAACCACAACAGAATTAATGAACAGAGTTACATACTGTGGTCAAGTGAGATGCTGTTGGTATAAACACGATCAAGCACGTGTACCATAACACATCGAATAGACAAGCTTCATATTTCAGTACGTAAGCATTGGCTGGTGCTCATTTCCGTTGTGGTTGTGTTTCATTCTTGTGGCTTTTGCACTTGTTTTTTCTTTTCATATGCATATACGACATCTATGCCACCGTACATCGACCCACAAGTTGTCCATTCTCCGAATCAAAGCAGATGTAATTCTTCACTAATGGTGGTTTGGTTTGATAATCTTCAAATCAAAAGGCCTGAACAAGAGCATGATTTTCATCCATCTGTTTCTGGAGAACAAGGACAGAGTGATTCAATATTGGTGAGGTTTTTTTTTTTCTCTGATCAAATCTGTGCATTTCAGACATTTGGTAATATGCATATGTTACGATCGATAAACAAAATCATAGACTACAGTTTGCATCTATGTACTCATCTATGTGGTTTTCATTCCATTTCTATTGTGAAAAAGTCCCATAAAAATGGGATTTTGTTCTATCAGCTGTTATTGGGATGAAACACGTTCTTTTTGAAAGCCACCAGTGTATTGTTCTTATATTGTACGTACTGTCAGCTCATCACTGATTTTGGTTCCTTGGGTTTTAACAAGATTATGACCTTCGGAGACACTGTAAGTAACCTACATGTTGTTCATCAAACAGCTGTAGCCATGGGCTCCGTGATTAATCTCCTTTATTGTGCTCGGTCCCAAAGTGGTAGTTTCTGTCAGGACATCAAGGTCAGATCGATAAAAATCGGATATTTAAATGTCACTTGATTAGGGATGATTCCTGGGAGGGGGGGTTCCCAAAGCTGAAATAAAGCCTGATGTCTCTGAGTTAACTGACATCAAAAATAAAAAGGATATAAAGGAGTCAGAGAAAGTTTGTCTGCTTTATTGTATTATCCAACAACACACAATAAGTGTGACCTTGAGAAAAACTGTGTTCTATGCATATCTTCTGACATTGTAGGCACATAGCTGTTTCCATCATATTGTTTTACTCCAGTACATTTACTTCTTACAGTGTGAAATGTATACTATTAATACAGTGTTACGTTCAGCAATAATTTCTCCTGTTTATGTCTTTTCACAAAATTGTTAAACTTTGTTAAAAAAGCTTTATATAAAAGATTTATATGATGTCCAAACTTTGTCGTTGACATGCAACAAAGGCAAAACTGACAAAAAAAATAGAAATGAGAAAAATTTCAACTTTGAAAAACAATGACTTCAGAGCTTTTGGCGATTACACAGTCATTGTCGCTGTTGATGTGCTGTAAATGAAAACACATGCTCTCTGCAGTAGAATTTAAACGTCATCTCCCGCTGCTCGACCCAGACACCACTCCTCACCTGAGCAGCATTTTCCTGTTGTTGTTAATGTGTCTGACTCAGATTATCTCCTGCTGTGTTCTTTATATATAAAAGGTCCTTTCAGATCTGGACATTTTCCAGAGTTCATGTCTGAAAAAACTACTGTGAGTCACACTTGTGTTTCTGGTGTGTGTGTGTGTGTACTTGTACTTATACCTTTTTGAGGTTTTAAACATTGATCTTACAAAGTGAGGACATTTGGGAAAGTGAGGACATTCTGGACCGTTTGTATGTTAAGACTTGGTTCTAGGGTTAGGCATTTAGTTCAGATGGTTGAAGTCATGGTAAGGGAGTAGGGAATGTATTATGCCAATGAGTCTTCACTAAGATAGAGGTACAAGAATGTGCGTGTGTGTGTTTATACTTTTGGGATTCACGTCTTCTCCGATCATGCAGATGATCTGAGTAGTTATGTAGTAAAAAGGAATGTGGGTTGCATCATTACACAGTTTGGTCCACCACCCAGCCTGTAGTTCATGATTTCATCATCATTACTCATGCCTCAGACTCACTGCAGTTTGAATGGTTGACTTCCATTAGCTAAAGGTGAGTACAAACCAAAAATGACACTAATATGAGTTCTGGTTTCGTTTACAAGCTGTTCTCATTACAGGTTCATTTAACAAGACAGCATCGATTGATTGATTGATATTTTTTCCCTAATGGATTATTATAATAATGCCAGTTCATCAGCTTTAAACATATGGATCTTGGGCCCTCATGCATCCAAATTGAATTTGAAACACTTTTAAATATCAGCAACTAAAAATGACACATTCCTACTATCCAGCTCTCCAATCTTACGAATCTCATTTGCATAATTCTGACATCTTCACACAAGATTGTCTGCATCTAGGATGAGGGGGTGAAGGGGACAGAAGTAATTGGTGAGAGAAAAACAAATTCACAACTGGAACACAGCTTTGCCAGTTATTTTTTTTCACACTGGGGACGGCGAGCGAGAGAGGAGACAAGTAAAAGAGATGGAGAGGAAGGGGGAGCGAGGAACATCTGGGGTCCGTTGGAGACCGAGGAGGTTCCCAGCGGTCGAACTTTCCCAGCTGCTCTTTCGACCTTCGCTGTGCCAAAGAGCAGACCATGGGAATGACTGTGGAGGTGGATCCTCGTTCCTCTGTGATGACTCTGCTCTGCACCACAATGCCCTCGTTTCTCGCTGCGTTTATGAAGAGGGCAATTTCAAAAATACTCTCAGTCCTGTCAGGGTCAGGGTGTCCAACTACACCAGTGATGATATGAGTGTTTGACGGACGCCTGCATGTCAGTAACCTGTTCTCAATGATAAAGCTCTCCAGCTTTAGTTTCTAAGCATCTAACAGTGAATGATGTCCAGCTGACTGACCTTGGCATTCTACACTCCAGAGTCATAATGATAAAATATGACATATTCTTTTAGAAGCCATGATAATAATTTTATATGATCTATTTTAACTTTTGATATTTCTATGTCATTTAATTTTATGATTCTTCACGTAAGGATCACAATACTAAGTATGTGTAGACCTACAGCATGAAGATAGGAGCCTCTATGTCATTAGTACCAACAACAACAACTCTGCATGTAGATGGATGGATGGATGGATGGATGGATGGATGGATGGATGGATAGATAGATAGATAGATAGATAGATAGATAGATAGATAGATAGATAGATAGATAGATAGATAGATAGATAGATGATAGATAGATAGATAGATTAAACTATAAAAAATGTACAGTCAATTTGCTTCCAGCATCAAGTCAACACAAAATACTAGAAATTCGAACCTAAAAAAGGGAAGAATCCAACATTTTAGTAACCAGGATTTTTAACAGTGATACAAACTGTGTGTATAAATGATGACCAACCAATCAGCCCTGTCTCCAAGATCTTCTGTGTCTATACACACTACACCACATATAATATTAACACATTGTTTCGGAAATTGCTGGGGTTTTTTTCTTTATTAAACCAGACAACAATCTTTCTCTAACCTTGATCAAGTGCTGTGAGAACTTAAACATAAACATAAGCAAATGTAATAATATATCTTGCAAGATCATAAATTCGATGAAATGTATATACACATAAATAAGTGTCTATATCTCTCTACCTTTGTCTATTATATTTATAGAAAACTTAACAGGGACACAATTAGATTTCACATAAAATATTTGTGTTTGTATGGAGACAGGGTTGTCATTGAGGGTCAGCACTAGTGCGACTGCAGCCTCGGAACAAAGAAAAAAATGTTCAAAGTTTCATTTTTGATTTATAAATCTTACATGTTGCTGCCTGTTGACAGACGATTGCTATTGTGTCCCCACAGATTATTTGCTGTCACACCTGAATGCTTCTCATTTGGTTGTGTTGTAAGTTCTGATGCCCTGATTAACCTTTCTGACACTGTTGGTAACTTCTACACAATTAGAGCAGTCATTCCCACACTTTGTGGGTTCTACATCTTTTTCTGTGTCTCTTTTCACCTCTTCTCTGTCTGTCCCCCACAGCTGCCATAGAAGAGTGCCTCTTATGTAACTCCTTGTTTAAACATGCACATCTGGCTCAATTGGCAAACACCATTGTTTAATCTCTGTTGGAGATGACTCACTTATTAACATTTTTATAAAAAAGACTGTCCTGACTTAGGCTGCAAATTAAAAACGTCTATTTAATACCTGTGCATGTATCAGATTTTAAGTAGCCTACCTGTTTAGGTAGCAGATTGGAGGCAGTCATGATAAGATTGGGAAATACCACTTAAATCCAGAGGAGTCAGCACATTTCTGCCAAATTCAATCAGAGACTCTAATGGCACAGTTCCCAACTCTTAGAGTGTGTGTTTGCATTTCTGCAGGGTGTGTGTTTGTGTGTGTGTGTGTGTTTGTTTGTGTTTGTGTGTCTTGCTGGGCATAGTTACCTGCTCAGACTAGATTTTAACACATGAGATGCATCAGATAATCAAACACTCACCTGCCTGCAGGATTTAAGCCCTGCTCCCTCCCTCTGGTCTTTGCCAGATTGTTCAGTCACAGTTTTCATCCAGGTTATTTGCTTCCTTGTTTGTTTGGAAGGAACTAACAGGGGTTTTCCTAAATTTTCTCCAGGTTCACTTACCTGTTCCTGTTACAATCCATGTGTCATCTTCAAATCCAGCTTCAGTCTGAACCTTGTTTTCGTGATATGCCCAGATCACCAGCAAAAACATCCTTTATTAGAGGAATGATAAATTCTTTAAAACTTTGTCTATGTCTTCGAATATCTATGGAATTTATTGCAAGTTTGTTATGAACAATCCTGGGTTATAAATTAAAATAGCAAGGTAACTATGGGTGTGAAGAAATGTTTGACTTATTTTCAAGACCCTATTTTATAGTTGTAAAGGTTAAGCTTGTATTTTAAACATCAACATCAATGAAACTATGTGAAACACTTCGACAGTGGAGCCTTGGTATAAGTGGTGTCACTATAAAATGCAACACATGAAGTCCATATTTGTGCATGTATACATGTGCATCTGTGTCAGCGTTCCTAAGCTCTCCATCATGTGTTTCCTCCATGTAACAGTCTGTCAGGGGGGATACAGACATACAGCGCTCCAGGTTGGGGGCGGTTGGCTGGGTACATGGCATCCAGTGGGAGAAGTTGGCACAGATGGAGCCCCAGACCCACTCCATGTCAGCTGCACTGTTCAAGAGGGCCCCTGGGATTCGTGCGGCCTTTGGCAGACACGAGCACTTTGTGTTTTAGTCAGCAATTAGTTTAATGGAGCAAAATTTAAAATCACTTCAGATGAATGCAGTCATGACAAGAAATGACAGGAGGAACTGCTTTTGGTCATTATTTAGGTCCTGGTCCAACTGAGGTTCAACTATTTACAAAAGACAAGTCGGCCATTTTGCGTCTCTAAGGAGGCTCCAAAGAGATTTTTGGCACCAGCTAAAAATGTTATTTCATAGCTCAGCTTCGTTCTGTGCAAACTAATGTCATCCAACACAGATTCCAACACTAGTGACATTGACCTTGCTCGTCCTGACAGGAATTTTTGTCTGTTTGTCTTCTGGCACCCTATCTGTCTCTTTCTGTGCAGCTCTATACTCCTTATCCTTCATGGTACAAGATCGCTTGAATGACCATGAAAACGTGGCAGCAGGCAATGCTGCCAATTAGATTTTTTTTTGCTTCCTACTATAGAGAAAGGCTGCAGACAAGGTTCACACAGTCAAAGGAGTGTGTGTCTGTGTGTGAGATCATGTGCAGCTCCATGTGCATGCACAACTCTGGTACTTCTGATGTGTTCCATACTGTACCAAATGGGAGTCAAGTAAAATGTACTTATGGAGTATGTCTGCATTACACAGAACAAATATCCAGATGAATAACATCAAGATAAAAAGCCAGTTACAGACATGTAATAACAAGCACTGTTAATAATTTACGGCTGCAGATAGTTTTTGAGTGAGTGTGTGTTTTTAGAGGCATATGTATTTCCTTTTACCCATTATATGTATTATATATGTAATGGATAGCAGATTCAGTGTGGTCACTGTAAATTCTCTCACTGCTGTCAGAGAACCAGTCAAGCCAGATAAATACCAACGTACTAGTGAATGTTGGTCAATTTAAATCAGCAATAAAAACTTGCTGTTGCAGTCCCAGTTTGTCTTCTTCGCCTTCAGCATCTGTGCCGCAACAGACATCAAACAATTTCATTTCCCTTAATTGACTATTTTGAAGTGGAGCGACAAGATTTTTCCATCATCATATTGTCAGGAAAGCAGCTGCCAGCTGCATCTCCAGCCCATAATGCAATCAGCCTTGTGGAGGCCTTCAGATTCTCATTGTGTTATAGGCATTGTTTCGACTGGTGATGTCCCTTCATTGGTCAAAACATGCATTTCTCTCAGAATGGTTTGTGATTCATTGTGTACTTAATCTATAGTTTCATTGCATTTTGTATGTATTGCATGTAAATCCTAGCTTTTTAATGTGACGTGTCAGATGTTTGCCTTTGATGATCAAAAGAGGAAAAATGGGGTTTTGACTTCCACTCCTACTGAATACATCATGGAAACGTATAGTGTTTGTTTTATATCTCTTTTTGAAAACAGAAAACAACGAAAATTTGATACATTTTTTTTACAGCTCCTGAAAGTTGGATTTACTGCAACTATTACCTATGCAGACCTGTTCATGGTATTGTAGCAACTGAAACAATCAAAATCAAGGAGGCTGGATAAAATTGTAGATGGCAGCACCTTGAGGCAGTTTCAATCACTGTACAACAGTCTGGCTAGGGGCAAAATGTAGCAGGGTCCTTGTTGGAGAAACATAAATCCAAGCCAATTTTCTCACTACGCCAATTCACTCACTCCACATCCTGTAGCAGTTCTTGCACAAAACAAACAGACAAGAATTCTTCTAGGACTCTGATCCAATCAGTAAGAAAAACTTTAGAGGAACTCACTTGAAATAAATGTCCTTTGGTAAAAGGATGACTATGACAGCAGTGCACAATATTCTGCGTCATTTACCGTTTGTCCTACCACTTTATTGTACTGAAACAGAAAATTTGTTAGGTACAAAAGAAAAAAAAAAAGGTAAAGTCTGAAAAGAAGAAGTCTAATATTAAATACTTTATGGAAAATATGTGATAAAAGATGTGTTAGTAAATCACATCATATGTTTTTAAATTTTCATTTCCACCATCACCTTCAAATCTGAAAATGCGACAAATAACTAATGTACAGATAAACAAGAGATCTCTCCTAATAAACAGACTCAAATAATACAAATGAAAATGTGTTTTTTATTACTGGTTGTCCCTAAGTTACTCTATGCAGATACACCACCTGCATACAAATACAGTACATCCAACTATCAGCCTCTTCCCTATTGCCTCCACAAGTTTTGGTATATTGACTATGCATGTCTAAGAAATACCATCATTAGTCCAATGATGGATAATGGCTTTGGACAAATTCAAAAATCAAGACAATAAATATTTTACGAAATGGCAGCTTTCCTTTGGCAAATGCGGAGAAAGCCAGTATCCTCACACGACATCTTAGGAAATTTCACCAAATAAGTGGAGCAAGAAACCAATAATACATGTAATGTCCTGAGATGAACAGCAGAATATTGTGCCCAAACGTTATTTTGATTCTGTCCCTGAAACCAGCGTAAACTCCTGGCCTAATCTTTTAGTCTGAACCTCTCTCAGCCCAGACTGTCAAGTTTTTAAATTTAATCCAGATGCCCCCATGCTTCACTCATTCATCCCCTATACTGCTCTTATTTACTAGATCCTTCTCATCTTCTACATTTCTCTCGCCCCCTCTCATATCACCATTAACCCTCCTTTCATCTGTTTCCTTCATCCTTAGAAGTCGCGTTACAGCGGGTCATTTACTGCAAGTTCCTTGGCTGCAGAGTGGCCAAGCAGAGAGAGAACTTTTCTATTAATGAAAAGTTTCAATCTCTCAAACACCTCATGTTCCCCAGCATGACCACCATATATGGCCTATTGAGATGTGTTTTAGCAAGAGACTGGACCTACATACAATTATTGTAAACTGCTCTGGGCGAGAGTGCTGTAGTTCACCACGTCTTCCTGTCCAAAAGTCCTCTGCTATCTATATCCTACTAGAAGGTGAAGGAAACAATTGCTAAGGACATGTGAGTACAGCATATTTTAAATTAGAGGTATTATACTCATATTCATTTAATTTGGGTTATCGCTTGAAAATCTTTCTGGCCTCTGTCAAAAATGCTTAGCTTTAGCTTCTGTTTTAGCTTCTGTCCTCTTCCCTATAAATCCCAGTCTCCTCTGATTGGTCAGCTGGCCCTCTCTGTTGTGATTAGTTAATCGCTTCCAGTGTGTGTGGACAATGTTGACCTCCACTCTCACTTTACCTGGCTTTGTTGTGGGGGCTGAGCCATAACATAGCTTTGTCCGTAGTTCTGACCTAAATATTGTCAGCCACCTCTGGCTGCATATCTGCTTACCTCAAAATTAGAAATCAATCAAGACATTTTTGCTGAAGGAACCAAAGACTAAATTGTCCGACTGTGTTTTGTACTTGCTCAGTCAATGAAATAGTCAAAACACCTTGATCCTAATAAATCATCATTGAGCTACAGAGTTAAGGGAGGATCAGTGCTGATTCAAACACCTGCTCCCCACTGGCTCAATGTTATATACATCGAGAAGCTCTTACAGGGAAATGAGAACATGATGTGAAGTAATGTTTTGGAGGAGCTGCAATTACCAGTCATCCATTATATCAGTATATACAATTTATTTCTTAGCGAGGAAACTGATCAATCAATCAAATGTTAGTAAATTCAGAGGTAATTACAAAATTACTAGCTTGTGTGATAGTCTGCAGACAGAATGATGAATAACATACATGGCATACCTTTAAATTGTGTTTACTCGACAAAGCTACAGTAAACACAATTTACATCCTTTTTCTCACCAAGCAAGATTTGCTGGGGTAGTTTATAATTGAGTCTAGCGGTGCATGAACTTTCTACAGCTGCAATCTGTCTAAGCACAGCTATTTCTCCCTCTGCAGGCCCCAGCTTTCTTTTGTCGACTGCCTCACATCGCAAAACTCTCTAAATGTGAGAGATCTTGATGAAAGCAGAATGTAATTATTAGTGTGGCAGTTCTAGGATGGCGGTAGAATCTCTACATGGTTCAGCAAACAACACGCTCTCTGTTCAAATGAAGAACATTCGCCTCCTTTCAAGGGCAATTATTTCAACCCTCAGTCAAATGCCCTCCCCTTTCCCTTGAATGTCAGTGGAATAGAAATGGGCTGATGAAGAACTTATCCAACAATCTTCGTGAATGAGCTGTTTATAGACTCGCTCTACTCCATATCAACATTGTGCAATATTTTTCATCACACTGAGCCTAATAGCTACATTGGAGATCTATTCCATGTCATCCCTCTTCCCATGTCTCACCCTTTTTCAGTGTCTGTAAAACTGTCAAGTAAAGAGAAGAAGTTCAAAGAATTCTCCTCAGGGAGTGGGGCAACAACCCAGCAATACTGCAGGAAAAAACACTGGATTTTCTGTGGTTAAGTTCAGCTTTGCAAAGCTTCCTCTTCTTGAGAAGTAGATCAGTAATGTGCTGCACTCTGTAACTCAACCACACCCTGGAATTACTTGGGTGCATGAAGGATCCATGCTTCACATGTAAAAGTGTGGGTATCCTGGATGATGTGATCCATTGTGCATGGCAATATGGGCACTGGGGAAAAAAACATGGTAATAGGACAGAAATTTTGGTTAAGAGGCCCTTCTGTAACCCACAGCATAAAAAAGTCAAGGCAGAATCAGGAGTCTGTAGGTGAAATAAGTGAGAAGTGAGGTATTTAAACTGCAGTGAACATAGCTTGCTGTTTTTTTTTTTTAAACTATTCACTTTAAGTCGGACATTTATGTGCAGCACAGTAGCACATATAGAACATTCACCTGAGAGTGGTGGGGTCCTTCCTATGTCTTGAATTGGTTTTCTCCAGGTACTTCGGCATCCTCCAACAGTCCAAAGACATGCATTAGGTGAACTGGCACTCCGGGATAATCGTGAGGTTGGGATTGCAACATCTGAACCCAACCCATGAGCACTTTTCCCGCTTTCAGCTTTCCTATGGTTCCAGTGCTTTACTGCTTGCTGTCTGCATCGTATTGTTGTTATGTTCATTGTTAGATGATGATGACAACTTTAACCTGGTCAATTACTGAGTCCCTGTTTTTATGAAAACAGATGACATCCATCTGAATAAAAGGATTTTGTGTCCACAGAGTTTTAGAGATGTATTCATGTGTTCACTTTTAGCAGGAATACCAATTAGCAAGGTGTTTTACTTTTCTTATAAACTGCTGGGTATAAATCAGTTTTATCTGTGCATAGATAAAATTGACTAATTTGCAAACAGAAATCCATCGTGAAGCAATCACATAAATTACTGTTTTCTACATATATTTCACTGATTGTATCATGATTTATAAACTACACAATCAGGCTATGTGTTTGGTCCATGCTGACTTCAAATAGATAATTAAGGCTCAGCTAATCCATGTCTGGTCTTTAGCCTACTGTGAGGTCCAACAATGCTAAAAGGTCCTGAGTAAATGGGCTATATCTGTCCATGGCTTAACTGGAAGCCTTCCTTTGATTTAGTAGGGAGTGCAGCTAGATTAAAGATGAGATTAGTTAGAGCTGAATAAAGACTTACAATCTTTCCCAATTGTTCTTGACAACTCTGCCTTTCTCCAGAAGGTTACATCTGGTTTGACATATTGGTGAATTACAGCGGAATTACAGCTGCGATTTGTCCCCCCCGGCTCTTCTATTACTAGTTAATTAATGAACCACGCCCAGTTGAGATTTGTTAGCTCTTAGACAGGGATATAAACAGAAGTGTTTTAAGGGTTTTCATATTCATAGTCACAGAGGCACGAAGGAGAGCAGAGCAGCGTAACCTTCCTCTCCCTACAGTAGTTTGCTCCAGCACCTGGAGCATTTCTCTCAGGCCATCTGAAATATGTAATACCGATTGCGTGTCTGACACCTGCCCTGGAGTCTGCTCTCAGATGCACCCCTTTCAAAAGTTGATATTTCAGGTGGCATCCAACCTGTGTGTTTTGACATCTACCTATAATGTATATATCATCTGAAACAGCGCTTTACCCAACTTGATCCTGCAATCGTCCATTTCTGGTGGGAAAAGAACATTTCTCCTAGACATAAAGATGTTTCACTATCCTCTCCCGGCAGTGCAGCAGACTACACTAGTGCATGTCAATGGCCAAGTCCAAAAACAAAGAAAACTATCATCAGCAAACAGGATATACCAACCTAATATCACCTGACACTCATTTGTATCCCTGCGATATCCTATCTCTGAAGGTCCTTGTGAGAGTCTACTGCCCACACTCAATGTATTTAAAGTTATTTTTATGAACTATTTGTTTTCCATAGGTTTCATAGATTGAAAGGTCATAAAACATTTGACGTTCTTGTTACCATTAACTATGTTGATAAAGATCAGGTCAAAGCTAAATTTACTGTAACAGTAAAGTTTTAAAATTGTTAATTTGTCTGTAGTAGACTTACTGACAATCCTTGAACTTGAGTACTTTGAAGTAGTTATATGCTATAACAAAATAGTAAGTGCCACTTTGTTGAAATGGCGCAGTTTTCATTTGAAAATTGCAAAATGTATTTTTATGGCTGGTAGACGTTGGAGAACTTACCATCGCCCCCTGTCTCTTTGGCACAGCCTCAACACCTCCAGATTTGGGCTTTTGGATCCACTCAATATTCATGTGGGTGGAGAGACAAAAACAATACCAGACTTATTTTAGGAGTATGACGTTGTGAGAACTGCAATAGCACATCTTGGATCATCAGTATTTTCTTAGTCTTCCAGCAGGTATCTCTTTGTAGCATGCAAGCTGAACACAGAGTGGCTGACAAAGGGGCAACATGCCACAGGACATCTTTCTTTCACCATTCCTGACTGGATGTGACCCCACTGCATGGGACCAAAATTCTGACAATGGCACTGCTGTGTGTCTCACCTTTCACAGTGCAATATATTTATATGGGGTGAAATTCTCCAGCTGGCATCCTGTCGTCAAACATCCGATTCTTCCCCATCTGCCACTTAACCCCAAACTCACAATGGTTGCATAAAACAGAAAAATTGTTTTTGAGGGGATCAGAATTACAAAACAATAAACTGCAAAAGTAGATATTTTCCGATTAATCAAGGTCTTTCTTCAAAAATGTTACATGGTCCTTTCTCCGTTTGAGCTAAGTGATCATGATAAAAGAAAAAAAGACATCTTAAAATAAAACCAGGTTTCAATAATTACACCCTGGTGCAGTGAAATAAATGATCCACTTCTACAATTTATTTCAAATTACGCAATTTGAATGAATCACGGGCAAAATCATTTTCTAAATTTGCTTTGCAAGTAGCTCAAAGGGAAAACCCCTGAATACAATTGGGACATATTAGTCCCCAAGGCCTGTTTGGCTGGAACACTTAACACTAATGGGATATTTTTTTAGCATCACTGGTGTGATGCAAGACGACAAGAAGATGAGTGTAATGTTGAGCTTAAAATATTACACTTAATTGCTGAGACAGTTGTGATGAGCCAACAACTGCAATTGTTTCAAAAGCTTCAAATTGACTGTATCATCTCAGCAGAGGCACACCTGAGACCTCTGGCTTAGTTCCCCAGAGCGATAACGGTGGTAACAGCAGTGGATGCAAATCAGATGAAGGAACATCAAACTTAGAGCTATTGTGTAGTTGTTTTCTGATCTGCCTCCTCCATTTAGGTATGGGTTAGTTTTAGCCACCAAGCCAATATTGTCGTCATGTTTAAATCTATTAATTGTCATTATCTTTCTAAAGTTGGTGTTGCGAGCATATTACCAGCAGATGCTTATTTACAGGCTGCATGGAGCAACATTAGAAATGATTTGAAGTCATGTTTCTGGCCACCTGAGGAATGAGAGTCCAATATTTACTATATCTGGATATTTACTACCAACGGAAAACCAAAACAGTGAAGATAAAAGATGCTATAACTAATAGCTAATAACGCTCTGTGGGAATGGATAATAAAAGTTTGGAAACATTTAGCTCTTCCTCCTTATATTTATACCATGGTTAAACGTTTTCTATTTAAGCGGAGAGCGCTACACTCTGCTTCCATTAATAACCCCCACCAAAAAAATTCTAAGAACCTATACAAAGCTTCTTCATCTGATCCGTTGCTAGAAATAGCTCAACTGAGGCTGAGATGCTGGGAGAACTTGCTTGTTTTGTTCAATGACATTCCCCAAACAAAAGCTGAAAAAGAAGCCTGTCTTCTTTAAGGGGGCAAACAAAAAATGAGGATTTCTTCCAAGAGGCGCCAGAGGGATCCGTCTCTCTTTCCTTTCCATCTCCCTGCCGTGACCGCGAGGGGGTTTTTTTTGTGGAAAACAACGGCACTGTCAACAGCTAGTGCAGTGTGCGCTAGAGGCCAAACGGAGGAGGAAGCAGCACTTAATGTAAGGGAATGGATTATAGAGGCTGATTATGCCTCGGAGGTGAGAGGAGAACAAAGTGAAAGAATGGAAAAGCCGGAGCGAGCAAGAGTGAATTTGTCAGAATGTGAGCGTGCATGGATTTGTAGGCCTATGCACAGTATGTGTATGTGTGTATGTATGTCTGTTTGTGTGTGCTTGTTGCCCATTTCCTGGCAAATAAATGTTTAAGTACATTGGTGGGTTTGGTACCCATCCATACATTATGTACTCATTTTTATGGGTTGATGTTTGTGTACATAGATGCAGTCGCAGTGTACTGTACATGTATGTATGTGTTACTGTGTGTTCATAATGTGTGTATCTGTGTTAGTCAAGGAAAAGAAAGACTGAGCTGGTGGTAAACAAGCTTAAATTCTCTCCAGCATAACCTTTTCTCTGTCTTGTGTAAAGCTGGAAAGGCAGACATGTTTCTCAGGAGAGGCTCTGTATACAGACTTGCCCCAGATCTTGGCATGAAAGGCAGCTTCTAACTTGTCACTGACACAACCAAACAGTATCATGCAAAGCTCACAGTGCACTTCCATCTAGAATAGCCTCTTTTTATTCGTGTGAAGGACTGCGTCAGTGTCGACAATTACATTATTTTGTGTTTTCAATCTGCATTTAAATGTCATTTCGCATTGCTTCATGTGTAAATGTATTTTCAATTCAATTTCAACTTATTCAGTTATATTTTTGTACAAACTTATTTTTCTTCATATGGTGCTGTTACTGTCTTTGCCTTTACTGAAGAAGATAAATGTGTAAGAAGCGACTTCTCTAGTGGCCTTTTTCACCATCTCACCATCTGCCGCTGTGAAAAACTCTGAGAGCTTTAGCCCCGCTCGTGCTGGCTGAACTGGTAGAATCATGTCATAAATCAAAAACTGCGTAACTCCTTCCAAATCTGACCTAGTGGCACACAATGAAACTGCCATATTCAGCGGCTGGGAGAGGATGTACCAAGAGTGATGTTCTGGTTTTTCTATAGTTTCATTAAATCATCAACATATTGATAAAAAAAAAATCTATTTACTAATGATGTATGGATTTAAGTTGTGAATTATGTTATTGTACTTGAGACTACATCTAAAGCTGATGGGTTTATGCAATACAGTAAATAACTGTGGATGAAATATACATTAATTCAGCAGTGCTGTTGAAGCCTATACACACATGCATAGACATGATATGCATGTGTGTGCATGTCTTTACTGAAATATTAAACACCTAATTTTCTTTGGCTTTAAGCTGCACTCAACATATAGTGTTCGTTATTTTATGTGCAAACATGCACCACACGATCCCACCATTGTCAAGGGACGTGTAGAGAGTTTCTCTAAGCCACCCATTACCTGTATTTAGAGCAAATAATAGTTGCCTAGAATGAATTCCCAGCAAATGCCTGGATTCCACTGACACAACTAAATGGGGCCAAAGGGGACAATGTCATTACATGCACTCTAAATTTGTACATTTCTAACTCAAACTCCACAATTGAATGTATTTTATTTAGTAATGATTAGGACATAGTTTTTATAGGGCTGGGAAATGAATATACTACATGTATCTCAGGTTATATTGTGAACATTAAGTACAAATTGTCAATGTTTTAAGTTGTCAGCACGAGACTCACTTTCACATCACACAAAAGGAAAAACAAGCCACATACATACGTCTCACACACACTCATCTCTGCATCCAGACCAAATATCTGTGTGTGACTTATATAGGTAATGTTTTTTTTATATCTGGAAAGAGACTGCAAAAGGAGTGAAAGCGTCAAAGCGAGTTTCTACACACTGAGTTCAGAAGCGGTAATGAAAGGTGGAGGTGCGTGAATTGGTTCCGAAAAGAAACTGCGGAAGACAGATTTTTTTCACCATTTGAAATGCCACCCTCTACAAAACAAAGAATGCCTGAAACTCAGTTTGTCCATGTCTCCCTCTGCTGCATACAGACACACCAGTATAATGATTTTGGTGCCTTCAAAAAAAAGTCTTTGTGTCATTAGTTTCTTTTGAAGCATTTTCAAAGGAGAGATCACAACAAACTGTGTTTATTCCAACCAGGCATTTGCACATTTCTATTGTTAACTGTTATAACATAAGTTGGGCCGAAGTGGGTTGTGGGTATAATCCATATTCTCTTGAAAGTGTCAAAGGGAAATAGTCTAAAACTTTAAGAAATATTGCTTGAATGTTTAAATATGAGCCATGGGAAGATGAATTCTGAGAGAGAAAGGGAAGGATTGTGAGGACTTTGGTTCGATCCTCACTGTCTGCAGTGGATTTTGAAGTCCAACACCCAAAGTGATCATTCAAAAGGCTCTCAAACATTGACTTGTCTGACAAAATAACTGTTCTGGAAGGTCTCTTCAAAGATTTAAGAATGAGAGTTTGATTCTCGTGGGGCTCCATGTGTAACAGGGACTCTGTGTCATATAGTTTGTTTGCAACCATGAGGCACCAGTACCGGCGTTTAACTTGAATCCTGCTTGTTGAAAGTATCCGGAGCATGAAAACCAATCCTCCTGGGAGGATGACAGGAGCTTTGCCCAAGTGTTTATGCTATGGAAAATGATGGGTGGATAGTGATAAATAAAAACAGTCTCGTCACATTCAAAGCAAAACTTTGACATTGCTGTGATTTGAAAGTTATGCTTTTAATGTCAAGCAACTTGTCAGGAGGTCTGCGGGCACACATTACAATCTGAGAAAAAAATGAATATGTTGATCTGAAAGACTCATTGACCATAAATTACACAGCTGATAGTGTATTTTAGTAAATGGCATAATGTTTTGACACAAGGTCTAAGGTATTCATCTGAATTTTATATCTTTGGTAACCATAGAGACCAGGCACCACCACCAGCATGTCTATATTGCTTTATGGAAACTAATATTGTTTGCACAAGATACTGTAATGAGTTTCATTTATTCTGACATGATGTTGCCACTCTTTTTCTGCATTTTCATCAAAATACCCACCACGTCTGACTGGAATGCAAATGATTTCATCACCAAGTCAGTGGTATTTGAATTGTTTCATTACAAAATGCTGATAGAAAAACAGGTTATTTGTAAATCCTCTCTGTGAAGTTCAAGAATACATAAGTTTCAACAATCACAGTGTTTTATAGCAAAGTAAACTATAACTGCTAGCATCATGGTTTCTCCAGAATAAAGCTCACACAGCATAATGGAAAGTATTAAACATGCATATTTCTCTTGGATGAACTTTGGACTTTGTAACATTAGTTCTATGATCACAGGCGGGATCATCTGAGAGGTACAGCCACTCACTCCTGCAGAGCGCCACATTGATATTATTGATATTTGTATGAAGTGGTTTGGTCAAAGGGCAGCAGAGTGGCTCTCTGGTTAGCTTCATCAGATAGAATATGGTGCTAAGGGAGCATTATGTTAGAGGAGAGGAGACACAGACAACCTTTACTGAATGTAATGGTCTCATCCCTTGTGTCGCTGTTTTTGTCACTGAAAGACCAAGGGTATGGTTGGTCAGACCCGATAAGCTTGCACTGCTGCGTCGGTGAAATTGTTCGTGTGAAAACTGTGTGAAATGGGACTAGTTTCTTCAGTAGCATCATATTTTAAAGGCATCACTCAAATCACATCTTATTTTTGAATTATTCATCACCAAGCTAGACACCACATAGAAAATGGAACTCAGTAGGGGCCCAACAATCCTCTTGGATTCAATCAAGCTGCTCACACTCAGGAAAACGTTGAAAATGTCAAATCTGGCAAAAATAGAGTGAAACAAAATCCCTGTCCAGATCTGTCCCATCCTTAGTTTTGTAGAAATCCATTCGGGAGTTTTTGCATCATCCTGCTGAACAACTGTTTGGACAAGGAAAACATGACCTGGAGGTAAGAATGTGTCTTCTATATACATCTTGTGTGTGTGTGTGTGTAGTTGTCTGTCTGTTGTTGAATACTTTTGAGCCCATATTTCAAACTAAAGAAGGTAAGAAAAAATGTAGGAATTTATTTTAATGCTGAAATTAAAGTCTTTACACGTGTGTGTGTTTACAGCTTGATTGAAGTACAACTGCAGGTTGTGTCCCCTCCACTGTCTTCTACAGTGAGACTGAGGGTGAATGGGTTTATTTGTTTGTGTCTCTGAAGTCCACCAGCTTGTTGGTCACTGTACAGCTTCATTGTTGTTTTACCTGAACTTTCCCTTTTGGAGAAAGTGGAAATAATGATAATAAGAAAAACACAGTCTGCCGTCTCTGAGCTATAAAGCAAACAGTGCCACATTATACATTAATGTTATCAGAGAATGTGAATGAAGTTTAAAATCCATCAGAAAAACATGAGCATGCAAAAAAGTTTATTTACTAAACTGTTAATGACAGTTCATAAAATATAAAAATGTGTTGGCTACTAGCAATTGAAGACCTTTATCGCATGTTCTGCATAATTAAGGAACCATTAGGGACATACAGTGGCATTGTTATTTGAGATTTCGACCGAGCTACAAAGCAGAAAGGCCACAAATAGCTGCACAGAAATGTGAGTAGTTAAAGAGTTGATGAAACAAACAGCAACAACTAGAGATACAATTGTTAGGTTATGAATAGTTTGTGAAACAAACCAATGACGACTTTCATCAAAAGTAATTCTGGTTAAAACTCTGAATCACCCACACAGAAGCCTGAACCAGTGAACAACTCATTCATTCATTGCTGATTATTTTTGTAACTTAACTAATTTTACCATGCTGTGTCATGACTCACACTCGTCACCTAAACCACGCACTTTTTCTTATGCGTCTCCATTTCTCTCCTTCTGCATCACCCCACCCCTGCATACACGCTTCCTATTTTTGTACAATCTCAGGTTTATCAACACACCACCGCTCCTTCAGTCTATACTTTTAAGAAGGGGGAGAGAGCCTATGTGTGTGTTTGCACGTGCATGTGTGGGTGGCGGTGGTAGTGGGGTTCTTAGGGGGTGCCTGAGGCGAGACAGAATGTAAGCACAGCATGAGTAATGAAATAATGACTGAAATATAAAAGAGCGAGGCCGGCCGCGCTCTCTCTCTATCCGGGGGCCGACAGGTGTTTGCCGGAGCGCCGGTGCAGAAGCCATTAGAAGGCTGTCAGAAGACGGCTGCCGAGAAGTGAGGTTGCCGTAATTACAAGCCGTTCACGCCAACACAATGCTTCACCCCCGACTCGCGCCACATAAAACAGAAATGCAAAGGGGTGGCTGTGTGCTCTGTCAGCTAGCTCTCTGTTTTCGGCTTTTATTCTTTCTTTTAACCAAAGCAGCAAAGTGTTGCACGAGCGTAGAGGAAATATGGATTTAAAAGCCACATATGCTCACCTCCATGTTTTAGAGAAGGGGTTGAAAAGGCCGACAGGATGGATGGTGACGAGAGCAGTGTTTGTGAACCAATGAATGGAAGGTCATAAATGTAATAATGACATATTGGAAGTATGTCTACATTTCCAAAGTGCTGTAATTATGCCTGTCAGGATAATGATTGGATGGGTTAATTGATTGGTGGAATATTGAATGAAACTCATGGTGATTTGTTTTCACTTTGACTTAATTCTGTCCATGGTTGATCGTCCGGTACATTACAAAATTGGATTTTCATTCAACAGGCACATCAGGATTGGTAAATCAAATAATAAAATCTCTGTCTGTCTATTTCTCACTGTCTCCACACATTTGTATTTGTCGGTTTATTTTAAGCTCTTTTAACTCAGGTAATTTATCAAGAGAAATAATATTAACTGCTACCGAGCATATGATGAGTGCAAATAGTTTTTTCACCAGCAATTATTTTGCCCTCCAATGCATTGTCTCTTCTCCTGTGGTAGACTCAGTTATCTATTTGGTGATTTCCTGAGAAATAATTTGCAATGCTTCACAATTTGACATAGGAATCAAAATCAACAGTTCCATCAGTCTTGAAGAGATTTGAATCCAAAGATGTTTTCTTTTCTTGAATAGAGATATTTAGGGGAAATATAATCAATGTTTGCTTTGGCATTATTAATTTGAACCCATGAATTCCCCCAGAGCCACAATAAAACACATCCATTGATTTGAAACAAAGCTGTGCCAGATTTAAAGTTGGGGTTGGTAATCCTGGAAAACCAAGAGCAGGCTACAGTTTGTAAATATGCAAACATCCCACCTCCTCCAATCGACCTCCTTGTCCAAGCTACGCCCCCACAACACATGAATACACACTGACTGACATCTGCTGGAAGCCGACATTTCTGTGACTCGCTAACTTCTGGCTCTGACTCGTATGTCTCTCTGGCTGAAGACTCCAGTCATGTGCAGTGAGAGTGCAGGCAGGCAGGTCGTGTTGTGACAGACAGGTGCACCAGAAAATCACTCATAAAACAATTGGTCTTATAATTACAGTCCTGTGAGGGCGACACACTGCTTTCTGTTTTTTTATCTTTTGATGGCTCTCGGGACATGAAGATAAATTCAACAAATAAGTGTTTCAGAAACAATAAAAAGGAGATATTCTGGTGTGCAAATGACAATCACAGTTTCGGAGGAATTACCTCCCAAGTAGAGACTCTCTAGTTTTATTTAGTTACCTATTACTGCTTTAACCACAGTGTTGGGATCAGCAAAGGTTTTATTCCTCCTCTTCACTCACTGTTTACCTCCTGCTCACATTAAAATAAATCTCCAATCCTGGTTCTAGTATTGATATACCCAGTACTTTCTTATTTTCTCAATGAAGCTGTTCGCCTGAATTGGAAAATATTGCCTCCAGAGCAGGCATTTTTTTGCCACTTTGAACAATCCTGCAGGAGCAAAATTTAGATCCTAGTTCCTCTGATCGAAAGGCAGGTAAAGCACCTCAGTGCCTTCAGGTGTGACTACAAACAAGGTATTTTGTCCACGTTTCCATCTCATGAGCATCTGATGGAGGAAATAAATCTCTATTTCAAATAATTCAGCCATCTAGTCAGGCCACATTACAACTCACATTTAACTGTCACCATCCAGACATAAATACAGCACAAAGACTATTTTCTCCTCATTGATGCTTAAAAATGTAGTAACCTGCAATGTTATGCCTGTGTGGATATAAACAAAGGACTAAAGCTGAGGCACGCACATTATAACTCCTATAGACGTTCAGAGTTCTGCAGATGAAATGTCCTAAGATGTCACCAATGCTGTACTGGGACTAAAGAAGCATGTGTCAATCAACAATTAAAATCAAAACTGCCCACGGGTTCCTGACCTCATCTCTCATACGGAATCCAGTCGAGGGTTCAAATGTGCATGTGTCTAGTTTTTTTTATCTTGCCCAAGGACATATCAGGTGGCGAGTAAATGATGAGAGAAAATGAAGCAGCTAATTAGCATTGCATGCATAAATCAGCTGTTCATGAGGATCCTAACTAGCCCCCCTCCCCCCACCCCTGTTTTTGTGCATGTCCATCAAATTAGCAGCATCAATAGTAAATCCTTGTATAAATATATACATATATATATTTTCTCATTCCTAACATCCATCCACATGTTGGATACATAAATCCATTGAAACACAATTTATATTTGCAATAAACTCCTTCAGTTTACCAGCTGCTTCAGTTAGGTGAACTAAGATATGCAGGGTATCTCGCTGATAAGGTAATAGAGGGGTTCCTGTTTTCTCATGAACAGACGGGAAAAAAGAAGAGTTCATGAATTTATATGAGTTTCGATGGCAATGAAGCACCAGAGAGCTTCACCGTGGCCAAGTTAACCAGGCCAAGGCTCGACACAGTAATTTTATGAGTTCATCCAGAGCTAGTGAAGTGTAAAATAGACTGGGGTGATAGCCCAAACACACTCAATGGCAGCCATTGTGTCTCTGCTAGGCTCTGAAATCATATTCAGGGATAACAATGAGTTGTGGAGATGCGTAGAAAGTCACAGCAACCGAGACACGAGCGGTGCCAAAAAATGCTCCACATTACAATTTGTAGTGTCCTCAAAGGACGGTTTCAAAGCAACGTAGAACCCACTTCAGTCATCAGCGTTGTGTACAGAATATAATAAGTATAAATTAATCAAAGGGTTTTTCTTTCTAAAATATAAATACCTCTGGGATCCAGCGGCGGCACCAGATAATTATTATTGGGGGGGCAATGGGGGGACCTGATTGTTTCTAGGAGGTGTTAGTGAATTCTGACCCAACAAACACCAACAAATAATACTATCATAGATATAGATTTACTGTTCCCAGGCTCATACACTACATATTGTGAAATGCACGTTACTAAATGTTTATCATAGAACAACACAAGCATATTTAACAACTTGTATTTAATGAAGGAACAAAAACCAGACAAATATTTCTTGGGGAGGGGGGGCAAAGAGGGGGGCGCAGCCTTTGACAGGAGGGGCTTAAGACCCTGCTTGCCCCCCCCGGCACCACCACTGCTGGGATCTAATGATGGAATTTCTCTGTGATTAACTCGTAATGTAAAAAGAATGAACTTTCACTTTAACATCTGACTGAACCATCAACCCTGTAAACATTGCGTTATAGTTGTGTTTTCCAGGAGTTGTTTCTTTTCACCATGACAAAACTCTAAAATAGACTTAAAACATACTGCTGCCATTTCACCTGCTTGCATCATCAGACACCAACTGTCCACCACTGTTCTTGAAACTAAAGTAGGTTTGAAAATCAATGACCGTGGACTTTAAAATCATTACTCAGTCAGAGAGCGCCACTCTTGGCAGGTGCTTCTGTAACAGCTTCCTATGTGCATCAAAAGCCTTTTCATATATTTCATCAAAAAGCTAAAGTAGTTCCAGTAGTTCAACATAAACGGTGATTATGGATGATCAGGATGTGTGTGTGATGCTGGGCTTTCTCTCTTTACATCGTAAGCCTTGAGCCGGGGAAGCAAGTTATTGCAATGGTGATAAAAGCTAAAACCTTGCCTTGCAAAAGTATCAATTGCTATGCAGTGACTTGGCATCATAAGCCTTCAACTGGACTTCCTGAGTCGTATTTCATCCCTTCAGCGAACCGGAGCCATAAAAGTTCAGCCGGTTGGCAGCGCTAACCTTAGCCTCCCCCTATCTGATCTGCACTGAAATACAGTGCTATGATAATGCTGCTTAGCTCTGAGCAGTAGGATGAAAGGATTCATTGTGGGTGTCAAATATCTGAGGGCCAGGGCAAATCCTCCGACATGTCAGATATGTTTTGAAGAGACTCAAAGAAAAGAGTTAAGTTCTTCACTTTGAGGATTTTCAGCCTTGCCTTTGTGTTCTTTGGGAGATTCGTCTGTGCAGCCATCCTGAAGGCTTGATGTCTATATGTTAAGCCCTGCCTGTACAGTATGTGGACTGAAACCAAAGATCCGGCTTGACACCTGAGTGTAAATATGTCAGAATGTTCGCGGTTCTTATCCTGGTTCATCTGGCATCTCTCTGTGTGGAGTTTGGATCTTCTCCCCATATCTGCTGGATTCTCCACAGTCCAGAAATGCAGATTTGGTTTAGGTGAGGTTAATTGGGAGCTAATCTATCCGTAGGTGTGAGAGTGAATGGTTATATGTCAGCCCTGCAATACGCTGCCGACCTGTCCAGGGTGTACCCCACCACTTACCTATTGTCATCCGGGAATTGGCTCCACCTTCCCTCGAGACCCTCAAGAAGATGAGTGGTATAGATAATGGATAGATATTCCTGTGGGACGTATAATTGACCCCTGAAATTGTGGCCCCTTTATGGCTCCTGACTTTTTAAATCGTATTTCCACCACTGTTACAACAACCTGAGTCATTGTTCTTGAGGCTTTGTAAATATTTGTAATCAAGAAACTACAGCTCATCCCACTGCTGGACACACACCCTGTCCCACTGTTTGACACAATCAGAAAAATGTCTAAAATGTAAATGCAGCAACATGGGGCTCACAGTTTGTTTGCCTTCTGGGATTATTCACAATCATTATCTTCCTTTCTGTTGTTTTTCTCTTCCCTCTTTCACCTCCCTCCCCTCTTTCAACTTTCTTTGCCTGCTGCAGAAATGTTAATATGTTACCTTTGATCGGATTTACCAGCTTTTTAAACATATAGCAGTATTCTTACTCTGTCATCTCTTCTCCACTCAGATGATTTTCAACACCCGTCTTTCCCCTGAACACAAATGGAAGCAGCTCATTCGTCTTGTTTATTATGTTTTTGATTGTGGGAATTAAACTTTATCTTCTAAATGAGCCACCTAAGAAATATGGACCTGTGGATTGTTTTTTTATAGCTTAAGTACAGATAGTATACATCAGAAACATATGGCTTCTTATTTTTCTTTAATATTTGTGCAGTGTTCAGATTTGATATAATTTAGATTCACATTCTAATAGTTGTTTCTCTTTTAAATGAGTAACTTGAGTTTCTTTGTCTCATCAGAATAGATTTATGAGATTACTTCTATAAACAGATTTACTTTTCTTGCATAACCTGCATAAAACTAAAAATTTTAAACGTGGCATTTCTGTCTTGTTTGTAAAACAAGAAAGGTTAGTATGGCATGAATAATTCATATGACAAACTCACAGTAGAAACTAGCCAGAGTCTGTACAAATTACTCTAAATACCATGAAAATAACTTTCAATAACAACAGCTAATAATAGTGACTCTCCTTTTCCCTCAGAGGTCAAACTACAGTGAAGTCAATTCATACACTGAATATCACAGATAAAGGCTCCCTAACACATTGATGCATATATAACAAGTATGGCTGCTGACCAAAATAATACTTTTACTTCCACTCCCACCCGCTGAGGAGAGAGGGAAAAGAAAAGGGAACGTCATCAATACAAGGAAATGGAGAGACGGCAGCTCTGGAGTAGATTGTAGACTCTTTTAGTTTTATCATCTCTTGGAATTTGGGTAATTTCCACTTTGCTATCGGCCATTTATATGCTTCTAAGTTAAAAAAAAAAACACTTTCATCCCTCACAAGCCTCCTTTGTATTGATTATATTCTGCAGTGTTGTTTTGGATTTGCTGGTTAGCATCATGGTTCCTCGTGTATATTTTTGTGTGCTCGCAGGCTCGCACGTGACCAAGCATTGTCTTTGACTTTTGGGTCATCATGTGTTTTCTTCGCCTCAGAGAAAGTATTTAGAGAAACTTGGCACGGCACAAAGAGTGGAGGAGTCACTCATCTGCAACCTGTGGCTCTGGAATATCAATATTATACAGAAGAGATGATGTAACATATTTTATAGCAGCAGCTTGTCCCTTGTGATGGATACTGATGAATTACTTTAATATCACCTCAGTCGCTCCCTCGTTACCAATGATGTCAGACCCATTTAAGATTCAGGGACGTGATCATTTATATGTGACATGTCTCACAACTAAAGTATATACACATCTTGCTGTTACATTTATTTGGTATAGTCCCATCGATCTAGAAGGAAATTCTATGCTCTCTAATGGTTTGACATGATGGGAGTGATTTGACACAATATCAATGCCCTTGTTTGCCTTATTTATTTTTTATCAATCCATGTTGTATTGATTTGTTCCTCCTTGAAACCTCTTTCTGTGGATTTTTGTCCATTGTCCATCAGTTAGTATTCATTTGTCTAAACAATACATTTACATACAGATCAGTCAAAGAAAAAGATCATTATTTCATAATTCCCAATGCAGCTGACGTGTCACAATTTTTCTCAAGGGAATCATGACATTTGTTATTTTTCTACCTCCGTCAAGGCGGTAATGTTTTCATCTGCACCTGTCTGCCTGTCTGTCTGAAGGATGAGGAAGAATCTACTGGACAGGTTCCTATAAAACTTGTGATATAAATTAGGAAAGAAGCTATCACATTTTGATCTGGATTAGGATCAGGGGTCAGATACAGGTTGTTGTTTTCCCACTTTTTATTACGAGAAGGAGCATTTTTGAGAATAATTCATGGATATTATGAAAAAGATCAGGCATCTTTCAAGGACTCATATTTTTGTCTGTGTTCAATTTGGTGATCTGGTGAAATGTAATGCAGTTTCATAAAGTGACTGTTGGGCAGTGGCGGAGGTATGCGCTGTATAAGAGCCATTCTAGTATGTAAATTAATAGTGATTCAGCATGGGGAACGACTGCGAAGAGGAAAAACTAAAGAAACCAATAATTTGGGATATCAAATTGTGGAGATCAAGTCAGATGTTTAAAATGCAAAACCAGAAGCAACTGCTAACAACTGCTGTCCAGTCGCCTCTCAGCTACGTGTCCAAAACCCCCACATGCTACACTGGAACAGCTCAGTGGCCGACAGTGGAGGACATTGACTGGACTGGGCAGTACAAGTGTTTGGAACTGTAATGAATATGCAATGAGACAAAGCTGGTTACCAGACTCCAAATGAAGAAATACTCCATATACAGTGTACATACACAATCAGAGCTGTTTTCCTTTACAGAGCCTACATAAATGTGATGATCCCTCCAGATGGAGTCATCTAGAAAAACATGCAGATATATTCACATTCATAAAGTATACATATCTGTTGATTTCATGTTTAAATATTAACCATTTCCAGTTGATTCAAATCATTGGCTTGCTCCTTCTCAGGGAGTATAACCATCCAACCCATGGAGGTCACTTCTCACATGTTTATTTCAGTTTATGCCAACAAGCACATAAATGTAAATAAAGTAAGGCCTACGTACCCAGTTCATGAAAACACACAGTGAACCATGCAGCTGATCAATGTTCATATCCCTGATCAACATTTTCCTCTTCTATGCTCCCACTGCTAAAATGCTCACTACAAGCTCTACTGGTGCACATGTAAAGAATTTCATCTAATCAACCCAACGTGCATAAAAACACACACCTGCAGGCTCTGACTA
This sequence comes from Paralichthys olivaceus, assembly GCF_024713975.1. NCBI lineage: Eukaryota > Metazoa > Chordata > Actinopteri > Pleuronectiformes > Paralichthyidae > Paralichthys > Paralichthys olivaceus. The sequence goes on from NC_091095.1 coordinate 8,858,275, forward strand.
TGCTCCGCTTCTCCCCAGGAACAGTGAGGGAACACACAGATCTTAGACTTATCCAGTATTTCAGCTTTGAAGTGTGGTTAATGTTGTGCTTTGGTTAATTTATTTCCCCAATTACTAAGCTATTTGTCGAGTGTAATATACCCCAGCCCACACGTCTCCATGGCTTCAAAGGACATTACATTGGCTTTTTACAAGAGACTAAAACGTTTAATGATTTATCTGAAGAGGGTTTGCTTATTGTCCCCCTATAAGAAGGACAAGTCCCCATATCTGTTAAAACAGACACAGGTCCCCACATATTTGGACCACACACAAACACACACACACAGAGAACATATCCACAACCACACCAATTGACGATTCAGCAACAGGCACTTTCAATTGGCACTAACATGGCAGTTGTGTAATAGGGCACGTCTGTCAGGTCAGCAATGGGACATGGGGTCTTGTCAGTTGTCTGATGCGATGTCAGACCTGCGGCATCTGGGTTCAACAGACTTCACCAGAGTAAGAGTCAGACAGGATTGAGAGGTTTCCAACCAGGTTTCACATGGACAAATGTTTGTGTTGAAAGAACTGTAGAAGTGAGTGGGTATTTTTACACTGAGCAGCTAAAGGTAGAACGCAGCAACTGGTTTGACAACTTATTCGAATATCAAACCGAGAACCAAGGGATAAAGCCTCTGCGTTGATGCACTGTGAGCAGTCTGGCACATGTGTCTCAGGTAGTTGTGCACAAAGAGAGGCGACAGAAGGCAACAGCCTGACGCTCCACACAATAAAAATCATGTATTTGTGCTGTTTGGGTGTAAATTGTCCTAACTTTACATCATTTGAATTTGGCTTTACTTCTTCTTCGTATAAAATCATATCAAGGATGTACTTTTGTTGCAGCAGCTGTACATGAGTAAATGTATACCTTTGTTGTATGTTTTCTTGTCTCACAAACTGAAATAAAAATCCAATCGTTTGGATGAGTATTACTAGATTAATTCGATTAATCAAAACATCCCGTAAAGAAACGAAAATGACTCAAACACACCAAGTACAGTAAAAGTAAAAGCTTTGTACTGTTACTTTTGCCAGGAGCAACATTTTCGTACATAATTATTTTGGGAAATCCACATCACTGTTTGATACACACACACTTTATGTGACTTATGGGTCATGTTACTTGCAGTGTACTTACCAATGTTGGTAATAAAAGATTTACCAACATTTGCAGTGGAGAGAAGGGTGTTATGTAGTATGTGTTTCATAGCTTTAATATTAGAGCATGTTTCTCAAAACGTGAAGGAATACAATTAAATAATGAAAAGAAAATGAACAAAACAAAAGACCATTTTAGACGAACATGAAGCAAGAAAAGGTTTATAACTCAGGCTTTGTCAATTTACTGAAAATTTTACCAAGGGGTACTTAAATAAAAAATTCTGTGAGGCTGTTCAAGGACACACAAGAATAATTGAATGAGCAGAAAACATGACACCAAGTTGAGGAGAAAGCACAAAAAGGTTGAAACCTTAAAGACTGTTCAGAGGTGAGTCAGAGTTATGGGCAGGATCTTTAGAAATGCTTTTATGATAGTTTGTTCAGAGAGGAAAAGAATCAGGTGGCAAAGAATAAACTTGTAAAACCTATATGGCTCTGTGTCATTGGTTACAATAAAGAAGTTAATCACAATGAAGCTCTTCTCAAACTTGTGTTTTCATCGTCATGTGTGCCATCACTAACCGGCTACTGTTGCCTAGCAACAAGATCAATTTGCTTTTGTGTGACGTTTTGAGATCACTTGCATAATTTACTTGGCCAAGATTTCCTTGAGACTACTTTGGGAGTTCCCATTCTATTTCAAATGAGACTTTTAGTGCTTATTGGACGTTACTTCAAATGCTCAGAGAACATTAGTTGTAAATGTACAGATTAAATCAAATACTGTATATTTTTACATCAACTTACCTTTAGCTTTAAGGATGTCTGTCCAAAATTGTCAAATGTAAAACATTGTCCCTGTTGCAGATGATTTGGTGACGTACCCATTCAAACATTTCTGAGGTGATAACTCTCTGAGGTGAGTTGAACTATAGATATTCTCACTTTCTCACATTGAACAGTGTCTGTGTCAGAAAGATAGCAGCAAAGGGAAAAACATGCACATGGCAATTGAAGTAGATGTTGAGAACATATGTTGGGAAATGGGCGTTTCTGTTTGGCATGAGTGTTAATAAATCCCATTTACTGCTCTGACCATACGCGTGGGATGTGATGAGTGTATTGTGTGAATTTCTAAAATGTTACCTAGGATGTTTTGTGCTTCATATTTTTGTACGCAGACGTGCATGTATGCTTTTGTGCGCTTGTCAGAGCTCTACCTATAACTGAAACTGTCCCAGAGCATTTGTTGCAGCAGCTAGAGAGGGGTAATGATTGGTGACACAAACACAAACACTCGGAAGCAAAGACAAAGTGAGACGGATGAAGACAGATAGAGGCAGAGGGAGAAGCTCAAGTTAAAACCCCCAATATAAACATTCCAGACACAGTGGATAATAGGCCTCTGAAGGCACTTCTTTTTCACCTCAACGTCTCCCTCAAGGGTTGCGAGAGTAGAATCTGTATGAAAGGGAAGGACAGGGAGAAATGTTGGTGAAGACAAAGAGTGGACCTTAAGGTATTGTTGCTAACTCCACTGCATCAGAACAGCTAGAATCCCATTTTCTTTACAATCCCGTAGCTACCACACTTTCTTTTCTCCTTTTAATCAAAGATTTGTTAGCCTCTTCTCGTCAGTTCAAGGTCCAGTGTGGAAGATTCAGGTTAAAGTGATCTATTGGCAGAAATGTAATGTAGAATAATTCTCACTGGTTAGTGTATGAATTGTAGTTTTCTTTACCCCAGAAAAGACCCTTTATATTTAAATACTTTATATTTACATCGAGGGGGTCCTCTCTACGGAGGCCGCCATGTTTTTTACATTAGTCCAGACTGGACAAACTAAATACCTTTTGAGTTTTTATGACAAATGAAGCTACCACAGTTTCTTTGTCATGTTTTGAAGGAGAGGGTGAGGTGAGGGGTGTTCAGCTGCAACATGCAATTTCAACACTAGATATCACTAAATTCTACCTTTAAGTTCCTGAATTCTAGGAATTTGTTCTTAAACCTGAGCTATATCATATTTTTGATTGATGGCTTGTCAAGTGTACATCCAAAGAAGTGGGCTGTATGGGTAATCCACCTAATGCAAGCCTTTAAATTAGAAAAAAAAGAGGCTTAAGTCTACCTGATTCTTGTTTTCTTGGAACATGTGAGACAGTGGAAATGTAGATGACCAGCGTGCATATGTGTGTGCAGCATGAAGGCTTGAGAGTCAGGGTATCTTTCAGCTGATCCTCTATAGAGAAGCATATCCTACCGTACAAAGCCACTGCTACACAACACTGAAAGATGGGTAACCAGCCAAACATGTGCATATGTGTTGTATCACCTCAGCTGGGGTCTTGTTTGAACATATCCTCTAACCCCTTACAACAACCTTTGTTGTGTTTGGACAAAGTATGAATTTGAATTTCCCCTCAGAATCATAATAATGTTTTTGTAGGGTAAAATATTGTTACACAGTAAAACTCAATGGAGATACTCTCCTCGCTATTCTTAGTTGATTTTCCTGTCATAGTTATTTCAGACGTTTATGTTTTTTATGTGCTTAGAACACATTCATATCAATCACATTTCCATTGTAATCACAAATTGAACATATGCTGCTACATAACTCAGAGTGAATGAATGAATGAATATGCAGGTATCTCTCAATAGCCATTTGTTTCAATATCTTCTCAGCCACCTACCTTCTCCAGATTGTGCGCCGCAGATCATTTCTATCCCTTTATTCCTCATTGTGTTTACACAAAGAGCTCCATATCTCTTTTCATAAGAGAAAGCTATTTCCATCTTCAGATGCTATCAACATCCTGGCTGCCTTATCTTGTGCTATCACAGTGCAAGTGCACACAGGAGTCACTTCCCATTCTTTCAAAAAAAGTCCACATATCTCTTTGTCAGCAGTCATCTTAACCTCAGTCACAACCCCTCAGCTAACAACAAAGTAAGTGGCCGCTGGCAAGGCACTGGTAAGTGACCTGTCTTAGCTTGTCTAGCTGCTGAAAAATGAACAGCCCACTGTATGTACTGAATTATACAATCGCACATAAAATGGCACAAGTTAAGTATTAATGAATATCTGGCACCTGCATAGCTTCACTGTAGAGCAGGGACTTCAGGTTTATCAGTGGGCTTTTAAACCCGTCACAGATGTTTCACTGATTCAGATCCCCAACACCTCCACAAGCCTCTACTGTGACCTCTGGCGTCTCAAAGTGAATTATTATGTGTTGTAATGTATTCCATCTGACATCTACTGCTGTATCTGCACCCTCACATTTTTTCCCATTAACATATAATTACTTTACCTGCTAAAGGGGATCCATTTAATTTTCAATCTCTCAGGATTTCATCTGATATTAATCCCTTCAATAATAGCAGAATCCCCTTCATCATTACACACCAAGGGATACCAAATGTACTGGGAATTGTTAGGGAAGATTTAGGAGGAGGAAAATTCTTCTCCACAATTATGATAAAAATGTATGTTAATGACAGATATTCTGTTTTTATTACCTTGAAATGGACTGAACTGGTCACCTACTGCTCAACTAACACATGTGACTTCATGCCTATGATAGATACTTCAGTCAAAGCAACAAATCTGACCTTCATGGTGATACGAGAGGAAAACTCAAAGTTGATGTGATTCATCACCTGGGAACCATGAATGCCTGTAGATTCTTCACGACAACCCATCGGATAGTTTTTAAGATGTAAGTCAGGACCAAAGTGGTAAAGTCCTAAAATAAAAAAATTACAATCTCCTTTCGTGCATGTGGATGGCAGTTCCATTCGACTATAAACATAATATTTTCAGTTCATTTCATACTAGCCTGTTTTTAATCACAAGCTAAGACTGACACAGATGTTTTTAACATGAGCGAAGAACCACAAGAAGGAAATGATGCTGAACTAAACTCTGCTTACACGCAGGGCACAAAACTGAAACCTGGCGTTATCTGTTGAGCTTATTTCCTCTCCTGATGGTACCCTTATCCCCTGAAGGTGATGTTCTCTCGTTGTGACAAGGTAGTGTTTTTGTTGGAGGTGATGCACCTCACCAAGGTTAAGTCAGATCTTATCATAGTGATGGTGCGGGAAGGATGCTTTTTTTGCAGGCAGTTGCAGTGAAGCAAACAGGGTTAACAACGGTTGAGTGATAATGTACTGATGAGCTGCAGTTTGACTCTCTGACTCATTGCTTCCTTTTTTTTTCTTTGCCGGTCCTGTATAAATATATATATATATATATATATATATATATATATATATATATATATACATATCTTCTGTGCATAGTGATGAAGTAGGCCAGGGTGGCTGCTTTATTGTTCAGCAGAGCGTAGCACCTGAATTGCCAGGGTTAAAGTCTTAATTCTCAGTGTTCCCAGTAGAAGTGCTACAGTTTTGATAAAAGCAGCCATTACATATAACTTGATCATTTTCTAAAATATGTTTTTTCAAATGTTCATTAAATGCTGCTTTTACCATAGTGTGTGACAATGAGCCCGACAAAAAAGCCCCTGATATTTTGTGTATAAGTGTTGAACTTCATAACACATTTACTGGCCAGGTACATTGATTCTTGAAATCTCCAGCTAAACATCACACCAACTGTGCAAAAGAAGTAGATTGAAATAAGAAGTATGATTCAAATAATAGAAGATAATTGGTCAGCATTTATTTTTCTAGTATAAATATCCTATTAGATGCTTAGTATGCAACATGGTGTTACTGTTTTTCCTGAATACCTAAATGCAGTCATGTTGTGTGCATTTAGGGCGGGAGTTGAATTTCTAACACTTTCTTTGGAGGGCACAGATGTATATTACGATAGCTCCTCATTTATTCAAACATAAACTAAACATCATGGAGTAGAGGGCTGTGTCAATCCTGTCCAGGTCCCACAAACAGTCTGACCACCACCTGTCTGTTGGAAATCTTTCAGCCTCATGCAGCAGGGAAAATAAAAACCATGTCATCTTCATGGATTTTGCTAGAGGCAGTAGTAAACAAAAGTTGGTTTAAAAAAGTTATATAAATTGATATAAAGTTGGGCACACAAAATAGGATAAACACAAGTTAAATGTAACAACCTTCCCAGACTCCTTCCTCACTGCAAATTATCACCTGCTTGTGTGAGTACTGTTGTGTGTACATGCGCTGTATGAGTGTACAGATCTATTTCAGTGCATGCCTGACTGTGAAAGAGACATTCTTGCACACTGTACTATAAAAATATAACCAGGAGATCATACCAGCATTTTTAAGTCATGACTAACTGATAGACGAAACCCCAAACACAACAACCAGCTGCTGTGGGTACATATTGCTCATTCCTGCTATTTTCTGCTTCTTCGTTTGTTATGAAGCCAAAGGATCCCACCAAAAACTGGTTTACACCGGATATACTCTAAAATCTCCTCTAAACTGCTGCAAGTTAAAATCACGAAGATCCGCTATTTACATAGATATCTTCTGTTCATCTCATTTCTGAGGAATGTTCACACCTTCGCCCACCTGAATGTCCTGTCAGGCTGTTGCTATAGATATCCACACAGAGCACAGCGAGGGAGCGAAGGCAACAGCTGAGAAAAAAGTGAGAGGAAGAAGCAAATGAGGAGGAGATGCAGCAGAAGGGAGACATAGTCAGGAAGCAGCTCCGAGAGGGAGAAACAGTGAAGACACCTCTAATGTGGAACAATGATCCTGCCGGCGGTGAGTTTATCAAGAGTGAGAGAATACATGAGAAGTGACGAAGAGGGGGATGATGACAGGGGACGAGCAGGAGAATGAGCGCTCTACCTGTCAGCGCATCAAAGCCTCACCATGTCACAGACCGGCTCACACACCCACTCATCCCATCAGTGCCTCAACCTAATGAGCCGAGTGCTTCTGAATGGTTCCTGTATACAGCAGCACCCTCGCACAGCTTTTATAAGTCTGTGTTAACGACATTTTATCGCCCTGTACAGCAGCGCTTCTATTTCCATTTGCTGTTGTCATGACCCGTGCCATTCGTACTGTCTTGTTACCTCCACGCTGACTTTCTCCATCTGCAAAGGTGAAACTCAACTTCACTTATGCTGCAGCAATCAGTGGGTGGTTTCCTCCCACTGCACCTGACAGTTACGTGTGCAGGATACATTGATGGGAGCTGATGTGCCAATCCCGATAAAGCCAAACCACAAATAAGCATCTCATTGGTCTCACTGAATGTTTGCACGTCCAAACTCACCAAGTAACAGTTGCTTTCAGACATGCACTGTAGTTCCCACATTTTGTGAAATTTCTGAAATTAGTAAGAATGCAAATGTTTGAGTCAGTTGCAAAAGATTTCCTTTCGCATATGAAGAACGCAGCAGGAGATTTTTCAGGTCAGACTTGTCACGACAACAGGAAAGAACACTCAGGCCAATAAGTGGCACCTGGATAGATTGACAGAACGCATAAATTCTACTGCAGAAATCACGTGTTTTCGTTTTCAGCACATAGACGCCAGCCAAAAGCTCTCGTATCTCTCCAGCTTTCCAAGTTGAGTATTATTAATGTCAACCATCCTTGTATTCTTTCAACTTCACATCCATCATTTATTAGAAACATCGTCAACACGCCCACTAGCTCGCTGTGAATTTTCCTAGTATTTTTCCAATGTACTCTCACATGCGCTCACTCAGGCATTTTTTCCTACTTGGGGGCTGTCAGGAAAAGCTCCGGTAAATATTCCGAGCAACTGACTGAAACACTCGCCTTCTCACACATGGTCCCTCTGGGGAAATTTCAGGAAGATGTCGGGACTTCAGTGCATGTCTGAAAGCAGCTTCAGCATCAAAATAAGATACACAGGCACAGTAACTTCTTGTGTGAATGACAGGAGATGTAATACAGTTTAAAAAATGTTTACTGAAAATATCGGGTTTTACATACATATGACATCTTACATACATGAGGTTTCTGTGTTTTACACATTCTCTTTATCTAAAAATTATGAGCTATATGAATATTGCATGACATTTAAATGAACTTACACTTTCCCATAGTGTCCCTTACAATGCATATTTTTGTTCACACACTGCATATGGTCAGGAATTGAATTATTTTGACATTATTGTAAACTTTCAACTGAGCCCTTTTTTATTGGAAATAAAGTGAGAATTTGAAAGTTTTCCGAATCCTTGAAAACAAGTTGGCTGGATTATAATTCCTCTGGGACTGACTGCAGTAAATTGAACTCGCTTATTCAGAGGCTTACTTCTAAATGATGGTGCTGACCTGGAGTTTGAATTTTAAAGGAGAAGCAGAGTAGGTGTGTGTTTTAATGGATGTTTGGCTGCATCTACATGTTTGTAAGGTGTTGCCTCTGGTGTGAATTCAGACCCAGTCATTCTCCTACTTCTAAATGTCACACCAAATCAACCCCCACTGACCCTAGTCGCATTCACACCACATTCTACTATTTAAACTATATTGTCCTAGAACAGCGTTTAACTGCTGACATTGTGTGGATGGGGTTTACTTTGATTTCCATGGTAACTAGCTCTCCTCAGAAGCCATGTTTGCAGTAGTGTTTGAATCTGTCATTACATGAACATAATAGCAATTATCCCACTATACAGCCAACCCAAAACACAAGTGAACGCACACACACCACTGTGCTCTCCCTTTATTCCACTTTCTGTCACTGTGTGTTTGTTCATGTGAGTGTGTGTCAAAGGGTTAACGTGAGTAAAGTGGTTTGAGTTGTACAAATTCAGTCCTTTATTATCTTGCATTAAAACATATTTTGTTTGAAAAACTAATCTCGGTGCTCCAAGGCCTTTCAACATGTGATTCAGTGATGGTCCTTTTTTTCCTTTTTCTATTGCGTCAAGGGAATTCTTCCAATATGTTTCAAATATAATATCTAACATTTTTGTGGTGCCGATTGAAAGGGTAGAAAATTAAAAATATAATATATATAATAATGATAATCGTTTTGTGGGGATCCAAAATGTCAAAACACCTGTTTGCAATTACAGGTGTAAGACAAAAATGTATGTAAAATACATACACTTTCTATATTTTATCATGTTTTATAAAAATTTCAATGAGCTAGTTGTTTCCAGCCTTGTATCTGCTGAAATCAGTCAGAATACTACTACAGGTTTACAGTTTCTGTGTTGCATCAAAGCATCAAACAACCGTGATCTGCTGCAGGATTGTGGTAATGATAGATGTTCTTGTACAAACAATATGCACAGTCTCATTTTCTGAACTGTCAATCATTGGCGCCTGATTATTCTGTAATACTCACGTGTCCGTTACCAAAAAATCAGTAGTGTTACTTTTGTCTGTGTGCTGCAAAGTTACACAATGTTCTAACTATCTTGAATGAAGTAAGCCTTTATTTTTTATTTTTTATTGTCTATATATATCAAAGTCACTTAAGGTGTATTTGGAAGTTTGCAAAACATTCAATGGTATTAATTATTAATACAGGAGGGGACGTTCTACAGCAAAGATACAGAAGATAGTTTGATACCAGATGCATGAGTATCACATAGACAGGTGAGAAATGTCAAAAATGATCTGCATAAAAACTGTATTAAGTTTGATTCGTTTATTCATTCAAACTACTGGTGAATGGCACTTTACATATTTTTGAAATGGTTCACCCTTAGTTAATGTGAGTGTCTAATTAGGTTCTATCTGCACAGCTGGAAAGCCATTTGGGGGCACCATTATCTAAAGCACCTCGCAGTAAGATGACTGCCACTCTAGCATAGTGACCTGTGGGGAAATGAGCCACTAATTCTGGTGTTGTAAATAACAAACTGTAATCACTGAGCTGCACACAACACCGGGTCAGTAAATGTCTGTGTCATAATATTATCAAAAGAGCTCAAAGTACATTTTAGGTGTAAGCTATGTACATATTTTGATTTTGAAAATGCTTATATATAGGAACATGACAGAAGAAACAAAACAAAATACAGACATTGATTTAAGTTCCGCATTAATACATTTTTCACTTGGCAGTTTTTATTACTAATGTTTATTTTACCATATACATAAAGTACTTATGATTAACAGAGGATTTTAATATTTAATACAGCAGACAACAAATACATAACACAACAGAATTCAATATATAGTCCTGGTTATAGATGTACATTTTAAATGCACATATAGTAAAGGCAGACAGTCCCACAGTGTCCCTTTGTTCTGCTGAATTCCACTGTAGTGCATTATCTGTATCCCTTGTCTAAGGCAAAGCTTGTTCACCGTATCATGAGGACTAAGTAACACTCCTGAAATTGCCAATCAATGAGTGGCCTTGTCCGACTTTTCTTAAAGCCAATGGGCCTTGATTGCCAGTGTTCAGCGCAAGGTGACAGACCACTACTTCTCCTCTAATTAAGCCACTCATCCAGCCGCTCTGATCGGCATGTGTTTCCCACACACAGGCAGACATGTTAAGGAAGGGAAGGGGGAGCCATAGGGAGAACTGATGTAATCAAATCAGGGCAAGGTGGGAGAGGAAGAAACAAGTGATTGATGGAAGTCTGTGATGGGAAAGAGAGAAGGAATGAAAGTGGAGGTGCAGACAGATGCAGTGAGGAAATTGAAGACAAGGAGCAGTTTCTCTTGTTTTTTTACGGGAGAGTGGGTGGACCACTCGTCTTATCTTTATTTAGACAGACAGAGAGCTGAAAAGGAGATGGAGTCGAGCAAACACCAGAGGAAAAGTGAGAGCAGTGAGGTCCAACCATGTGAGAGGTTTTATCAGGAAACAGTCAGACATATCAGCCCAAATTATTTCATACTTATATCTTGTTCCCCACAATACACTGTATCAAGTGTCCCTGACCATTTTCCTTTCTTTTTGTTACATTAAAGTCACAGCAGAGTTGGGTTTACGATTCTTTGTACAACTGGAGAGTGATCGCTCTTTACAATGACTAGAGATCATAGCCTGATCCAGACATTGTGTCTGTACATCCTCCCGCTATCCAGAAGTGAACACAAGATACGAGCGCTGAGCCATAGTCTGCGCAGTAGCAGAGGATGGAGCCACAATAACAAGGAATCACGCTCAACCAATCGCAAGTCAGTCTCAGCTGTCAATCATGGCGTTTCACCCAATCTCTAAAGCATCAAATATTTAAAACCAAGCTTACTGAAAAAATGGGCACATTGTTGTGAGGAGAACTATACTTAAAATGACAGAAACCATCAATTTATCTGCCTATTTGCACCTTGACTTTTTAGTTTGGTCTTTGTCCCATACACTATCACTAAGGAGGCAGGATTTACGAACTAAATTGCAGCCAGCCACCAGGTGGCAATGGAGACACTTTGGCTTTGCATCTTTATGTACAGCTGATGCTTCAAGTTAATGGTTAAAAGCCACAAGATATATTAAATACATTTTGCGCCTCTCACTCTGACATTAAATGGGTTCAACATTATGCAGCGCTGTTAAAACCAGCATGCATCATGCAGTGCTGACGTAACGTGATGCATGCTGGTCTAAACAGAGCTGCAAAGGTCACATGACCTAAAAACAATGAGCGAGCAGGCTGCAGTCAGACCGTTGCTCACCTCTGGGGCGTCACAACTCTGCTGTGATTGGCTTAAGGCTTCACAGATCCCTTTTTTTTAATTGTAAGATGCGTTTTCCGAACTCTCTTGTATATCTTTTATATATACCTTTGAATGGCTGTATTTCTAATGAAGTGATTAATACATTTGAAAAAAGTTTTCTATTTTTTTCTCTCTCTAAAGGATGTGATGAATTTCCTCATCTTCTGACAGAGAAAGCTTTCAGTCAACTTCAATGTTCATGGTTCTTCATTTCCAAAACATCTGTTTCATCAGCAACAAAAAAGGCAAACGCAGCGAAATCGTCTGTTGTTCTCATCTCACTGATGCTACAAGAAGTAGAAAGTGTCCATTTTGACATCTGTCTTTTTTTTACTCCACCCCTGCAGTCTAACGCACCTCTTAACTGAGAGAGATTTGTATTACAAACCAATGGATTTCAGCTGGTTGATGCTGTAACCTTGAAAAATAAGATACTACAGCTGTGACACAATGGCTCCTCGCTCTGTGTAGTGGGCTTTCATCTACCTTGATGGCACGTCAAGGTTGCAACAGACGTTTTACCCAGAGAAAATTACTTTAACGGTTTTATTGATCGCTCTCACTGACGTAAATTAAATGTATGGAAATGCAGTAATTTACACCACAGTAATGTCACCTCTTTAAATGCCAGCACAGACGCAAGAAACCCCTTAAAATCTGCATTGTATAAGATGCTTTTTTTCTCTCTTTGCTTCTCTCTTTCTTTCTTTCCCTCCTTCTTTCTTTTCATTGTCCATACATAGCATCGATATAAATAGATTACGGCATAATAAACGATGACACACCAACATACTTTTACACTATGAGGGTGAACAAGATATTCCACTAAAGTTTTGAACCTTCAACACTATGACAACAATCTTACAAAGAAACAAGTATATAAAATCCTAAATTTACTGTTTACCCTGTTGGCTTTTGGCTGACCATGAATGTGGCCCCTCCCTGACCTGAACACATGTTATCAAAGGGAGGTCCAATTATCTGAAGTAAAGGCAAAGGCGGGCACAGGACAATCAAATGATCAGTCCCAGGGACTTAAATGCTTTAGTTCAGCTTAGAGGTCACACATTGTCCTGACTTCAACATTTCCAAGCTTAGGAGGCTGATCCCCACTGGGGCCACAAGTGATGAAATTGTTGGCTCTTGCTGGGTGCTGTCCGGTTCTTTGTTCCAGCAGCCCATGACACAGAAATCGATTGAGCTCTGTCATCTTTAAAAAACCATGCACATATTTGTTTCATGTTTTATCCATTTCCCAAGATTCTGGTCTCATGTTAGTTTTATATGTGCTTTAAACAGGCACGTTATTTTCATTTCACTGATTTGAAAAGAGCCAGTATAGAGTAATGGGCTTAACCATAGGCTGGACGACGCATGTGGACTTCTTCACATTAAAGTTAAAATATTCTGAATATGGTTGCTACCATTTTGTGGTTTTGATGTAATTTGGAGGCTGTGTCTATGCAGTAGTGTTGAGATAATGTGATTTGGCGCTTTACAAATAAAATTGAATTGAAGTAGTGATGTTACCGAGCCACAGTGGTGAGGTCCCACTGACTTTCTCCACCAATCACAAATCAGCCAGCTGTCCATCATGATGTTTCACCCAATTTTTAAAGTATCAAATTACTAATTAAAGCCAATTTTAGCCTGAACAAACAGGAGCATGAAAAGAACTAGTTACCAAAATCAACGGAAACTATCTTTGAAAAGTATTTATTCAATGTTTCATTTTGACATCAACTAACATGGAGGAGGCATGATTCATCAACTATGCTGTAGTCAGCCACCAGGTGGTGATCGAGGCACTCTGGCTTCACTTAAGGGAGCCATCATGTCGTCCATCTTTATGTACTATGATTAGGTGATGGAGGACGTGAAATGGATCTGTCTTTGTGAGTTAGCTCTTGGAGGTATTAGCGTTATACATTATACATTTGTCATGAATATAAGAGGGAATATAAACTATACAGTGAACTGCATGAATGAAGGCATGGTCTGACAGTATTGAACACAGAACCGGTGTTTTCCAGAGTCCACCGACAGCCAATTCTTCGCAACTTGACGCAAACTGCCTCCCTTAAGGAACAAGTTAATGCATTAAGGGAAGCACAAATGGCCCGGCTCCAGCAATGGGCTGCAGTTCAGCCTGTCCCTGTGAAAGCATCTGTGCACCAATATAGGCTGTAGAGCGGAGGAAAGCAGGCCTGGCACTTTAAATATTTGATTAAGTAAAACCTGCAGCTGAAATTGATTGATTAAACGCCCCAGTCTTTTCCTTTCACTTTTTTTCCACCAGAAGCAAAGCCAGGATGCAGAAAACACCTTATAGCTTGCTCAGCCATTGTGGTGACTTTAAAAGCATGTGCAGATAATCCTAAACAGACCTTTATTCAGCTTTATTGTCGACCTTAAACTGTGAAAATGGTGATTCTCATCAGTTAATCAATGTTTTTTATTATTTTAAACAAGGGCCCTAAATGATGCAGCAGTCCCCAAATAACTGTGTGTTAAATGAAACCAAATGAGTTAAAAACTACTTTATTTGTTTGGACTGTAATATGCACAATGAACCTCGCCTATAAATTCTGATAAGAAGATATAAAGTAGTTTCTAATGTGCTGCAGTTGCACCAGGGAGGGGAGGCTGCTTTGACTCAGCAGCATGTACATTGGCCTGTGTCATGCTACTTTACCTGACCTCTTATCCCGGGTAAAACCAGGCCACTGATGCTACAGACATCACTGTAAAAAAAAAAAAATTCTTATAGGAAAGTTGTCTTGAGTCCCACTTGAAACCTTAATTTTAAAAACTAGTGCTCAACAAACAAATGCCAGATTCTCAGGATGTGAATTACACCATTCATGTAATACAATTGTTGAATTCCATTGAGTTGAAGTATGTCTCCCACATCTCCCTGTCTTTATATTCATTGCTACATTAAATCTATATTTATGGTGATGTTTTTCTTTTTCAGTGCAAATATTAAAAAACGTGCCATAAAGGGAGGGGGGTGGGGGGAACGATGGAGAGAACCGTGAGTTGAGGAGTGGCTGGAGAGGGAGGGCCGTGCGCATGACATCATTCCCTCAGCTTCCCTGCGCGGACAGAGCTCTAGTTTCTCCAAGTGCGCACGGTGGCTGCTGTTGCTGCTGCTGAGGGAGCGACTCCTCCTGTCGTGAGCCCAGACGCGTCCTGAGCAACCTGCGCTCCTGGGGTGGATTGGATTTAAAACCAAAAAAACAAAAAACAAACATTTAACCCGACAGAGGAGCCCGCGAACTGCTCCTCACTGGACCTGCCGCAGGGACGCACGCGTTTTGAGCACAAACCCGGGGATGTATTGCTTGTTTCAATCATGAAGATGTGAGGGTTTATAAGCTGAGAAGAAAGAGAAAAAGGAACTCCGAGGCTGACAAAAGGTAGGAATACTTCTCTCTGTCTTCTCTCTGACTCTCTCCAGCTACTCTCGGGGTTCTCGTTTCCTTTTTCGTTTATGGGTTGAATTTCAATCACAGTTTTTTGTGATTCTCTAAACATTTGGCATGTGGGCATTTGGATTCGGAGCGCACGAGCCGTGCGTTATGCTGCACAGAGACGCAGGGAAGTACCCAAAAGAGTAGCATCGTGTCAGAATACTGCAAAGAGTCTTGCTCCAAGCTGCCACGCACGGAGCTTTGCGATGGAGAGAGATGCTCGGTACTGTCCTGGACTC
The DNA here is from genome assembly GCF_024713975.1 of Paralichthys olivaceus. Taxonomy (NCBI): domain Eukaryota; kingdom Metazoa; phylum Chordata; class Actinopteri; order Pleuronectiformes; family Paralichthyidae; genus Paralichthys; species Paralichthys olivaceus. The sequence continues at coordinate 8,873,780 of NC_091095.1, forward strand.
AGCGGGAGACCTGACTCTGCCACCGCAAAGCTGCTGCTGCTGGTGCTGCTGCTGCTGCTGCTGGTGGTGCCAGAGCATATGTGCTGCATGTGCACGAAGGATATCCATCATTCCGAACCACGGTCGTATAACAGACACACACGGCTTCCCCCTCTGCAAGAGTTACTCGTAGATCAAATAGAAATAGAACAGAAACCTGAATGGTTCTGAGGCAGAGAGGAGACACGAAGATGAATCTCGAGGATGCGTCTTGCACTTGTATACGCTGTGGATAACGCGTATTTGTGAATCATCGTTTTTTTTGGTTCTCGGGCGGAGGTGTGTGCGTGTGTGTGTGTGTTTGACAGACAAGAAAGAGAGAGAGGGGAGAGAGAGAAGTGTGTGCGTGTGTGTGTGTGTGTGTGTGGGGGGGGGGGGGGGGGGGGGGGTAAGCTCCATCTCGCATGAAGTGCATCTCCACAGGGGGGTGTTTCACTAACCAAGTCGACCATGAGATGCTCTGCATTAGAATCCACTGATATGCTCACGTCTCCCCGTCTCTCGCTGACATCGATCTGCGGTAGTGTTGGTCGACACGACCCACGAGGACCGCCCGGATCGTCCTTTTGCGCATCACATTGGCGCGATGGCGCGTATATTAGCAAGAGAGTTGGGCTGATTTCAAGGTGCGCCTCTGGAGCTTGGGTGAGGTGCGGGAGTATGAAGCTCAGCGATGACACTGACTTGTGTGTTTGTGCCGCTGCTCTTGTTGAATGCTGGACAGTCCCGGCTGGAAATACATTCCCTCCCGTGGATATAGAGATCCTGTCTCCGCGGATATTTGCGATGCCTTCGGAGTCGTTTTATGCCGAGTGAGAAATAAAAAACATGTCCATGAATGCCTCAATTCCGAACTTTCTAATTAGATATCATTTTAAGATACCTCTCCATTTGCTATCTTTATTTGTCGTTTATTAAATAATGTATTATAATGATAAAGTTTTTTAGAGCCCGAGGTGTGCAGCCTATCAATTCCCTCACTTCTCCTTTTTTGCTTTCTCCATCATCCAGATCCTTCATCTTTAAGCATCAGAGATTTACGACATCTGATTAGGACATGACAGCACATTTTTATTTGAAGATTCGTGTTGAAACAATCACCACAAGAACAATCGAGTCTATCAAATTATTTTACCAAAGTTGTGCATTTTCCATCTTGCTCCGTCTCCTGCTTCGATCGCACTGAGCGCATCGCGTGTCTGCAAGGCTCATAAAAGCCGGAGGAGAGAACAGTATCTCGCCAGCGCCCGGGTTGTTAAAAGAAAATGGCTTTATTCATTTTTCTCTGTACCCGTGGTAACTTGGTTATAGCTATTTTATGGTGCCTTGGAATGGCTTACAGGCTTGCAGCGCGATGTAATGTAATCAAATTCATGATGTTTCTGTGTGTTACAATTCCCTGTGATGCTCCGTCACATGAGACATTTGGAGTGACCCCACCTCTCTCCTCTCCCCTCCTCTCCAATACACACTTACACAGGCAGAGTGCCGAGGAGCATCTGAGCAAGGCAGGTGACCTCCAACAATGATTTGTATAAGCTGGATGCACCTCTTTCTTGCACAAACTCCCAAACAAGCCACAGTCCTTTCTAAAAAATCTAATCACACACTATTATAATATCAGATTTATAGTCACAACCACTGAAATGATTTATCAGCCTTTCCCCCCACATTTTTTCAACAACATAAAGTTTGGCCTCCTGCAAGCGAGACATAAAATAAGCGGACCACAGCCATGAAACGGATGACGTAATGCATGAGCTGCTGTGGTTGAACACACAAATTTACAGAGACACAAAGATGTTTGATTTCTTTCTCTGGTCGTCTTTGTGATCTTACATCCTTCTACAGCAGCTGCGGGGGCCACTCGTCTTATAAGATGTTACTATTTCAGTTAATTCTAATCACCACCTCCGCACAGATTCGTCTGTGTGTGCACTTCAGTCGTCTCCCTGATGTTAAGACGTGGTGCCACCCAATGATCACTGTACGACAGAAAGGAGTCACTCACTCGCTGCTGTCTCAACAGACAGGCCTGTGGAAGGACAGCCATTAGAAGCCCTTCCTTCAGACTTAATGGGCTGGACAGGTTTTATGAAGCGTCCCCTCCGCGTTTGTTCATGGAGCAATCAAATACCCACTGCGGACGTGAAGAGAGGCCACACACTCTTAAACTGCTTCACTGAAGTCAGAATAAAGGATTTCTCAAAGTACAATGTTGTATTAGAATTTTATGAAAGGACTCATGTTACTGTTTCGATAGAAAGGTTTTTCAGAGGAACTCTCAGAGATTTTTGATTCCTTGGTTGCTTTTTTAACCTTTCATCAATATAGAAATGTAAGATTCAAACGCTTTTTTAATTTGAGTAAGCAGGGTCATTGGTCACCTTTTTAGAGGTGGCACTTTACAAATGCGGACGAGTCAGGTTAGTCTAACTCGACATCCATCAGCCAACCTCTCTGTATGTATGAGGCGGTTGATTGGATGGCATGTTTAAGCACCCGGTGTGTTCTGCTGCAGAACTGCACTTCAATCATGTTTACCTGTCACCAGCTGGGCAACAAAGAGCGTCTCAGACACGTGAGACAGGCCTCCACCATTACAAATGGTCGCCATGCATTGCAAATAGTGACAGACGTGCACCATCTTACACACAAACACACACACATGAATATATATACTTTTAGTACATCTACAAGAGGAGCTGTAAGTCACGCTCTGCAGTCTCATTACAAGCCACCAAGCCTTAGTGTGTGACCATGTCATTAATGCAGTCAAAATGGAAATAGATGTGGATGGCTGGCAGAGCTGTTTAAGGGAATCCAAACACATAAAGTGAGAGAAGAGAAGAGAGGAAAATATTTAATCATACTTTATGGAGAGCTTCTTCGACGTGTCCTGCAGCACTCTAATTACCAGGAGAGCGCTTGTTAGTTGTCACCTGCAGATAAACAGCAGACTATTTTTTCCCCCTCTCGTGTTTTTTTATTTCCCCCTCCCGCCTGCGGCAGAATTTGAAATTCAAAGTAGCTGAATGTCAATTTCAGAGTATCCCATCTCATCCTGTCCTCACCTCCACCCATTGAGCCACTTGAATACACAAAGTCATTTGTTTTCAGCACATGTGAGCGGTCAGGGTGAATAAAACCGGCGAGAGATTGACATGTGGAACCAAAACTCCAATAGTTTGGCACTGCAGCTGTTATATAGAGTGAGTTAATCATTAAAGAAAAGCAGAGGAGTGCTGGTGTAATGTGACAGAGCATTTTTTTTTGTTCTCAGCCTTCTGTCCAATGGTGCCATATTGTACAGTAAATCTTGTCAGGAAGCATATGGTCTGCAAATCCATATGCAAATGAGTGCTGGGAACAGCAAAGACAGAAATTGTCCTTGCGTCTTTTGAAGGCTGGTTTGTCATTTCCTATGGCTCAGATATAAGCTCTTTAGAGGAAAACTTGACTGCCAGAATGAGGGCAAAAAATTCAGTATTCACTAGCTTTCCATGAACTGACCCGGTTTGAGCCCACTGTGGAGCTTGACACTTTAATGGCTTTGATGTGTACACATTTTCCTGCTACATGCCAAGATGTCAGGGAGATGGGCGATCCTGGAGAAATGCATGATGTCTGCCCCCATTCTTAGGAGAGAGAGAGGGAGGCCACTTGCTTGTGAAGGATTGTCGTATATGCTCATCTTCATTTCATAACACCAACCCACAAATCAATGTATAATCATGTGTGTCACAAACTCAATCAGAGGAATGTGAATGGGCAGAAGTGGCAGGAGGAGGTGCTTCTCATACTTACACATCATCTCTGTCAGGTCATTATATTGTTTTCAGAGTAATCACACATATAGTGAAGGGATAAGTGTAACCTTGTCATGGTTCATTCACACATCATTATCGTCGGCTGAGTCTTAGCTCAGGTTAAAGCAGTATTTGAAACATTTAAAGCCTTTTTTCCCCTCAAGGATAATTGCAGTGGTAATATGTGTATTTACAGAACCTGCAGAATATTCCAACAAATATTTTGTTCAGGTAAAGTCAAAAACACAGCCTGAAGGGGAAAACTGAGCTGGAAAATGTCTCATCCAGTAAAGCTGTTTCTATATGATACATTTCACATTGAAAAACAATATTAAAACATCAGTTTGACAATGGACAAATATAAATTCACTTTATGTGGCCTCGACCAGCCCGATCTAACAGACCTTCTCCATTCATTACACCCCTACTCACACACTTCTACTAAACAGCTTTTACATAGGGCAAGACTTGAGACACCTTTCTTTATCAATCAGACAAGCTGTGTCCTCTTTCAGAATTCTTATTTTATAAAATGGCTTTCATTTTGATGTTCTATCCATTGTCTCCAGTGGTAACTTGTTTGAATGTATAACTGCACTCAGTATTTTTTTGTTCTTATGTCTGTGAAGCACTTTTTTAACCTCTTTTTTTGGAAAGTTCTATAGAGAATAATACAAACAATAATATTATTAATAATAGTTATCAATATGATTTTTATTAGTAGTATTAGTATCAGTATTTTGTAATTTTTACAAAATGTGTTTGCAAAGTTTATCCCTCTGTTGTCAATATTAAAATATTGATAACAGAACGTGGACAAAAGTAGTACTATATTAAAGTATTTATGGGTTTTGTATCGCTTGTTGTTATTTCCTGTTTTATTTTGATGGGGTGATAATGATGCTGTAGTGTGTAGACCGGTGGGTCCCATGATGCTTTGGGGCCTGTCAGGAGGAAGCTTCTCCGTTGGAACGTGGCGTGACCTTTCTTTAGCCCTTATTTGTTTAAATTTTAGCAAGCCATCGCCATAAAAAGGCATGCCGAATCATTTAGCAGCAGTTCCTGTTTGCAATCCACTGACGCACTTAGTGCCAACTATCACTAGATTATTTTGACACGGAAGCGAACATAAAATATGACGATTCTCGAAGCATCAGTCGAGGTCTGGAGTTGCACGGAGCGTCTTTTTCCCCTGGGAGTTCCAAGTAGATTTATGGACGTCTGTTCGCGATGGAGGGCGGAGGGGGAAGCAGCAGCGGGGAGTGTAAGTCTTATATTGTGTGCGTCAAGTCTGTGTGATGATATATGACTTGCGCAAGGTGTAAGAATGTTGACGTAAAACGCGGCAATTCGGCGCTAATGATGCTAATTGAACTTTCTACGTGACCACGTCCTTCCCCACTTTCAGAGTCCTGCCCTCACTGTGCAACGGTTAAAGAGGATAAATTCACTGGTATGGGCACACATTAAAAGCTGGTGGGTAACAGATGATTACTGTAGTGTGTTTTGTTTCTTGGAGAAATACATTTAAATGATATTGTAGGTGTTATTTACATCTAAATTATAAATTACATTATCTAAAGCCTGGTCACCCGCAATTGTCCAACGCCAAGTTTGACCCCTTCACTCCAGCCCAGATCACAGTTACTGCTGACTGTGAGCTAGCTAGCACATCAATAATATCAATTATCACAGCCACACAAATACAGTGATGAGTATTTTCTAATGGCTGCTGCACACTAGAGGATTAAAACAATAAAATACAATTTCACAGATTTTCAATCTTATAATCCTCAGAACACACACTGGACGCTTTGGCCAGAACGTCAGACCACACATTGCCGCATGTAGGAAACGATCTCGAGGTGAGTTAAAGCTTTTTTGTTTTGTTTTTAGTCCCTAACCCCTAACCCAAACATGTTTGATATTTGCAAATCGAGTGACTTCCAGTCAGAAACGCCCCCGCGATTGTTGGAAGGGGCAAATTGGGTCGGAAATCATCCTGATTATCCTCTTGTGTGCAGCAGCCATAAGTCAAATTTGCTGATCTTAAAAAATTACCAAAATGATTAGCTTATGATAGCCACAAAGCAAGGGAAGCGGTTGTTGATGAAACACATTGATTGGCACAGGCACACAGGTGCTTCTACAAGTCACAGGTACTTCTACAAGAACGCAACTTAACCAACAAAACTGGAACACAAGGAGGCCATAACTCATTTAACGTGAGTGATTGTGTATGTAGCACGTGTGATTGATCACTGGTGACTCGTCACATGTTAACGAGTTGGGGTTGGGTCCGGCATGGAATCTTGGACTCCGCTCATTCTCTCCATCGAGACCCCACCTCACAGTTTTATTTAGTTCTCTTTACCATGACAGGACTTTTTTATCAGGTGACTGACAGTATGAAGGATTGATTGCATTGATTGTCATCTCTGTGACAGTTTTGGTCTCCCTCTCCTTTGCTTACTGCTGTACTTGCACAGAATGAATCCGCCTATTCAAGAAAATTCACTGCCAAGTGACTAAATGTTAAATTCTATTTTATAAGTTTCTGCTCGAGAGGTAGACTGGGGATAGATGATGGGAATACAGGTAGTGTATCCAAGAGATTTTCTGGGATACAAGAGCAAGTGGCACTTTAAGATAAGTGGTTTATATTCTCTTAATTTACCAGTGTAGATTTTAATAACTAACAGGCTGTCACTGGTTGCAGAATGGCAGGATGTTTTCTGGAAAGCAGACAAAAAAACCTTTCACTGGATGAGACAGATGCAAATCTCCTCTGGGAGAGACGCTTGCTGAGCGTTATTTGCCACAGCAGCCAACACCCGGCCCCCAAGGGTCGTATTCTTGAAGGTCGCGGTAGCATTTCACCTCCCCCATTTTCTTGCCCATGACAACTCCAGTGGGTGTTGCCGGATGTTTCCCACCAAGCTGGTTGAGTGGGGGGCTGAAGATGGACTAGGGTGTCTGAAGATGATGCATCTAGACAACTGCAGGGTTAACAAAACACTTAGTCTGACCTGTCTGTTTACTACTGGCCTGCATCATAGTCAAAGACATCATAAAGAATGAATGATTCATACACTGTCTTGGAAACTCATTTATGTTTAATTCAGAACTGTACAGTAAGGCAGCAGCTGTGGTCCTCCTGTGGTGTGGCGAGGGTCATCACTGGGAGTGGGTGGATGGTTGAAGGTGCAGCTGAGGAGAAGGAGGAAGAGGTGGTGAGAATGTCACGGTAAAGCAGGACAGAATTAATACAGAGAGTGGAGAGCATTGGTGGTGGCCTTGTGTGTTTCATCTGCAGGCCCTAATAAAACCCTCACAGGCCAGCATTGATCTCTCCCAGAATAATCCATTTAGACTGAGCATGCCTGGCCATGTGGGGCCCCTTCAATTATTTATGGCAGAATGCTGTGCAAGCTTCCGTTAGGATGCAACAATGTGCTCTGGGAAACCTGTGAACTGCAAACTGCAGGAGAGCAAGTGAGACACGGAGGGTGGAATGGGACAAATGGCAGATGGAAGAGGAAACGGAGAAGGAACAGAGAAGGAGACTTAGAGTTAAGAAGAGAGTTCGATTATGTTCGATGGGAGGAGGATTGGTTGAAGAGAGATGTGATGGAGGCGACAGAAGAAGGGAAGGAGTGGCAGAGGAAGAAAGAGATGTTGGGCAGGAGGATGGGAAGAAGATATAAAGAAACTGGGAGGCAAGGAGAGAGATGGTGGGAGGTGGGAGGACCAGAGTGTAGAGATGCAAGTATGACTGGTGGGGTAAGGAGGGATGACAAACAAGCAATGGAGGAAAAGTTCTGGAACAGAGCAGATTAGACAAGGAAAGTTTATAAAGACTGAAAAAGACAATGAGTGAGTGATGTAGAGATGTCAGAGTGAAGGACAGAAGAAATGGATGATAGGGAACGAATAAAGGAGGAAGAGGAAGGAAAGTTAATATGAAGAAGTATGGAGGGATGAAATAATGCTGAATTGAGGATGAGGGAATGCTGGGGGTGGGAAAAGAATGAGTGGATGAAAGAGGAGTGGGAAAACTGAGACAGAAAGATTGAGGGCATGACAAATAAAGGAGGGAAGACAGATACTGTGAGAGATCTAAAGAAAGGAGATAGGAATAGATGAAGAAAGTAGGTGAGGGAGTTGGGGAAAAACGATGAGCTACGAGAGGTTAGGGAGCATGAGAGGAAAGGAGCTAGAATTATAGATGAGGTAGGGAGGAAGAGATGACTGGAAATGAGGCAGGAATAGATGGGCAGGAAGAGTGTTGAGGATGGGACCTTTTTAAAGCAAGCATGAGCAAGTATTGATCATGGCAGATGTATGGTTGTTATTGTGCTAAGTGGAGGCATGTCAGCTTGACTGCCTGTACAGTCTGTCATTATTTCTGCTGCACTCACCTTAAATGCTTTAATACAAAATAAAGAAATGCGGTCAGTGTTTAGTTTTCCAGGACAAAGTCAACAGAACTCTTCTTACATGGTCACATCATCCAATTTTAATTCACCCTCACATTCTGTGGAGTTCATAAACAGAGCAATATTGAACACAAAGTATATGTCAGTGTGAATATATCATCGTATTTTGTCAGTATACTGAAACTGTTTGCTTAGAGATACATATCATAAACTCCCCAGTGTTTGCCTTGTCTGTATTCTTCTATTTGCAGCTCACACACGGCTCTCATAAATCCAGACAGATTTGTTTTACCTGATTCCCCCGGCATTCGCCATCAAGCTCTCCTCCTATCACTGTAATTCCCTGCACCCTATTAAGCTTTCTACCCAACGCCTCTTGCCAAAATCCGGATGTCTGATGCGGTGGAATACAACTAGAATTGAAAATTTCATCTGTGCGGTCCAGTGATTTTGTCTGGCAAATTTTGAGAGGGTGTATCTTGGATTCACAAGAGCTCTAACCCTTGTGACCTCTCTGACACTTGCTGAAATGGGCCTTTTTCGCCAATTTGGATATGTGCTTTTCTACCTCATAGGAATAGCCTTTGCTCAAGTACCTTTCTAATTCCTTGAGTTTAATTTAATCATTGCTGAAATATATATATTGGAGAAGTGGTATAAATGTATGGATGGGCTGTATTGTTAAAGTCTCTCTGTATTTATCTTACCTAACAGAAATATTCATTGAGAACAATTTCTCTGGTAGTTGTAGTGAACAAGAGAAGTGGAGTAAAGAGTCCACAAAAGAATGGAACTGTTAATCTTGCAGTAGTTCGGCAAGAATTGCAGTAAGAAAAAAAAGGACTTTGCAATGACTATTACAAAGTCTGTGTCAAACAGCCAAATCAGATGGGCTAAATGGTGTAATGGTGAAACTATTAGCTAACGATAGCATACCAGTAGATTTCTGTTTAATTAGTCGGACCTCATTTCCCACCACCTCTGAAGCAACCATGGAGGATTTATTGTTTGTCCACAGACATTGATTATTGGATTCTAGTAATTGTTTTGCCTTTGCTTGATTAAGAAACCCGTGTTTTCTCCAGAGGCTAGCTCAATAGCTGACTGTGATGGCAGGGGCCCCAGCCGAACTCCTGCCGCTGAAGTGGTCTTTACAACGATTGCAACGGGGGGGTGGAATCTTCCTCGTTTTGTAATTTTTGTGTCAAGGGGGATTATTGTTTCACACTAACGAGACGGCAAAGACCATTAAGTAAGGTGACAGTGTTTAGTGAATGGCTCCGTGCACAAATCTATGTGTGGGTGGCCCCTGGGGCTGATGCATCCAGGTGCTCTGTGGTTTGTGATTTCTGTCCAGCAGCGTAGGGGATGATTGATGATAGGTGTGTGGATCTGGCTGTTCGAACCATGGCAGAATGGCATGTTAGGAATTTTCTTTCTCTCTTTTTTGAGGGAGGCTCCAGAGATACTGGGTGAGAGGGAGAGGACATCCCAGCTGTGGAGGAATGATGGATAATTAAGATGAGGGGGGTGTGATGGAGAGCTTTTGGAACAGCTTCAGGTCAGACTTTGGAGCTCTGGTTTAGAGGCAGTCAGTGGTGGGAGGTAAGCATACTTGTGTATTACTCAGTTATATCTCCTGTCATAAGCCCTGACACAAGTCAGATTTTTACCTTTCATTTGATGCCTTTCACAGATGTAGTTCTGGGAAACTAGCATACCCTCTTCAGTCCCATAAAACCCTGACTGAACTCTGACTCTCATCCCGAGAGATGGTGTTTGGAAAATCCAGTTTGTTCTCTTTAGTTGTCAAACATCACACTGGGTGAAACCCACAGTTCCTGGAAGGGTGAGAACATTTTATCAGTTACAGGTACATTCTAGTAGTTTGTTCTCTCTGTTTAACATCAAGAAAGCTTCTGCGTCACTCATATAAGCATTAACTGATAAAGTGGCTGCTGCTTTATATATACAGTACTGTGGCAGCATTTCAACATCAGACCACCAGCACAGCGATTTGTGGTTGAAAACCAGAGCCTGACTGATAAATTGATTGGTTGATAAAAATCTGCTGATGCAAATTTTGTACCACTGCATTAATGTTTGCCAATATGTGCTGATATAAAACATGTGCATTTTTGTTTACATTTTCTGTAAAAGAAATACATTTATTCAGCCTAATTCAAGTTCTGTATATATTTGGTTGTTCTGAATATCTGCATTGACTCCAGAATAACCTCATCCAACATGCTCTTTGGAAAACTGCTCAGCTTTTATTGCAACTTTTGTGTAAAATCATGTGGCAGTGCGTTGGCTTATAAAATTATTTGCCCTGACATGTCTTGAACATTTTATGGTCACATGGTGTGTTGTAGATGTAGAGATTCATGTTAATCCCACTGGTGTCCTCTTTGAATGTGGACCAAAAGCCTTGACAAAAACAATGATAAAGAATAAAAGCAGAGACTAGGATTTCTACTCTTGCTACCACTAACCCAAGGCCTCAATCTGCATGTTGGGTTGCTGATATTTACCTTTTCACTGCCTGTCGGTTTGGGATGTTAGCTCAAACCCATGCACCTCCTGAGGCAAGAACAGAATCTTGAAGGATAGGAGGAACGACGGCTACTTAAAGGTAATTTATTTCTGCTGTCGCATTGTTGGGTGAAGAGGAAGTGACAAATGTGAGCAGGTTGTTTATGAGGCCTGGCTAAGTGCTGGCAGGGCTTCTTTCCTCCGAGGTAGCTGGCTCTCTGTTTAATTCATGTCCTTGGGTGGTGCATTGTTTTGTGGCACAGTGTGTGGCAGGCGAGCTAATGAGAGGTGAACCTATCTGCTTCTTATTCTCCATCTGCCTCCCTCTCACTTTCTCCCTGCTCTCTCCCCCATTTTTTGCCTGTGTCCTTCTTGTTTTTATGTCCTCAATCTCCCTCGACCTCTTTTACCTCCACTATGTCATTTATGTTTCCCCATCCATTCGTTTCTGTTTCACAACTTCGTGCACTTGAGTCAGAAAAGCAAAGAATTCACACAGTCTCCCTACAATCTCCCCCAGCTCTCCCCTGCTTGTCTGGAATGGAAACATGGGAATGGAGAACCCTCCCCTTCCATCACTTCCTGCCAAATAAATCAGTCAGACCTTTGACAAACCCCAAATAGGACTGGCGATTCTTCAAACTTGTGCCGTTCATCACGTTGTCTTCCCAGAGCTGGAAGGCATGCTTTCTTCCCATGTCATCCTTTTTTCCCCCTCTTATGTTTACGGTCAGTGAGTAAGCGGAGGAGGCCGGGTCACTGGTTGCCGTCTTCAGCCTTTGAAAGGAAAAGCAGCTAAGTGCAGCACCAGTGGTCTGAGCGAGAGTTCTAAAACACTCGGCAGAAAGACAGGGTGAGCTGAAATGTCGACCTCTGCTCTGCACATCCTCAGCTCAACCACGTCCTCTGCCTTCTCCTCCTCCTCCTCCTGTCTTTTTAAAGTGCTGTTTCAATTGACACCCAGAAAAAAAGCTCTCTAGTTATCTGGCTGGCTGCTCCTGGTTCATGTCAATTGAGTTAATTTTTTTCCCTCCTGCTCCTTGTCCATCATTCCTTTTCTGTGAGTCTTTCCCTCTTGTTCTCTGCTTTCCTCTTTGCCTTGTTCTTTCTATTTCCTTTGTTTTCTCTCTCTCTCTGCCTCTCTCCTCCTTCAGCTCAACACCATCCCCTTCCCTACTGATTGTCTCTGTTGCCTTCCCCTTTCCTCCCTGTCTAGTTATTTACATATCCTTGTTGTTTCCCCCGTCTTCCCACACGTCTCCCCTGCGTTGCTCTCTCCTCGACTCTGACCTCAAAATTTGTTTTATGTTAGCTTCGTGAATTATAAAATGAAGATCTCAACTAAATATAGATCCGGATATGGAAACAAAACAATGTTCGTCAGAGGCTGATAAACCTTTTCACAAATTATGCTTTTTTTTGCATTACTGTTTCAGTTGTGATGAATATTTTTTAATTATGAGTAGAACATAAAAGTAACATGTTGACAGTAAATTTCACGTCAACACGTTAAAAGCATTTATGTTTTCCCACACTCAAATTAGCATTATTTACTACTGATAGAATTAGGTATAGGTAATGATAATTGTGCATAATTGTAAAACATTGTATCCCTAACATATGGATTTTTATGTGCTGATGGCGATACTGATATGAGGAGATAAAAGTACTTCAACACCAATATATCAGCCGATATATGTATTCACAAAGAATTGGCAATGATTCCTTGGATGTTATCAAACCTTTATGATAATGTATTAACTGAGGCTTGATATTTCAAAATGTTCTCATACATTTTTATTATAAATTACTAAAAAAGAAGAACATACAAATGTGAAGAAATATATAACACAAACCAAAGTGTTTTTCTGCATTATATTCCGTAAAATAAAAATTCTATATTTGCAGCCATAAACGGCAGTACTAATATGTAAAAGACTGTCAGACCGTTTTTATACAGCGATTAATTATGTTTAAATAATTTGCACATTGTTTCTCGGATAGCTAATTTTTATTGATCATGCACAATGATATGTTATAGCTTAGAAATGATAAAATCATAGCAGAACAAAATGTTTATTTAACAAGGTTTAATGATTAATAAATAACTTACAAATGATTATGCTGAATATTGCTATATAGTTTTCTCTTCACTGACAAACCACAGAAGTCAACCTGACGTCACAGTGGTGTACTTGGCAGTGGGAAGCTTCATTCTCTGCTCTGCTGTGCATGACGAGTTTTGTTTGACTGACATTTATCCACGTCCTTCCTATGTTGAGGCCCTTCAGCCCTGAAAATGAAAGTAATACCTTTTCACAGGGATCTGTTATGATAGCCATCTGAAACATACCTCCCCCCACCTCAGTACAGTGTCTTTTCATCCATTTCGGTGTGGTCATGAGCAGGTGAATCTCATCCATGACTGCAGGCACACTTCCTCCTGCGATAGGAGGCAGGAGTGACAGGAGACAGACAGATGGCAAATGGGCTTTAGAGAAAAACTGCTTTCAATGACATTGGTGTTTCTCCTTTTTCAAATATCGTTTTTGAGTATGTGGAGAGACACAAACCAAATGTCGGTGAGTTTCATTTTTGCACAGGAAATGTTAGAGCCATGTATAATGTGACTTTCAGTATCACATCAGCACACTATATATGCTGCTTGTGGTGTACATAGAATATATGACATATGCACTGCCCCTAATAAATGATCTGGAAGAAGTGCAACATGAATAGAACCAGTACCAGTTTCAAATGCTCCCTGGATGAACTTTGCACTATTCCACTGCTGTTTAGACAATAGATTCCTGTATGTCACTACCAAAATAGCTCTTAAGTGCACAGTGTGTGATGGAGCCCTCTATAGTGTTCCTGGGTCAAACGCCAGTCCCACTTAACATTGATAGTCACCTGACATGTATTTTTTAATAGCTCTGAGTGCCTTTTTTTAAAATTGATCATTATTCGCTTCTTTTTCCTCTCCTACTTCTAACCACCCGGTCCTGTCAGTCTGACATGTTTCTCAAACCTCTTGTGCCTTTTTTTTTTTCTCAGACCTTTGTTTTCATCTATTGTTCTTAAAAGCGATTATGACCATCAGACGGCTCCATTAAATATTTAGCTGAGCTTGGGCTGCTGCTTTCACTGGCTTCACAGGAACACACACCACAGATGTTCAAAGAGGGGTTTTTTTTGCAGCAGGGACATGCAGAGATATTTTTTATCGAGGGGCAGTCGTTCAATTAAAGAAGAGAAGCGAGAACATGTGTGTTTGAAGGACGACAGTCGCGCATGTGTGCTTCTTTGTCCCTTAGCCACTGACACATAGAACTCTGTGTGTCTGTTGTGTGCAAATGCATTTTGTGTGTGTGTCTGTGTGCGCGTGTGTGCATGCGTGCGCACGCGATCGTGTTGCCTGCCCCTCGGATTACTTTGCTGTTCAATATTAGAACATTTATATGCAAGTCCATCCTCCAGGAAGAACTGGAATGATCAGTAGCTTGAGAGGACGATAAATAAGCTCCTCTGCTATTGATTTATCTAAAGACATTGTAGTACAATAGCAATAACACAAATTAACTTTCATTTGACTGCTACATTTAGGAATCAAGTTGAAGTCTAAGCGATTGGACCCTTGTGTGATACTGCGCTGTGCAGTTCTGCTTATTGTTATTTCAACATTGTGTGTTTGGGGAATCTTAAATCATCAAATCTAATTTATTTAGGTAGTGCCTTTTTTGTAAAGTTGCAATACAAGGTGCTTGACAGTAAAGTAAAAATACAACCGTACAATGAAATGCAACAGTTCAGCAATAGAGTGAAAATACAAAAGTACAATAACATGCAATGATCTCATATTCAAAAGTTAAATTGATGGAGCAGTTTACTTGATCAATGATTTCCTAACATTTAGAACCCTCCCTTAACATAAACAGGATCATCAGGGTAGATAAAGGGTGGATGGTTGGATCACGAAAGCAAATTTCTCTTTCACTGGAAACAAGAAGGTTCCTCATCATGTTGCCACATTTTCTCACTTGATGTCATATGTGTACATTTTTCATGTTTAAGTCTCCAGCTGCTTTGGTTAAAATAGTTTTAACTGAATTGCTGTTCAGACATTTTGATCCAGTGATCCATGATGAAGTCGTGAGTGTAACTGAACTCAGACAATGTGAATTCCCCTCTTGGTGGTTGCTGTGGTGCAGACAGATGGTCGATTTGTCTACCTCACTGTGGTTTGGAGTGCTCATCCACTGCTGATTCACTTCCTGCTCGTGGCTGAGATTCCCTACCAGAAAACACTTTGAGCAGCTTGAGAAATTCCACAGCATTTTAAGAATAAAATACAAAAAAAACACTTTTAAGCCTCAACAGGACATCTCATCACTGGTGTAATCAGACAGCTTATTAATACTTATGCATGAGTGAGGTATGTTAATTGATGAAGGTCCTGGGTTTTAATGGTTATCGAGTAGTGGACACTGAGAGGAAAGTGACAAGTCATGATATGTGCTGGTATGGGCCAGCCAGCTAACCCTCTCCTGCTTCCTCCGTCTCTGAGTCTTTGCCTAATGGCTGATAATGAAGAGGGAATCTTTGTAGAGATGACATGTGCACGTCCTTTAGTGGGGACGCACACTCAAACATGCACACAGCCAGGGCTGACTGCCCTTCAGAATACCAGGCTTGACATTAATCTTTAAATGACTGTTGCTTCTTCCACAAGACTTTCATTCCATTAGTGGCCATGTCTTGAGATGGAGCGAGATTGCCAGAGAGGCAGGGAGGATGCAGCCCCGTGTGTGTGTGTGTGTGTGTGTGTGTGTGTGTGTGTGTGTGTGTGTGTGTGTGTGTGTGTGTGTGTGAGTGTGAGAGAGAGTTGCGGGTGGTGTGGGACGGCGGGGAAGGCACGACGGAAAGGATGATGTCAATGATAATGGAGGACGAGGACAGAGAGAGAGAGTGAAAGAGAGTCGGAGACAGGATGAGGCAACACTGATGTATCAGTGAGACAGATGCATTACAGTGATATTGAGAGAGAGAGAGAGAGAGAGAGAGAGAGAGAAAGTGAGACAAAGAGAGGACACAGGTCATTTTAAAATGCTGTCCATGTCAGCTTCTGTACTTCTCTATGGACACGAGTTAGAAAGCATGTTCACTTACCTTATTTTCCCTCGTTACTCCCCTGACTGGGAGTAAGTTAATATTTGACTCAAAAAGCACTGGTTCAACTCCCTCCTGGACGTTATATGCCCTTTAATCTGGACCATTTGTCTCCACATTTGTCCCAAGCCTTGGGTATGACCTATAGAAGCATAATGGTGGCAGGTATATCATACCTCAGTCGTCATGTTAATAATATTTGACCCTTAGAAGCGTGCTAGCTGCAGGCATAGCAAAGGCATACCAAAGTGAAGTCAAATCATCTTGATTGCCCCCTGGTGTCTGGCTGCAGTACATGTCAAATAAATTTGACGGTTTCTGTCATTGTTGATATTTATCATGTTCAAATGCAAATTTTTCCAACAAGTCTTCCCAGTTTTAATCAGTTAATTGATGCTAAAAATGGATGGAATGTCATGCTTGACAGCCTAGATTGGAATTGATCGAGCAGGTGTATCGGCAAGACCTAGATACCACGGCTCCACACCACGATCACTACTGCGCAGACTGTGAAATGACATCAACGTGTAAGATGGCAGCACCCATATCTGAGGTATTTTAGATTCAATTTTGTACAATGAGAGGAACTGGAGATGCGTCGTCCATCTTTGTTGTAAGTGAGCTGCTTGCAAAGATGACCCATGGGGTTGTTTATTTACATGACAGTCTCGGATGTTATCTCTCAGCTGCTATAGGATAGAAGTACTCCTGCTACAGTTTATGGGAAGATGGACTGAAAGACTTTCTACTCAGCATCGGCTGGTTGTAAGTCTTTTGTGACTCTCTTTTTCCATCAATGTAAATGGATGATTATCTTTTATATACATTTATTTTACACCACATACTTTCTCCGTTATGTTTCTTGAAGAACTATCAAGACACTGGGAATGCATTGTATGCGAATTTCTTGTTATGGTGAGTGAAATACAATGAAGAAAAAAGTCACAATTGTCTAAATTCTCATCTCAAGAGCAAGGATGAAATTGTTTAGCTGTATCCCGCCCCTCCAGCTATACTCTCACCGTCAGACTGCCACTCTTCTTTTCCACCTCTCCCCTCTTCCTCCTTCCATCTTTGTTGGGACTCTACTGCCTGCAATTTATCTATCCTTCCTCACCTCCCATTTGTTACTTGTTTGATCACTTGTTTTTCTTCAGATTTTCAGTTCCTGCTTACTTTTTCCTCATCCTCCTTTCCACTTTTCCCCTTCTCCCACTCTTCTAATTTCTCCTTTTCTCACCCCTCTCCCTTCAACCCTCTTAATCCCCCCTTCTTTCCTTTTCTGTCCTAATGCGCCTCATCATTTCCTCTCCTGCTTCCTCCCTTACTTTTCAACCCCCTCTTCAACCCTCTTGTCTTTCCCACATACTCCCATCCTCTCGTGCCCCTCCCTCTGCTCCTCCAGCGGTGAGCTATAGTGACTCTGACATCATTACCCTTGTTGTGACAGGTTTCATTTGTACCCTGTGGACCTATACATCAGCCTGACTGATAGTCTGGGGCCCGGGGCCAGTGGCGCCCCGCCCAGACTGGGACAGAGTAACAGACAGAAAGGTCCTCAAAACCACTCCAGCTTGGAAAACACTGGGTATTTTTCTATTACTCGTTCTGATATGTCAAAGTCAGTGTCGCACCAAACTTCGCCTTGCTTGAAGTAACAATGTGCGACAGTTTCTTTGAAATAAATGTCCATAGTGGCTGACCAAAGAGACGAAGAGAGAATGTAAAGGAGAAGAAGAACTTGCTCTGTTGGGTTACCTGATAGGTGATATCTCTACAGAAAAATTAACGAGTGGAAAGAAGCATGGATGAAAACAAAAAGGAAGTCATTAAATGTGGCCCTTAAGTCTTTATGAATATAAAAGAGAATGCCTTTAGTAGTATGTTTCTGTAACATAATTTACTTACCATATTAACGATGTGAGTGTAAAAATCTTATTAAATTGATGATATATGTTATGTGATATTTTAGTATAGTTTCATCCATTTTTTCTGAACTTACTTAGAGGGAAATGTTTCATCAGCAATTGCACCTTTTCAGCCTGTAAATATCCTACATATTGCACCATTTACTGAAGAGGGTTTTTAACTGTGAATGTTTTATAGCTGGGTCATTCCAAGTTATATATTATTTTAACACCAATTTAAGTATTTGAATTACTAAACATATGTTCCCTTTTTTACTTTGACTCATATTACCATAGGTTATGTTTGTATGTTATTGTTATATTTCATTGTAATATTATAATGTCAAATTATATACATAATACACATAAAGAGATTGCAGTTGTAAATAAACTGTATTTAAAATAGAGCTCGACCAATATGGATACTGATACTCGGTATTTGGTATAAACACTATTGATATAAGTTGTTGTGATCAAACTCTTATGACAAAATATGTATATAAGGCTTCATATTTTCCGGTTTAACCATAAACTTGATCATAGCTTTAACAAAATGACCTGTAGTTCAGCATAACCTACAGAGCAACTGTACTCATGTAAGACTGAGTGCACTGTCATTGAACAGTGTCATTAACAATATGTTAATTTTTCACTCTCTCCATTTATACATTTGACATAGGTGATGTGGTTTAGAATTTCTGGACATTAAGGACAATATACATCAAACAAAGTGCACATTAAAAAGATCATTGCAAATAAATAGTCATCTAAAAACTATGTGATCATTTATTTCTAATTGTCAATGGTAATTAACTTAACAAGGACCTTCCTGTTTAGATATTATTTAATATCGAATAATACTTTTTTATATTAAATGTTTCTCCCCATCACTGATCAGTCACAGTTGTTAGCACTGCCGTAGGATGTGAGGTCTTCCAGTCAGTCCTATTCATCCGTGCAGTGTTGTAAATCCAGCCAATACATCAACAATACCTTCAGCCTCATTGATCTGTGGTCAAATTAATGTGCGGCTCATGAGCTCGCCATCATCCTTTGTGGCTAGACAAAAATGAATCCACTTGAGTGTGGAGCTTTTAATGGCCAAACTACCCTTTTCTTTCACAATAGAACAGACCCCTATTGTATTCATTCAGTTGTACAGGGGTTGAAAGGACCGTAAGGTGAAAAATGAAAGGAGCTCTTTATGTTACAGGCATCTGCACCTCATCGAATGGAAGTAATTTAAAAAATGATGATTATGGGGAGAGGTTAAAACACAAAAGTAAGTGTTTTACAGAAATTAAAATTCTGCATCATGATGATATCATAGGATTGGATTTTTCAGATTTATTTTTTTTGTTTTGCTCCTTTGGGGTGTGATGTGTTTTTTTATCCATGCAAAACATAATTATCACGCTGCAGTTTCTCAATACTGAGTCTTATTTCTAAAATAATAGCTTTGTGAAATGTAGCTGTTCAGCTGCTCCTGTGAGCTCAGTAACTGAAACAGTCACCTGATTTCATCACCTGGTGATGGGTTTTGGTTAGTCAGTGATAGAAACCACAATATAAAGTTTTTCCCTTCCTGATGCTGAACATATTGTAACAGCTACTAAACCCATATACGAGTGATGATGACTATCAATGAATGCTGTAGACCTTTTTTTATTATGTACTCTGACAGTCATTACTGAAATATAACACAAAACATAAATCTAGGAAAACACAACAAACAACACCAGTTCATCCCTTCAAACTGAAACGATTGCCAATTGTACACATTTCTATTTTACTTGTGACACTTTCCACTATATTGCCAAATTGTATTTAGCTAGCTCTGGCTAACACTACACTACCAGAAATTCCTTCCCTTTAGCTGCTAACTCTGCCGGTGGCAGTACAGTTTACCTGCTGTTCTCGAGTGGTGAAGAAGGGATTTCATGGAAAAGAACATTTCAGTTATCTGGTTGAAACTAGAATAACCTACTGTAAAGACATATTATTGCATCAGCACATACAGTAGATTTGCATACTTGCCAATGCCTGACCGGTCATTTTCATTCATATCAGAGGCATTTCTGGTACTGGTATTGGAAGTCATCACTTTGAGTTATTTCAAATGTGTGTGTTCACTGTGCTGTGCTGCTTGCTGTTGGCTTAGCAGGGGAATTTGTAAATAAAGGCAATGCTGTGTTACTCTTTAGTCAATACCCCTACATTCGCCCCAGAGGTTCACCATGAAAGAGGGTTGAGCTCAGACATTTGTCATCTGCTATCCCCTAGAATACCCTTGTGGTGATAATGTGTGTGTCCATGCAGGTGTTTCTGCTTGTGTGCGACACCTGCATGGGTTGGTGTAATGTCTGTGCATTTTTGTGTTTGAGTGCATTCACATCTGAGCCTCGGCTTGTGTGAGTGTGTATGTGTGTGTGTGTGTGTATTGAAGAAAGACTGACCACACAGAAGGCACATTAATCATCCTGGTTTTTTTCTCCCACTGCCTCATGTAGTGTAAGTTGAGGCCTGATGGATGGCTTGTCTCTCTGCCTGCATTCCAAAAGAAAGGCTGTAGCCTATCGACAGGCCAGAGGCCCCCTTAGGGAATCCCTTTCTTACCCTACAGCTCATATATCTCTGGACACTAAGTATGGCTCTGCGTGTATTTATTCCACAGATGGTGGTTTACTGCCCGTTTCTTAAAGTTGTGGTGGGAGACAGTGCACTTAACACCCCTGCCAGTCTGTTAATCATTTATTTTAAAGTGATACATGATATGGAAGCTATAATAATGATGAAAGGAGATTTCTCTGCAGAGAGATCACTGCCTGAATTTCTCATTAAAACATCACTGCCGTTGTTTTGCTGTTTCTTGTTGTGTTTTGGTTTTTGGTATGCAGTGAAATCAGCTGACCATGTGATGATGGACAAATGGTCAATGAGGAGTGATCACAGGGGCTGTGTTACTCAGAAAGCTCCTCACTTAGCCTGAACTTTTCTAGCACAAGTCTTAGCACTGCAGGGATTCAAAGTTCCCAGTGTGAATCGGAACAGGAAGTGACAGAAACATTTATGTTAGTGAGGAGGCGTGGTTGACCTTATTGCAATGATGCAGAGGTGTGATTGGTTGGTTTTATCAGTTTTAATAATATACGATTTTTGTCATGAACATTTGTAAAATAAACTGTAAACTATATTTTAAGTAGTCTGAGAAGTATTTGAAAACACAATTTATGTTTTTACATGCACATAGTTGTCACCTCTGCCAAGGAAGTGACGTTTTGGTGGAAGTATGTGCTGTACTGAGTGCCATTCTAGTTTTATTTGTTTACTGATGTTGATTGACCACGCTGGTATTTTGGCACTTAATTAGATATTAACAGTGGAAAATGGCTCAGCTTTCTTCAATTTCTGTGACTGCTGGTCATTCCATGTAAGTGGTTGGTAAATCTACCATAAACAAGTTGTAACTATTTGAAGAGGAACATGTTGTCCCCAGTGTTGATGCACAGGTCAGGAGGCAGGTGTAGAAGAGCAACACCTCACTCCCTATGGTTGTGCTATATAGTGTGAAAAGCAGTGGCGGGTGTTGCAGCGTAAAAGCGAGAATGGTGATTGCACAACACAAATGGGATTCTAAATCTACAGGTGAGTGCTGCAGCACTTACTTCAAACTGCAGACAAACTTATCTTTAAACACCTCAAAACGCCATTTTCTCAACTGCTTAAGAAAGACTTAAGCCTCTTAAAAGTCCTCCTCCCTCCTGCTCACAGTTTTACACCTGAGGAGCTCTCTTAGAGATAAGATGCTTTGTGAATAACTTTTATCTTAAACAGGATCTAGCGTTTACTGTAAGGCGAAAATAGGAGCGGCTCTTTGTATTATGAAGGTTCGTGGATAATCGATTTTAATTAGCTGTTTCAAACTTAGAACATCCTGTGATTTACATTCCCCTTCACCCAATCTTTCAGTGCATTCTACTGCTAATGAAAGACAGGAAGTAAACAAATGAATGGTTGTTTCTATGAGAAGCAGATATTATGAGTTGGCTGTCTCTAACAGTGCAATCAGTCTGCCCACAATCCCCTCCTGAATAACTAACCCAGATATGCCATCATATCAAATTCACTGTCTTTTTTAGTAACCTCAAAAAATGCCTCTTGAAGGAAGATATATACAATGTCCTTCACTCTTTCACTTTCCTCTCCTTCTAAGATACGTCTTTTCCTTTTTTGCTGAAAAATGATCCTGTTGTAAAGAAAATTGCTTGAGTAGATGTTCAAATGTGCATATTAACAGATAGCTCTCAGGCAGTTTACATCTTGTCATACACAATGTCTCTATGGCAATAGCAGTGTTGTAGGAATGAAATGCACAGACATTGTGAATCAATCTGTTAAGAAGCATCAGCTAAATGTAAATTTCAATCCCACTCAAAAAAACAAACAAACAAACAAACACAGATAATCCACTGGACATGAAGCAGGTTGTCTTCTGTCACTTCTTTCTACATTTTGTTTTGCTGTTGATCGCCAGCAAGTGCTCAAATGTCACTGCAGAAATTTTGGAAGATACATCAGTGTTACAGTTCAGAAAGGTGCTGATACTGACGTAAGTAACTTATTGAATATTGACCTAACATCATCGATCCATGTGTTTGTCAAGATTCCATAGTCTTATGTTTTTATTACGTGTAAATATATAATAATTAAAATTGAATACCATAGCCAGAATGCAAAATTAATTGAACTATCACTTATGTCAGATATCTAAAGACAGGCATATAGTCAGAAATAACAATACCGACATTAATCAAATGTCAGCTAATAAATTCTCATGAGGTTTTCTTTAATATTTTCCTGTATTTAGTCACTTAGCTCTCTGTTCCCAGGCTCTTTCCACTGTGTCTCTCTTTCAGGATCAGTGAAACGGTGAAGAGAGGGCAGCTGGGTTGGGTTTCCAGGCCTGGCCACTGCTCCAGTTTGACCTTCCTTCGGATTACTTGCTGCGCCTGTTGCTCCTTGTTGTCTGATGATTAATAATGCAGACACAGCATTAGCTTCCCTATTTTCTGAAGCGAGAGAAAGAAATGAGGACAAGAAGTAAGGGAGAGGGTGAAGACTTGTGCGAGGGGAGAGGAACATTGTTTTTGTGTTGTGAATTTTTTGAGAGTCACAGTGAGAAAACATAAACAGACAAAGAGAGAGAGAGAAAAACCTTTGGGGGCGAATAGGAATTCAAGAAAAAAGACGGAAGCAAATAAGAAAAAGTGCAAGAATATACAGATGAACGTGAGCGTAGCCTTCCACTCCTGTTTTTATTCCCTCTATAGCTGTCTCCTCCCTCCTCCTGTGTCTCAGTACCTCAGCATTGTCATTCACCTAACCTTGGTGGCAGAGTGGAAGGTTTCTTGGCGCCTGCCAGTTGTTCTTGGCACGGCAACGCAAGGGAATAAACCTCGACGCTTTCATGATGAGGCGCTTAGCAGATGTCTGATGAGCAGCTCGACGAAACTTCGATCTCCCAAGGACACCATACCTTTGGGGGTCTGTGATGAGATGTGCATGTTTATGTGCGAGCTTGAAATATCAAATCAGGATTGTATAGCCTTGTGCAGAGAGAGGAAAAACTCTTGCAGTAAATAGCAATACATTGCAGTCGGATGCACATGATTCAGTGACAGAACATTCAAATACTACTACACAGACAGACACTGAAACATGCAGCAGCATTTATGTAGCTCATTGTAACCCAAAAGAACATCATATATAATGCAGAGGTCACCGGCACATTGGCAAGTCTAATATTTACAGTAAAAATATGCCCTGCCTTCATAGTGTAGGTGTATTGATGGTGACAGACGCTTTGCCAATGCAGACTGACACAATTGATGCTGATGGTCTGGGTTGACGTGCCCTGAGAGCAAAGCAATGACTGTCTAGATTTCCAGGCACAGATGAAGAATTTTGCCCCCGGGATGTTTCAGCCTGAAACATAATCGAGCCTGTCCACTGCCAAGGTGGAGGGACCACAACAAAGTGAGGCTGAAACAAGGTTAGAATGTGGATAACGTACAAAATGCTTACTGTATGAGACTGAGAAGATACTTGAAATACTAAAAGAGGTTGAAGTTGATGCAATTCCTGACAATCAGTTGAAAACAAAAGTTTGTGTTGCTTTTTCACCTTAATAACTCTAACTATAGGATAATTGTATTTTAATGTAAAAGATCTGCTAAAGGATAACTCTATCATGATGAAAAAACCTTGATACGCATTTTGTCTTGGACTATCTATAAAACAAGGGAATCCAATCTGCAGGAGTCATTATATAGTGTCACAGATTGTAGTGTTACACTCCAATTATATTCCAAAAACACAATACACTGTGAGGTTGAGCGTACAGTATTGCAGGTTCAATATAGATTTCTGCAGTCAAACAGGTACTATACGGTTTTAGGGGGAAAGATAGTCTCAGGATAATCTGACACCGCTCACTTGTTGTATACTCATATGGAGAAAGTAATTAAGTGTCTTAAATGTCTACATCAATTTTTCCAGAACAAAGACATGTTGAACAGCTGTAAGACTGAATGACTTTGTGATTCCGTCGTCTCTGCTCTGGATTATCCCTGACTTCAAGTGCAAGTCTTTCAAGTGGCTCACTGTGCACGTTGGAGTGCAAGCTGCTCACCCAGGTTAAATACCGTTTTCCTCCGTTGACCTTTTTGCCTGTTTTCCTGGCATCTGCTGGGCCAGTGTTTTAATGTAATTGAAACGTGGTGGCTTGCACAATAGGTCGGAATCGGGGGTTAACAGCAATCGTGATTAAGTCTTGTGTGTCACTCTGTAGATTTCACACCTATACCAGGCATGAGTGGGGAAGTATGCAAAATGCTTACACAGCCTCAACCTGCAGGGGTTTCCACAGACTCTCATAGACCTAAGTGTGAGGGGAGAGGGACGTCAATGCATTCTCAGGCATTGACACGTATGTGTGCAAAAGCTGGCAAAAAAAAAATACATGCATGCATTGTTGTACTCGACCATTCAGCTTCATTTTTTACATGCATGTTATATTGATTCTGACACTATGCCCATGCAAGCTCATTATGTGACCAACGCCACGTGATTTATGATGACCTTGTGCCTTGTGTATTTATCTAATGAGGATCCGTTTTGCTAAAGAATGTCACTGTATTTTTGTTACATTAAATAAGTAAAAATCTAAACCTTGCTGTGTGCAAACTGTTTATAAATCTGTTTTGGTTTTGATGTGCTTTCACGTTTCTGGTTTATACAAAAGCATTCATACAAACAAGCGTGCAAATACCTTGCTGAATCTCAAGGTCAGACAGTATTGGAAAATGGTCAGATAAAAACAGAGCATCACTTTTGGCCATGGAGTTGTCTAAGATAACATCACACTCAGTGCTACATGAAACACAAATGTGGCCATGTGTTTAGGCTATGTATTTATTTATATTGATGTTTTTTTTTATATGAGAGCCTGTCTTCTTCCCCTTGATATTGAGACAAATTGCGACGTGGCCATGAAAGCTACTCTGCTGATTAACTCTTTGTGGATGGCTTTTTATCTGTTGGCATTTGATGTACGACATCTTTGTAAGGGCTACGGTCGAATGCAATCATGGGCCCTTTCATTGCAGAGGCCGCTCAGATTGCCTGCTAGTTCTCGAGGGAGGCCATCCTTCAGAAAATATTGACTGTTGGACAGTGAGCGCCTGTGTGTGTATCGGGAGGGCTTCTTTAGAGAGAAATTGCAAATGCCTTTGTGTGTGTCCATGTGTGTGTTGTACCTGTCTGTCTCCATCTACTAATGGAGAAATAGGAGGGGAGAGCTGACCAGAGTGCAAAGGTCACTCGCCTTGTAAAGGGAGAAAGGAAATTCTATTTTCTTCTACACATTGTTGCATCTGCTCAGGCGTCTCTGTTTTCCCATGCTGATGATAGCCCATACTTACCCTACATACATGTGGAGCCTCTGAGTGTTTTCAGGGTACTGCAGCATTCACAGCTTTCAACAAGGCTCTCGACTGCCAACCAGGAAGGTTTTCATTTCCTTTTGCTAGTACCTGCAATTACTTGGAATGGTTAAAACATAACCCCGGTTTGAACACTGTTCTAATATCTCACCTCATGTACTATTTATTATAAAAGTAGTTTATAAATGCTTGAATGCCTTTTTTAGTTGAATAATCTGCAGAGATGCTTGAAAGAGAGAAAGTACATGGCACCTTCCACTGTCCTGCCCTGTATCTTTGCTCTTACACTGAAAAGCTTTTCAGTCCATCACCTCTTTGTTTTTATACATTTATAGAGGGACTCAGACCTTTGACACATTTTTGCCGGTCGCATTTCACCTCAGGAAACCAGGAGTTTAGGCTTCATATTGTTGCACACTTCACATTTACAGCTGCTTAGATGTGTTATTGTAAACCACGATGTCCAGGTTCATGCTCGTGCCAGCTGTGCATGAATATCTACATTAGAAATGCTGTAGTATCACTCAGGACAGGTGATTAAGTTTAATAGGCTTATTAGCAAGTATTTAATGTGGACAATATTTTAAAAAATACAATATTAAATAAGTATAATGAGACGTTCCATGTCTTTTGTAAAGACACCAGTGGTTTCTGCTCCGTGACCCAGGAGCCACCCTGCATCCTGAAGAATACTTGGTAGGATTTAGACCTTGGTCTCCCTGCGCGCCTGTGACCCTGTGAAGTACCTTTATAGGTCACACTTGACTTGCATTGTCCCATGCTGATACTAAACAGACTATCAAGTGACAGTAATGTGAGGAGTGTCAAAGGTTAATCTGTTGAGGGGTGAAGGTTAGAGAAGGGTCAGATAGTGGTTTTGGTCAGGAAAAAAATGATCTAGCTAATGACAGGGTTTCTTGGTTTGAACAACAAAGCAGTCCCCTTTTTGCCATTGTGCTAGCAATGGACTAAAACTAATTGTTACCTATTTGGTTGTTGAGTGATAGTAACTCTCCTCTGAGGCTTTCCCCATGAGAATCATATACAGACTATTTCAAGCAGTGAAAAATAGCCCAGCTCAATATGATGTGTTAACATGACAATGACCTGAGGAAGCATCAGTCATGGTTAAGCACAGTCATTATTGGGTTTTCAACCATGACAATCGTACCCTTCTCTTAACTTATGCTTACTCTTTTAACCATGACAAGAACCTTGGATCAGCTGATCAGAAAATAGTCTTTAAAACATTTAGAATTATACTGACACAAAACATAATCCTGTGAGAAGGCAAAGACAACCAACAAACTTTGTTAGCGTTTTTCTTTTTCATCCTGAGATACTTGCTTCGAATTTGTCTATAGAAACTGAATCGGACATTTAGATTCTTAAAAACAGCCCCTTTAGAAAGTCTCAGGTAACTGTCCAGACTTTAATGCCTGTCTCAAAACAGCTTGAGTTTGACAGACTGTTATTGGAATAATGAATCAAGGCCTCTTTTGCTGCATGGGGGCCATGTGGGTTAGGGGTGTCCCAAATGTTAGGGTTAGGGGTTATTGTGAAATACAATGTCACTGTGGGTAAATGTGAACCCACAGCTGGTAAATTCCTGAATTTTAAATTCAAAAAGTATATGAATGATTCAGGGGGTGGTTAGGAGTCTATACAATTGCTAATGTTCCACCACCAACAGCATGTGCTCTAAACGTGTCCTTGAGCAAATCAGTGAATCCTTTGCTGATCAGGATAGGAACATCAGTGAATTGCAAATTCAGAGTAAGAGTAAGGACACACATGGCACTCATGACTGAGGCACAAGCATGGATAAGAGGCAAATGGGGCTGAATTAGAGTGGAAGTACAATTGCAGTTTCTGAGAAGAAACCCCAAACAGCTGGTGTACGTTGATTTTACAGAGACACAGTCACTAGCTAACACACATTAACTCCTGCATGTGTTTTGATCTTTCTGCTTGAATGAGAGTAATTATCGCTTCAGTTCAACGCTCTTGAGGTCTTTGTATAAACGTAACTGAGAACCCCGCCTCAGTTTCCTCAACAAACATAATTCAAGTTGCACTGTGAAGTTAGATATATCTGCTATATCTTTATAATACAGATATGCACTTGCCTCATTAGCCATCGCTGGGCCTGCCATCTTCATCTGTTGTCCAAGAAAGGATGTTGTTGTTGGACAGAATGTTTTTTTATTTAGTAAAAATATTTTTTGATACATTATTTAAAATTAAACTTCGACCTCTGTCTATTGTGTCAACTGGCATCTCTATCACTCTATACAGCATCTAAATACTTGTCCATGTTATGTATAATCGTGGTTGTAATGTTATATAGAACATAACCTGATTTATACTTTTTCATAACTTTATCAGGTCACTGTACATCTGATGCAGGTGTTATATTATATTAATTTTATGTTTGTTTTAATTATGTTTATTGATTTTTCCCAGAGCAAATATCCAGATGTTTATAGCTGCTAGGTTCCCTCACATTATGTGAATGTATTGTACAAAATTATCAATATCTCAATGATTAATTATCCCAGTGTGAATCATGTTTTATTGCTGAGATGTAAACAAAGTCAGACAAGGACTAAAGTTGGACTTCAGAATTAAACTTTGAAGGTGGCACTCAGTTTAGCAATGATGCAGATTATTGTTTTTTAAGCTCTAGGAATTTCAGGTGATTTGTTAATTCTAGTATTTTGATATGTCTGGTACTCAACTTCTCAAATTGGATAGTAATTCCAGGTGCTTTAGTTTTTCTTGTCAACATTGTATCTGGAAATCCTGTCGCATGGTCACGTGTCACAACTCAACAACTAAGTTAAATGGTTAGAATGTTTTTTTTACTTATATACATGTTTTTAAATTGAACATTTTGCCCCAAACAAGATTTTCTTAAAATCCCCAGATTGTTGAAACCACACTTGACCTCAAATACCAGACACCAGGTCTATCCATCTTGTGTCTCTGGAGGAAGGTTAGACAGAAGAGCAAGGTCACACTTTGGGATGCTGCATCCGAGCTTGGGCTAAAAAGATGTCTTTGCCCTGTGCAGAGCAGGATAGTATGTCATGCGGCAACTCTTGCCTCACTCAGGAGATGGGAGCCTGTCACGGGGAGAAAAAAATCAAGGTCTTGCCCTTTTTCACCATGTTCCTCTGCTCTGGGGTAACAGCCCCTGGGGTAGATAATAATGGAGTAATCCTCTTATCTGTTGCTGCTTCCCTTACCCTCACAGATCATTTTCTTCTGCTCTGGTGTATCATTCCATACTGAGCAGACACAGAGCTGAATGTTTTCCCCATTTGAGTTTTGTGCAGAGTTTGGCTTATTTCAGATTAAACTGGTGAAATGTTGGAAAAACTTATACAACATATATGAATAGCAGTAGGACTTTTCCCTCCTCTTAAAAGGAATTAGCAACTTAACTGAATTAAATTAGTCAAATTATTAATAGGAGACTGTAACTTTCTAATGGTAACCCCCTTAAAATACAATACCAAGTTTTTTTTGCAAAGAAGCTCAGAAACAGTCATGATATTTTGGTAAATATGTTGTTGATACCATGCAGCATGTTTGATTAAACGCTGAAGAAAGAAACTTGCTGGCAAACAGTAGCTGTCTCCAGTAGCTCACAGTACCCTGAAAAACTGCACACATTGGCACACATATTGGTGCCTCCGTCCAGGCGTGTTGGACATGGTGTGTGAACGGTGCCCTGCTGTGTGGTCGATGACAAAGACTATTTCTGTACTCGAGCTCAGACAGAGAGATAAGCAGGAAGTGAAGGGGATGAACTCTCCTCACACTGTGCTAAATAGCACCAAGGGGCACAAACCACACCTAACATTAGCATGCTCCTTTCTAAAGCTGTCATGCCTTTGGGCCCCCATTCTGCAGCAACGGAAAGGTCATATGAGACTCTTGAATTAATGAATCCTTGTGGTTGGGTAGGATCTTAGTTTCATAACTCTTATATATGAGATTGGTTGAGATTTTATTTTTATCCAGAAATAGTCAATGCTCTTTTTTCCCTCTTTTTTCCATTGGAAGTGATGGAGAGAAAGATGTTCGGAAAATGTTCAAATAAAGCACACGTGGCTAATCTGTATGTAAAATATCAATCCATGAGTGAAACATTCATTTACTTCTCAGTGTATTTACACAGAAATACTGTAGGTTGTATTTGTGGTGGAAGCAGCAGATTAATAATTTGTGACATATCAATCAATGAAACCATGCTGTGCCAAACTAAAAACGATCCTCACAGATTTGGTTGATGATGTTTTGTTATTGGCAAATTGGAGGCAAGAGACAAGGGTGGTATAAAAAAAAAAAATTGTGTCCACCAGCGGATCGACGCAGCAGGATTCCTTCCATTGCTCCAGATGGACAATCCAACAATTGTAGACAAGTCCATGTCAATGTGTTGGTGGGAGAGACAGAAAGAGGGAGGGAGAGGAGAAAGGAGGGGCAGAGCGAATCAATGCGCTGTGCACAGCTCTACAATGAAATAAGATTTTATCCATTTGAAATAGTAAAAAAAGTAGAAAATCAATATGCGGCGCTTAGTGTTGATATTGTGGAGGGCTGCCACAAATGAATCAATGTATGGAAAACACTGAGAAGAGTAAAATATTTTTATTTCACTATGAAACTGTGGCAGGCTGCCTCTGTTCAGGTAATTCATATAAACACTTTAACATGTGTGCAAAAATAATCAGGAAAATACTTAACAACAGACATTGTCAAATTAAATAAATACATTACTAATAATTTGAGCTGTTTCATGAAAGCATTCCAGTAGGCTATTATTAAGATATTTAGGAACAGATCGTATAGAAGTCATACTTTTAGTTTCCTGACAACACAACTGATGATAGCTCTTTCACAATGGCACTGGCAATGCTGCATTCTACGAATTCAATGTACATCTGTGACTGAGAAAAGTCACTGCTCAGGCCCCCCCCTCTGACAGGTGCTAACTAATTCTGTTCAGATGAACACATAGGGAAATGGGGAATCGCCACCCCACAGTTGGATTATGAACTGGACTTGTCTTGGCACTGAGCTTTATCTCACAGTCAGAGGAAGGGGGGGATTACATTTTTTATCCCAAAAGGCAACATTTTCTAGTAAACTCCCACAAATATTTCTTTAGACAAATTTGCCTGACTGACTTCCTCAGTCCCTGTTGCTCAAGGAGACCAGATTGTCCTGTTCTTTTACTGTGCATAGCAGTTCTAATTACATTCAATGTGCCAGATTAATGGTAAAGTTACTTACCAGTGGCTTAACAACTTTAGCTAAACCAACTAAATGCCAATGTAAGTACTGCTTAACCATCTATCCAGAGGTCCATTATATTTTGCAGAGCTAAATAATTCACTTGTTCACTATTGACCAAGGTTTTGGGTCGCTTTGGTCTCACGACTGAATTTGAAAGTTTAAGTGATTAATCACTCATCAGATTTATTCGAAATGCGACTGCTCATATCTCTTGTTGCTAAGGGCTCTTTTGTAAAAGTGCGTCCAGCAGAGTCACTGCAGCTCACTGCCTCAACAATAGAATTGATGCATACAACTTCACAATGTGACAGCTGGATTACATCTAATCCCCTTTGATTTGACCTGGAGATATTAGATCTCTCTGCTGCTTGGCAGAATAAAGGAGTTTAAGTTTCCATATGACCACAATGCCTTTCTGTTCTCCCCAGCACTTCCTGGTTGTACTCTGCCAGGGTGTGATATCATATCACATAATAGGATCAAATGGAGGTGGGCGACAGGGAGTCATAGGGAGATGTATTGGTGGTTGGAGAAGGAAGAGTGGGGCTCGTTTGTCAAGCCGTTATCAGTACAATCCTGGAATTTGTCAGAGTCAATAACAAGACTGTCTGTGCATTGGCAGACAAGTCTCTGACGTACAGTTAAACTGTAAATCGTCAATGTCTATGCATCGGCTCTCTATGTATTGGCTGTTTTTGTAAGAATTGAGGACATACAGAGGGGACACCAGCAGCAGGGTTGGAATACCAACTAAGTGTGGCCTGGATGCGTAACTAAGAGGAGAGCAGTTCAATTTAGACACAAAAACCCTTCTTTTTTAAAGCGTTTGAAGAGCCAATATTGAATTTGGAGATAATGTGGTGCAGATGAAACACGCGCTGATCAGACGGCTATTAGCTGCATCCTGCCGCTACTTGTTTTAAGTGGTTTTCTCCCTTTTTGCGTATGCTCTTTTAAGTTTATTCATATTGAATGTTGGGAGATACAAATCTTTAAATAGAAGAAGGGCACGAGAAGTGTGGAAGAAGGGCACGTGTGGAGGAGAGAAGCAAAGAAAAACAAACTGATCTTTGATGTCTGTGTTTTACTTAACGTTCCGAAAGATGCCTTGATGAGATTCCAGGATCGATAACTCTCCTGGGAATACAAAAGATCATAAATGAGACCTTTGTTCACTTCCACTTTCTTTTTTTTACTTCATATTCCCGGTCCCCCTCTTCCATTTGTGTATGTCTTTTGCACCCCAAGGAGTGTATGTCTACGCTCACTGGCTCCAGTTGCATTTTCAACCCTGGTCCGCTAGCTGCTTCCATAACATAATGATTACTGTTTGAGAAAAGTGCCTCCTGGGGATGGGGAAGCAAAGCTGTGGTTGAAAAATGATGTCCCCACACAATTATGAGAGGACAGTGCAACAATCCCTCCTCCTCCTCCTCTCTGCATCTTCTGGTTAACTGGCAAAAGGAGGGAGACAAATGCTCACTGTTGGCTGCAGATTCAAGGTTGTGTTTGGAGTCAGCAAGGTGTGCCAAGTATCACAGCTGTATCCTGCAATCGATGACCTGGCTACCAGAGAGCCGGGATCAATGGTGCCCTCCCTGTTCACGCTGCAGGTTTCTGTTGTTTTTTTCTCATGTGCTACAGTCTTTTTTTGTTTGCTTGAGCCTAGGAGGTAGGATTAGTTGCAGCACAGTTTAAGGCAGACAGATGGAGCCAGATAAATAATTGTATTTATTTATTGTATTTTTTTTTCTGTCTGCCAAATTTCCAAGCGTCGTTCGTCAACATGTGGTCTACGGCTTAAAAAACAAATAAAGCGTCTGGCCGTCTCACAGATTTGATCCTTTATTACAGGGTCAGGCAAACATGGCACAGCAAGAGCTAATTTCCGCTGGTTTCGAGGGCAATCGGCTCATCGAGTCTTTAAATCCCTGCAAGGAAGGAGGATTGCACTAAATAGTGGCTGATACTCTGATGCCTGTTGTGTTGAAGAAGCAGTGATCACAGCTGATTGGTGTCCCTTAAGAATTAGCGTGCACTGTGGGCAGGTATCCGCTGGGTTTGACACTGCTTAATGTGTATAAATTAACATTAAAATAAATTGTCAAGACTAAATTGTCTAGGATGACACTGTTTTAACTAGTTACCTAACAAAAATGTTACCTCATTAATGAACTTGAGCAATGAGAAAACTGTTGAAAATATCTTCAAATTCTTAAGGCAGGTAAAGTGTGCCAAAGTTTTTCCAAGAGGAACTTAATTATTCCACTCCAAACTCGTACCACCTCACATGATACCCCACCAGTCGAACTTAAATTACTAAACCCACAAGCTTATTCGTGAGAGGGACCCGGTTCCACAGAGGCAGTCGGGGTAAACTGGGAGCTGATCCCCCTCCTTGCCTCTGAAGCCTTCTGGCAAGCGTAGAGCTCTAGAGAGAGAGAGGTTGTGGGAATGCCATCTCCCTGCTCTCTATCCTAATTCTGCTGCCCGGCAAAGTCGTGTAAAGAGCCCACCGGCGCAGCCTCTAGTGTTTCAAGTCTGATTAATCTCCTGATTAGGTTAATCCAGCAGTGCTTCAGTGGAGGGAAACCAAAGTCTGGTACCAAAAGAGAGCTATATAGTCTGTTTCCCCATTTTTTTCGCCTTCAGGCATTCCTTGGATCATTCTGTAATGATCTATACACCGAGGTTAGTGGTATTGCTCTTTATCAAACACCTAACCTTATGTGAAAGTGTTTAAAGTAGACTTTACACATAAACATTGTGTTTCCTCTGTGGATTTCAGCTGCATTGCCTCTTGATTTCATTTCTGTTTAATTTCTGTTTTTACAGTCTCCCCAAGACAAACACCTACTATGTTCAGTCTATAGAAAATGTATTGTTTAAAGAAACAAAAGCTAATGAAAGTCAGGTAAAGGAGAATGCTTTTCTCCACACCATGGGAAGATACAATAGGAGCCATTTCCTGATTTATCACCAGAGTTGGAGCAATGAATAGAAGATGTTAATGAAGGTCAAATGACAATACGTATGCTCTGGGTTCATAGTGAGGTTGGCTCTATTAAATGGCTCTCCGCTCTACCACACCACGCACTCGCATACAAACTCACAAACTGATTTATTTAGCCCTCTGCTGTGTAATCATTGTAGGAAATTTACTTTGCACAGTGTGTCCTGTTCTAGTGGATACTGTTTTTCTAGAGTTCCCACCTAATTAGCCTTTTTGGTCTTTACCCATCTCTATAACACTAAATTAATAGGACGTGCTTTGCTGATGTGCAAGTATCCCAGGGACCAGGTCCTCTAGTGCATTTAATAGGCTATTTATTTTTTATAGTCAAGCATTAGAGATTGCTGGTAATCCTGTTCCCCTTGACATGTCTGCTGTATCTGTCTATGAATAAACGAATTTGCCAAAGTTTGTTAATTGATTTTTAGCATTTCATATCATGTATTCATTCATTACTGCCAACAAGGAGGTTATGTTTTGCCCTTGTTGGGTGGTTAGTTAGTACATTTGTCAACAGGATTATGCAAAAACTACTTCACAGATTTCCAGGAAACTTGGTGGGATGATGGGACCTGAACCAAGAAAGAATCCATTTCACTTTCTTCCCACATTATAGGAGACTGCTATTGATGAGTGTGTGTAATTTGGTGCAGCTTGGTCAAGGGGACTGAGGTATGTGTTCTATTAAGTGCCATTTTAGTTTCTGTACAGAGCTTAACAATCAAACATGCTGTGAATTTGATCTTTTGAAATCAAATTATTGGTTATCAGGAGTCAGTCAGTTTACATCCAAATTCAACCCCTTTGACCAAAGTCTGCTGAGCTGAACAGCTGATTATTTTCATTTTGATTGATAAAAACAAACTCATATCTGTGGAGGCGAGGTTCCCACAGAGTGTCTCATTTTCATGTGACTAAGTTGACTGTTTGAACTTTATGAGTGTTTTTGGGACTTTGAAGAGCAGGGAGGCAGGCTGGTTGAAAAATAAAGCTGACACGTAGTTCGATCATCCTCGACGAAGAGTCTTTGAAGTTGCACATTTTACATTTTAGGCTTTTAGCTCTGTGTGACATGGAATGATGCACACAGAGTGATTAAGTCAAGAGTATGCTGTCTTGACACTTAAACATGACACAGAGCTGTTGGTAGAAACAGTGTTGTGATGTGAGATCAAGCCTGCTACCTTTTAGCTACACGATATTCTCTCCAGCATCAAGGCCACCTAGCTTCCTTCTCCCGGATGCAGGGCCCAAAGCAACCAGCATCACTACTAAGTACTGCTGTGACACAACTCTGGTTGGATATTGCCCCTTGCAACCACACTGCTTCAAGTTACACCGGGCACCAACCTAAATGGGCTTAAATTTTTAATTTGCGCTGGAGAACAGAGATCACATCTTGGGAGGATAGCATATCTGTAATTTATTTAAGAACCCCACAGAGGGAGAGTTGGTTTGGAGGCAGAGGGCTGGAAGGGAAGTATCCATGTGGCATTTTTTGTTCAGCCCAAGGGGCTTGTAGGTAGACTCCACTCAGCAGTGACCTTCTCAGCAATGTGGAGGATGAACATCTATTTATGTTCCAATCCTCGGGTAAAAACTGTTGAGTGCAGAAACGATCTCTTCCATTCCGCGGAACAATGAAAGCGTTTGAATAATTGATTTGAAGTTTTGCTAAAACTCTGAGTCCTTTTACATTTTACCAGAGTAAAGTGATTCGCTGGCTTTGTCACCCCACGGCTTGTCTCATCTTGAATTACTCTTCCGTTTGAAGACGCACTTCTCTGAAGAGTGTTCGAGTCCCCTTTGTCAAAAACATGTCACCCTTGCTGGTGTGAAGTAAAAGCTTTAATCGCCGTTAATTAATCTCTCTTAATTAACTCGGGCCTGATTAGCGTCGACAGGTGTGGCAGGTGTTCTGTTTACTCGAGCATCAGCAACAAACATGTACGCAACATTCTGCAGTAATTTATTAAAGTCACCATCAAAGCTGCCACTTATCTACAGTGGTTGGGTGAGTGTGCATGCGTGAGAAAGTGGGGTAGATGGGGTGAGGTGGCTGTGGAGGCTGCTGGTGGTGGTGGCACGCTATCATGCAGTTCATCCTTAATGAGTGTGGATTAGCGGGGATGATCCGGGCTTTGCAAAACCCCCGGTCTGGGGCTGGTGGAGGTTATGATTTTGTGTGTGTGTGTGTGTGTGTGTGTGTGTCTGTGTCTGGGTGTGCGTACTTGGCTGTATCTGCAGTAAGGGGAGGTGACATAATGACACAAAATCAGTTTGGAAATCCTTCCCAGAATTCTTCACAATGATAGATAACTGTAATAGTGCATTTCATGACTCATTGTGTGTTTTTGTGTTTGTGTGTCAGTGTCTCTGTACAGACACCCATCTTTTCCTCCCTCCCACCAATCACAACGCAGCGCATCAGCCACCTCCCCTCTCACAGATGAGCACAAGAGCTGATTAATATTTCTATGCGGTGATTTATTCATTCATTTATTTGGGAGCTGTCGCCTGCAAGGGAATAACAAAACATGTTTGTTACTCGGTTTGAAAAAAAATCTCAACATTGTATAAAGAAGGCGTTTAGACATGGGAAATAGGAATTAGAATGTTATGATTATTTCATGATTGAACTGCATGCTGTTTTTGTGTTCTTTGTTGATAATGTTTCCCCCCTCAAGGCTTGAATTTGTGAGTGTGCTCGGGGCACACATTATGCCACAGCTAAGAGAGCTCAGTGAAGCTTGTGACTTGTCACCAGTTTGAATTTGCATGATTGAAATTTTGTCTGTGTGGAAGAGCATGCAAATGAGTTAAACCACTCTCTTCCTAAGCAACAGTTTGCAAGCTTTCCTTGAACTTCACATGTGAACCGAGGCCACCAGGTACAAGTTTGTGTGCACTGAGAGGTTATTAATAGGTGTATATGAGGATATGCAGCAGGGAAGTGTAGAAAGCTCCTCCCTGAATAAGTGAAAAATACACTCACAATGTCATTTTGCGACATTCCTGTTTGCTGGGACAGAAAGGTGAATTTTCGTCCCTCAGGATTTTGCTGTTTCACACTGGCACTGAAGCTTCAGCCTCCCTTAATGGAATGACTGATGCCCCACAGTTCGGGCCAGGAGGTCAAGTTAACAAGCTGATTTCTCCTACAGCCCATCGTCTCAGTTTGATGACGGCCATCTCTTCCCAGCCAATGCCTAATCTGGAGATTTGCAGCAACCGCATAAAGACGTAAGAGTGATATGTTTGCTGTCAGAATGAAATATGGGCCATTGTCACAAAACAGTGACATTCTTCTGCTAAAGCCTGGACCTCTAGCACACTGCAGTGGGCGAGATGGAAATCGGATAGTCAGACAACAGTTTGCGTAGCAGCCATAAACATGTGGCCTGGGAGATGATTTATAATAATTAATCCTCTGTGTCCAGTCGCAACAGCCTCCCACTCTAACCCCTTACCAATCCACCAGATACACACACGTAATACACAATCACAGCCTCCCCACCCCCCAGGCCGGCGAACACAGCTGTGACCACCTCGGCGCCTTTCCAACCCAATGTCACCAGTGTCCCTATCGAAGGACATCGAAGGGGATTTAGTCTGTCTGTCTCTCTCTCTCTCCTTGTTAATTCCCTGCACCTTCACAATGGAACAAGCGCTACACTTTATCATGCCCATCATATCATGAACCATTAACACCAGGGCCTACAATAACATTATTTATGGATGCGTTAATATTAATATCGACCTGTGTGCTGTCAGGCGCTCTGATTTACTAAGCGCTGGAATGCTGGGACGTGTCGAGGTGGCAGGTGGTCTAATTGAATATCAGTCATCACACACAGCATGCCGATACACACACACACGCACGCGCGCGCACTCTTCAGATCCACACATGGAAGAAAAGACAAATGTACTTGCATGACCTCACTCTCACCTCAAATAACGTGTTCAGGTGTACATCAGACTGGTTATTGTATAGATCTGTCACTTGGTAGTTATAGTCTGATCAATATGGAGTTTTGGGGACAATACCAAAAAACAGGAGTAAAAAAACGAATATATAAAAGAGACTAACATATTGGCTGATATTTCTGTGAAAAGGTCATATATTCAGAGTCCCTGAAAGGTCACAGAGATTTTTTGGAGTTTTACTTTAGTGTCACCTCACAAGTATTTTTGTTTTTGAGTTACCTCGCAAAACTTTTTTGTTATCTAGCAATACTTTCCTGTTCCCATCATCGTCATTTCATTATAGGTGCACAAGTGTGCAGGCATCTTCATTTGTGCAGTACAGTAACTGGTTCCGAATAGATTGGACAGCATCCTGCAGATCATCCAAGGATATGTTTAAGTTTACTTTCTCTCACACCCAGTTCAAATTCAATAAGCCGATCCATACTGAAGAGTTGTGTTAGCAGATGAGTGCAAATGCCTTACCTATTCGAGTGTGGATAAGTGGATGAGTTTGGGCAAAAATGTTGACACAGTATACGGGTCAGTCACAAACAAGAATGTAAGAATTTGGTCATTTGCTGTGTTTTGTAGGTCAGATAGCTGCCTGGAGTAAATTGGAATACATTTGAATGATTAAATGAGGTTATTATCCAACGATTTCTCTCTCAGAGCCCAAAAGGACCTTGACTGGTGCCTCTGTGCCTTTTTTAAATGGCTTTGAATTGAAACAGTAATTTTGATTAGGTCCATTCTGCTCTTTTACATTTATTTGGCATTTAACCTCAGCACTTTGCTGTGGATGGTCAGGTAGAGACTTGATCAAGGACACTGTATCAGGAATTCACACACAGTTTAGCTGTTGACAATGATCTTAAGAGTCCTGAAGGAGAGATAATATGCAACAATAAAGTCAGTGAAACCCAGCACAATATGCAACAGGGTTGAGGGTTAATTCATAAATTAATAAATGCCATCTCTCTTTGCACTGCAGAGGTCAGGAATCTTACATTCCCAAAAGAGAAAGGAATGCTTTGTGGTATGCCAGGAGAAGAACCAGTGCAATATCTATGAAACAAAAAATTGTTTTTTGTTATGTGGGATTAAATATGAGACGAGCAGCACTTTATGAATGGCATGATGAGGATCTGATGACAGACTTGGCAGATATTTTATATCAAATGGATGCATTTCAGTTGAGCAGTTGAATGCAATGTGACAATGTAAGACGGGGCGGCTGTGGCTAAGGGGGTGAAAGCTGTCATGGGCATCGCAACAAGTTTGTATTATTATCAGTTCCTCCTGATGGAGTGACAAATGATATGGATGTCTACCTGTCACTGGGAATCTGTTGTGTCATAAGTGAGCGTGCACGTCGCCCCCCCAGTACCCCCGTCGACTGAATGAATTCTGTGGGAAACACTGCTCTCCTCTGGTCTATCTACTCCTCCCCTCTCACTGTATGGTCCCCTCACTCTGAACTCGCCCTCCCCTTTTCTCTCATCTTATTGATTAATTCAACTCAACAGTTCTCACACCTTCTCATGTGCTTCTCCCTCACATCCATTTTTTTCTTCCCAACTTTTTCTCTCATTATCTTCTCTCCGTATCCTTTTGTTGAATATCTGTTTTTAATTGATTCTGGGCCTATCAGTGCCAACACCTGGAGAACAATGGAAAGTGTGGAGGTGGGCGGGTGAGGTTAAGGTAAGGACAGGAAGATATTGGGTGCTGCCATGGCAACATTTTTCTTCCAAAGAGAATAAAGGATCACATAATTTTGGTTACATCAAAGTAGGAACTGTGTTGACATTTCACCATCAGAGTATGAAATACGCTTCTTTCCTCGTTACTCTTCAAGATGCAGACCTGTTAACGTTTTGCATAGAATAGGTCAGCCTTGCATTTTTTATGCTACTTTTATTTGTTCATATATGTGCAGGGTGCTCACTTCCCTGTACTCCTATTCTGAAAGGAACCAGTGTGGTCATGTTGCTGCAGAGAAATTACATGTACTCATTTCTGAGCATGCATGTTTTCATTTCCCAATTTGCCATGCACCATGATGCTCGGCCATCTGTCACAGCACGGTGACTAAGCTCAATGCCAATATGTTGCAGGGTCATGAGAAAACAAACCGGAGCTGCTTTCCACATGAGTGGACGAACCATATCAACCCACCTTCCACAGAAAAAAAAAAAAAAATCACACTCTCACCTACATGCTATCTCGAAGAAGGCTGGGGCTAGATTTCCACTCTATAAGATGTTGATTGAGCATAAGTTTTAGCTTCCGTGCTGTGTGGCTAACCCTTCATTCTAGCTGCTTAATGGCGACTCGCCCAGCTAAGGGAGTGTCTCATGCGACGGAGGAAGCGGTAGTGCAACAGCGTGTGTGCAGTGAGTAAATGCTGTACATTAAACAAATTTCCCTGCGCTCGTCTTGGCAGCCAGGCGTGTGGGAGGAGGGAGTATGGCGGAATTGGCCCTCACTTTTTTCCTCCTTCGCATGCATGTTCATAAAAAGCGACACATACATTTACATTTTTTTCCACAAACTCTCCAAACCATTGCTACTTGTTTTCAAGTCCTCCTAATAAAAATATGTTACACTAACATACATACCCTCACAAACATATGCTTTCATGGAGCCTCGTAGGTGGTGGGTTCCCCCATATGCACCCTGTATCATGTTAATAAACCACACACACACACTCTCCCACACACACTGCAGTCTGTGTGCTTGGGGATCCTTCAGCAAACGGGTTGTTAGTTGACACTGATTGGCCAGTGAGGGCCAGGCTGACCCCAGCGGCCTGTCAGAATAAAGGATCATGTTGACCGTCTGCCATTGAGGTAATAATGCCCATAGAGGATGCTGGGAGACTGTCTACCAGCAGCGCCCAGTTCATGAGCCAAAGAAAGATGGGGAGGAGGTCAAACGTTGATTAAAGCAAAAAAAAAAAACTTGAGGGAAAGTTGTGTTATCGGCTTTGTCTTCTGTTATATTAATGATTTATACTTTATATATACAGTAAGTGCTGCTTAATTTAATGTGCAAGTGGAAGTTCCATTTCAGCCGCACACACCCAGAGGATGTACTGTGTATGTCCAGATTTTAATTGCCTAAGAAACAGAGCACTTGACAGTCGCATCAGTTAGCATAATGCAAGAATAAAATGCATGAAAACATATAGTGCGCCCTGTGGATAATGATATCACATCATGGGCATTGCATTTGCACAGGGTATGAATTATGTGTTGTCATTATTTGCTCTCTATTTGCATACTAATATGATGTTGGTATGCAGCACTTGTACAAATAATGTTTTTTCAACAGAAACTAAAAAAGTAATTTTGAAAACACAAATAGGACAAGCTGTGTAGCACGTTTTGGGGGATCTATCCTATAGGAGCCTCAGTGCCCATACTAATCGATCGCGCCTCTATCATCCATTCCAGCAGTGATATTCATATCGTTATCTTGAAGAAGACTCTGGACACTGGGTAATGATGAGCTCCTCTGATCTTTCACTGGAGATAGGCCTCCTCAGCCGCTCAGTGGAAGCTCCTTCGGGTGGACTCATGGCCGCCCACAGCTGCAGACTGAGAATATTGACTGAGTATCGAGTGAGCGTGCGGTGCTGCAGACATGCCCTCAAGATGCATAGAGACTCACACAAGCACACGTACAGGTGCAAGTAGAAACACAGGAAATTACATTGGAGTACACACACTTGCAAACAAACCCAAATACTCACACATTATTAGCACACACGCAAACATGGATACACCCCCTCTATGTACACCATGTCCTATAGACACCATACATTTATGGATTTGGGCGCACGGACGATTTTTCCCTTGACCACATTCATGCACTCACACACAAATATATACACTTGCACCCACAGATTCAGAGCGGGCTCATTAGAGATGTGAAGGAGAAAATGATCAAAAAAGCCAGGAGGGATTTCATGCAGATTCGCACTCCACTGCTCTCAGGCAATCAGCAGCAAGCCTCCACTTTGCCTGAGAACTGTCGTCCTGTGGTCACAAAGGGCAAAGAGAGAGAGGGAGAGGGAGTGAGAGAGATAGAGAGAAAGAGGAACTCATCTCAGCATTTGTCGAATTCCCCCTCCTACCACTTGAGGAGGCAGTTAATTTAGTAGTCCCTTTCATTAATGTTTCTCTTTCATTTTCCCT
The DNA here is from genome assembly GCF_024713975.1 of Paralichthys olivaceus. Lineage (NCBI taxonomy): Eukaryota > Metazoa > Chordata > Actinopteri > Pleuronectiformes > Paralichthyidae > Paralichthys > Paralichthys olivaceus. Next base: position 8,916,175 of record NC_091095.1, read on the forward strand.
CTTTTTCTCCCTCTCCCCTTTTTTCTATCTACTTTAAAGGTGCAAGTGAGCGAGTAACAAGAAGAAGAAGAAGAAGAAGAGGCAGAAGCAGCCGCTGGAGCAGCTGAAGATATGAAGCTAAAGAGGTTTTGAAAACAACCCAGTGGTAAGTGGGCCCCTAAATTTTTGCACAGTGCACCGCCATTTTAGGAGAGTTAATTTTGTTCTACAGAACGAGTCTCACACCCTGCAAAATAACAGATTTTATATTGTGGGGCACAAATATATGCTTTCTTATCTTCAGGCCTGTTTGATTCTCAGTACATTTTAGTATGTTCCTCCTACATTCACCTCTTTTCACTTTCTTAATCCATCTTTACAGCTTTTCTATTCCAGCCTCTGGTTACACATCTGTGATAGTCACAGTGTGAATAGTATTTATTCCACCTATATGTCCTTGTCATGTTTCACACCACTGCACATTTAATTTTATAGTTGTATATATTCCTATATTTTACCAGTATTTTGTAGCTCTCATTCAAATCTGCTGCAGGCAAAGTCATCTTTAAGGAGACGTATGAGGCCTTTTCGTTTTTTCTTTAGTGTCTTATAGGTTTATTGTGAATGTAACCTACATGCTCTGCAAGTGGTTGACCTACAACAGAGGGAATGTTTTCTGAACATTAACGTGTAAATCTTTTCATGTAAAAACCCAAATTCAAATTATGAACCTGAATATAAGTTTGCTATGTCTGCTTTAAGTTAACCCTCAAGTTGAAAAGTTATTAAGTCAGATTTTTTAAATTAATCCATTTTGCTGTCACTAATGCTCACACAGGGAAAAACGAAGCTCATCCCCAGACAAAGCTTCTCAACGTTACATTCCTCAGTCAGTCACTGCTTTCAGTTCTCGTGGAATGGTCTGTACATGTTGTGTGCATTCAGACAGATAAAGATCTTTGGATAAAGACGTCCACAAAACAGTGTGTATAGGTTGGAAAGTGATACTTAGGGTCCAGATTTGACACAGCAAACTGTCAGCTTCAATTTATGTATTTCCATGCTCCCGGAGCAAAGCCCATTCATCCATATTGACAGCTGAGCTGAGGCTGAGAGAGAGCTGTCATCCACCTGATACAGCAGGCTGCCAGTGACGGGCTCCTCCTCCACCTCTTTACTTCTTTCATTCAACAAACTGCACTGCTGGATTTCAGAACTGGAGACTATCACAGCTTAGAATTGTAATGTACTCAGTTGCTTGAAGTCCATTCATATTCACTCCTCCACTCTGGTGCATAAACCACTAAGTGCGGAATTAATTTTAAAAGGTTTCCACATGCACTCTCTTTGAAATGGATTAACTAATTATTTTTTGTGCTGCATGCAGCGTTTGACATCTTGAGATTAGAAACCTTGTAAAATAACATCCCAGGCCTTCCTTAATTGAAATCAACTCCTGATTTTAATTGTATGAAATATTTATTTATTTATTAAACTTGATTCTAGCTAAGTCTCTCTCCCAGGAATGTCCTGGACAATGAGAGAAAAAACGTTTGGCAAACAAGCACTAAGAGATGGGAAGAGAAGGTAAAACAAAAAAGCCTGAAGCATTAAAACAACAATAAAGCGAGACTCATTAAAAACCCATCTGGTGCTCATTTCATTCTGATCTGACCAAGACGTAAAAACGTCGACTGACTTGTCACCAAAATCCAAAATGAGATGCTGTGGAGAAACACAAAACTTTTACAAAGCAGGTGCTTGTCTCATTATTATCAAAATAAAACAAACTGGTGTTTAAAATAATTTCGGAATGTTTAACAGATAATTTACAATAAACAAAACACTTTTTTATACTTTGTATTGTTCTTGGAAAACAATTCCACCATCTTTGATTGACCATTTAATTTTACATGAATTATCCACTGCATATCTGTCTGTATTATCCATCCAGATGTTACAGCATAAGGGTAAAATGAAATCTCTTGACTCAGTTGTGTAGTGCCCTCATCTGTGTAGAGCTCTAGTGCAGTGGTTGGTTTGATTCCGAGCTGAAGTATCTGTAGTTGACTCCACTGGCCATCACACATGCACACCCAGTTCTCATTTCCATATCATCACTTGATTATTAGTGCTGCTGGCAGAGTGGCAGACACGCAGAACTGTGGATGAGTGCGAGCAAATGGGTGTCAGAGCAGATGCGGTCTCAGGCTCCCCCTCTCCATGCGCTGAGGGCCGCCTGCTTCTCGTCACCTCGTCGCCGGGGGGGGGGGGGGGGGCACCGGTCTCACTCTAACAGCTTTATTTGGCATATTGAGCCGCGGCGATGGTAAGGCCTCAGTGACCTGCTTTGTTTGACAGCAGAAATGGTGGAGGAGCAGGATAGCCTGTCCCCTCCACCACCCCGCCCCCCCACTATTAGATCAACAAGCTAGAAACTGTGGGAGGGAAAACCGCTCACATTAGAGCCACCGATTGGTTTGATCGCCAAACCGTGAGTCATTTACTAGTCAGTAAAGGATATAGTAAATATTTAAAAAGTTTTATTGTAATAGCTGTTATCTGCATATATTTTTAATTGATATATTAATGAGTCCTTAAACATACAGTATAAGGCATCATCTTTTCAGTGGTTGGTCTCTTAAGCTTGTTTTGGTTTGTTTTGCAGATATCAGGCAGCATCTATCCCAATTCACAAAGCCTGTGTCTGTATGAAATATATCTAGTTCAACTATGATCTTGTATTTAAGCATCTCATAGTGGTACAAAAAATAAAAATGCCTTCCAAAGTAATAAAATGCTTGTGCTCTGGCTTCACACCTACACAATGCACCACCCAACCAACAATATAAACGAGTTGAATAAAAAAAGCTTTGATGTAAAAAAAAGATTGCACATTAAAAAGCATATAAAAAGTATATTCTCTGTAATAACAAGTAGAAATAAACATCATGCATAAAAAAGCGACACCAAATAAAGGAATAAAGACGTTGCACATTAAAATGTCAGTTATCCCAGTAATGACACTGCACCAACGTTGCATATTAAAACAACACTGGTGCCTTGCATTTTGCATGCCTTACATGTTGATGAGTCTAATTCTCTGCAGATGAAACGTGTGGTGTGAGCCTTGATACACCAGTAATGTGTCTCACTTTCTAAGAATGTAAACAGATGGTGGCTTGGGTGTGTGTCGTCACCAATAACTAAATACCTTAATGCAGCAAGACTAGGTCTGAAAAACCTATTCTAGAAAATCCAGAACAATGCTTTCATCAGCTTCAACCAAACCCCAACATTAAGCCTCCAGAAAGGACACATTCATGTCACACTGATAGAAGTTCATCCCCCATTGAACCAGCAGAGGTGATTTGTACATTTTCTTTTGTTTAAATATATATATACACCAAAAGAGGACATAAGCATTTAGTTTTGTAATGTTGTTTTTGGTTCTAAGGCTACGTCCATGCAAATACATTTTAGCTGTTAAACACGTCACTGTCAGGGATACTTTTACACCTGCTGTCCTCACTACTCTGGATTTTTCTAGCTCTGGGGCTGTGTTGTAGTATGGATCTTTAAAAACCGAGACATTTGGAAACAATAATGCACAAAACTGCATTCAAGTCCTGACTGGTTCTTCCCTGTATGTTTCCACTACCAACTACAAAGCAGACAATCAGCATGCACATCCCCAGTGTATGTGAATGGTCACCTAGTGTGTGCATTTTCAGGTGTGTTGGTATGGAAGAAGATTATCACTGATCCAGAGATTAAAGTCTCGTCTGGATGGAGATCGTTTTAGTTTTAAACCAAAAACATATTAGAATGGATGTAAATATGTGTCTCCACATGTGGATTTTGTAGATGCTTATGTTATGTTATACATTTGCCTTAATTGGATTTAGTTGTTGATCCACTTGTGTAGAATTGTGTTATTTTGATATTTCATTTCAAACGTTTACCTGTTCAGGTGCCTGCTTCTGCAGAAGGGAGAGGCAAGTTTCTCTGATTCGGCCAAATCCCTGAGGCCTTTGCAGCCGAGTTAACAGGCAGCAGAAACTATTGGCTGAGCTTTAAAGACAATGTCTAAGGAAAAGAGAGCAGTAGTTTGTAAGTGGCTCCTAGATTGTTAGCAGCACAATTAAACAGAGCTCTGCTAATCTTTACAGCTGGCGTTAAGAGGCAATGTGTTCTCGTGGAGAGGTGTTATCCATAGCATGGCACTGGGAGTCTGACAGGCTGGATAATGTACCCTGCAAGCTGCCACCACCCCACAGCGGTGCCTTCACTGCACTAGCAAAAACTCTGATATAAATCATAGGGAGAGGGGACAGAAACACAGCCATGAAATAGCATTAGTCAATTAGTAGCGCTGCCGTTATTTCTTATGGCGTTTAAAGAAATATAAATTGACGTCAACTTTTGAACTAATGAATTTAATTACGCCAACACATTTAATTTCATGGTATTTGGGAACAAAATATGTTTTGCTTATTATGTTTTTCTCACAATGCTGATGGGAAGGTTGCACTGACATGTTTTAAGGCTCCCAATTTTTAGATTTGCATCATAATATCAAAACTTTTTTTGTTTCTCTGTAACCCAGAACTCATCCAACCCTAATTTCCCACAGCACTCGTTCAGTGAGGCTCAAGCATCAGTCCTGAAAACCTGCTGCACTGAGTTTGAACTCAACATCACCTGGATTTCACACCATCTGGGGGACTTTGGTCAACCTTAAGGTTCAGGTTCTCTGAACAGTTTGCTAAAATATCCCACTAACCTTTAGGAAAGTGTATGGTTAAACATATCCAACCTGCTGATGTGTCCTAACATAAACGACTTTGAAATATATGTTTTTTTTAGGACGGTGTGAAGAGATGCTATCTTGGATCTATTAATGCAGTCATTGCTGTGTTGCCCCAGGCCGTGGTGCCTAATCCAGAGGAGTGAGAGTGAATAGGACTGTGGCTCGGGCTTGCCAGACCTACTTAGGTGCTGGTTGAAAGCACAGTGCTGTGTGGGCGAATCTATTCTATCCTGGGCAGGGCACAGCATAAACATTGCCCAGGGAACTAAGGCAGGCGGGTAGGCATGCAGGCAGTCAAGCGGACAAGAGCAAAACTATAAGGATGGTTGCCTTTAATTTCCTTTTTACTGACTCTCCTCAACTGTCCAGGGCCTGAAAGAGAGAACCCAGTGTGTACATGTGTGGAAATTACCTGTAGACACTATATTTATTTTCTAGGGCTTTACCAAAGTATGCACTGTTATCATCCCTTCCAATGCTCACACACACACAAATGCACACTGACTCTCGCTCTCATACACTCTTTCACGGTGAATCTGCCCGATCCATCCAGTCGACGGCTGTGAAATTATGACTCGCTTGCTCTCTTACTGTCTTTTAAGTGATCTGTGTTTGCTCCGTGGCACTCTGGTGCACTGACCTCCCGACCCTGCATGTAAACAGAACTCCGCTGTTCGCTGCCACCATCCCCCACCCTCCGCTACCAAATAAGGAAGACAAGATCCACCGAGAGCCAGCAAGTCAGTCAGCCAACCCACCGAGGAGGCCATTAGTGGGCCAGCAAGCCAACAGAGAGGTTGGTAAAGAACCACCTCTGGCATCACTCATCACTCCACAGTGCATAAAGGCACAAGCACACACATTCACGCCACACACACACAAACACCCACTGAAAGGCACGATGCAATATGCACACAGGATCACGTGCAAAGGGACCCAAAAGCATTAAAGGCACTCAAATGCACATACAGTGCACTGCATAGAATGAGGCGCGTGCCTGGACATAAACACAGTAAAAAGCACATGTGCACACGCAGCACATTGAATATCACTCAAAGGCTCATGTACGTACAAAAGGCATATTCACAGGACACTACACATACACACAACATGTATGCAGAGTAATGATATAGTACTGCTTAAAAACGCCCCGCCAACATAAAACATACACTGTGGAGCTCCAGCGAGGCCTCTTAACAATCAAAGATGTGTTTCTAACTTTGCTTAAAGATGTATTTATATGGTGCTATATCATTACAGATAATTATCCATCCGTAAAAGTGCTTATTACCACACTAAAACAAGCCAGCACAGAAAACATTTAACAGAATAAGACATTTAGATTGCTGTTATCAGAAGTGAGGTTTCTATATCTGTGATGCTGATTGCTGCTAATTTACAATTACATTTGGTCCATTTCATTCCAAAGTGATGAATTCAAAACACATTTACATTTACACATAAATTACATTTACAGATTTATAGTAAATTATACACATATGAAAACAGTCCCAGTCAAACTGGGCCTCTGCTCAGTCCAGTAAGGCCAACTTGAAAATGCACAGTTCAACAGCACCATGTAAAACAACACTTTTCAGTTTAGCACAGCTCACGAGGCACAGACAGTTAAAAACACGGCAGTATAAAACACTCCCTCTCCGTCTAAGTCTTTGTGTCCCTTCGTTCTTTCTCTTGCTCTGAAATTCTTGGGTTTATTTAGCTGCACCTGCCTCCAGATGTCAGCTCGGTTCAACAGAGCTGGAGGGAAAAGACTCTCAGAGAGAAAGCCATATTGAGAGTGAGCCAGTTAAAAGAAATCCACAAGAGTCGAGGGAGAACGAGAGGCAGCGGGTGTGTTTGGTAAGTGAACAGACCTCCAGGATGGTCGCACTGACGCCAAATAATTATGCTAACAAATAACACTGTATAATTTATGCATTTATCTGATGTCTTCTCCACAGAGGGCATTGGTTGTATAGTGAGATTCGCAAACAGGACAGGATGTGTTAAATAAGTAGCGTTTCAAGAGACTTTGGGGTCCCCAGTCAAAAGAGACCTGGGGGGGGCCTCATCAAACCAAACCAAACCTAAGAAACATATGCTACTAAACTCCTGTGCATGCACATACACATAATAGCAAACCCCCACCCCACAAACATCATCCAACACATTTATTCATACTATTATTTTATTATTTTATGATGAAGCTATTAGCAGAGAGCTAATGTCATGGGGCCTCATTTTTGGATGTCCGACCATGGTGTTGTTGCAGTCTCCTGTAGATAGTTGATCATAGCATTTAAGGGGCCTCTCTCACAATTGTTGTTGCCTTGGAGTAAATTAAACAGCCGGGGGGGTTCCTCCTAGCTTGGGGACCCAGGCAATCGCCTGCTTTTCTATCCTACTGTGATGCCTCTGTGTTGAATGGCAGACTGGATACACAAAAATGGGATTTTGTTCACATGGCTGTGAGCTTTGAAAGCATAAACAGGCATCAGACTCACTCTGATGAGCCACATACACAACACAGTTCTCAGATACTGAACGGTTTTTGTAAGAACAAGACATTTGAAGTTGTGGGGAAGGTAATCTAATGGGATAAGAAACATTTTAGTAAAAGGGAGTATTGAGCTGCAAAGGGAACTGTTGCTCCACTTAGACTGTTGTTGGAAGGAAAGATTTTATCCTTGCAACTGCCCATGTTTCTGAATGAATCTCACACACACTGTTATTGAGCTCTCATTTAGGAGCACCTGCTTATTCATGCAATTATCCAATCACATGATCATGTGATTAGGGAAACTGTAGTCACAGTGACTTCGACAGTAGCATGATTGTTGTTGCCAGATGAGCTGGTTTGAGTTTTTCTGAAACCGCTCATCTCCTGGGACTCTCACACACAACTGTCTCTAGTGTTCATTCAGAACGGTGTAAAAAACCAAAACCTTCCAGTGAGCAGCAGTTCACTGGACAGAAACGCCTTGTTGATGAGAGAGGTCAGCGGATAATGGCCCGACAGGTCGGAGCTGACAAAAAGTCTGCGGTATCTCAGATAAACACTCTTCACGACTGAGCAGAAGCATCTCAGAGGAGGATGGGCTACAACAGCAGACCACGATGTTGGGTTCCACCCCTGTCAGTCAAGAAGAGAAGCCTGATGGTGCACATTGAGCACAGGCTCAACAGAAATGGACAGTTGAAGGCAAGGAAAGATCTGCTGAATAATGCAGATGGTATTGGCAGAATGTGTCTGCGTGAATCCATGGACCACACTTTGGTCACCTTAATACTGTTTGAATGCCACAACCTATCTGAGTATTGTTGCTGCTATGTTCACGTCCCTGTGAACACAATTTACAGACTGTTTTCGTGAATATCCCGATGATCTCCTGTGGCCTCCTCAGACACAAGATCTAAATCCAATAGAACCTTTGGGAAGCGAGCGTGTAAAGATGTGCGTTTCGCAGAGAAATGCACCATGTGAAAGTTGATATTTGAAGAGCTCAAAAATTCCTAAAAATGCAGAGAGCTGAAAGATTTATTTGCTCTCCGTAGCATGTAATTCATTGCATTCCCATCCCTGCCCCTCCCAGTAGTATACCCACCGAGCTCCCGTCTCCATTCTCAGACTCCTGTCTGTTGCCGTGCTCACTTGTGTATCAAGGTAATGAATTCATAATCTCTCTCAAGCTCTTTGTAGATCCCTATCGTGGTGGGAGATAAGAGGAAGCATCGTTGCACTCTAATAGCCGTCAGTCTGCCTACGTTCCTGTTTGCTGTATGTGTGTGTGTTTGTGTAAAGTGAACCACCCATCGCTCCAAACCCCAGCACATCATGGGAGAAAAAAGAAAAGGATTTGAGCCCTGAGCACAGTCACTTATCAGCAAACTGTTGGAATTCCATGTCCACCAAAGGCAGCAAATGTCTCCCAGAGAGAACATCGTTGAGCACTGGTCTACTTTCTTCCAGGGTCTTGTTGCACTAAAACACCACATAGTACTTCCCAGCCTAGCTGACAAACGCTCAATCACAGGAAGAGTAAATATCCGAGAGGGTGAGGCAGACTCAGTAACTAAACTTGTGACGGGGGTGGCTCTCGAGGGCCACCAACTGCCGCGTGCGTGTGTTTTTAATTGTGTTTTCGGCGGAGTGATGAAATGTCCTCCATTTGAGCGCGAGCTGGCAGTAAGTGGGCTGTCGCCTCCAGGGACACGGTGAACGATGGCCCTCTACTATCGGTGGTGATTGTGCCTCAACCCCTAGGGGTGACATAGATGAAAGGGGGAAGCAGGAAGACAATAAGGAAAGACGTGACACTCTTTTTTTTTTAACCCTCTTTCATGGGTTTAAAAACAAGGCAGGGAGAAAGGAAGAACAGTTAATATCTGTTTAAAGCCAGTCAAGCAAAACCTTGTGGTTTTAAGTAAGTTTCTGACATTTTGCTCTCCTCAACTCGTTTTATACTTTTCCTTCATGAATTGTAAAATGAAGATTTCAACTAACTATAGATCTGGTTTTGCAAACAAAACAATCTTCATCAAAAAGTGATAAATTATGCCACAAATGTACCATATTTGCATTGACTTGTAATAAGAGCCTGTCCAACAAGGTGCCGATGCCAATATTGGTATTAAACAGTGAAAATGATATATATCAGCTGATATATACATATGTATGAATTTTATAAGATGTTGACAATGATTCCTAAGATGTAACTATCAAACCCTTATGACAGAAATGTAACTGAAGCTTGATATTTAAAATTTTTACCATGAACTTTATTATAAATACAAAATAAACATACATTTTTATGTAAAATGTAAACATCTTTTCCGTGTTTTTTATTCTTTAAATTAAAAGTTGTAATGCTTATCAGTAGAAATTGATTTTTAATTGCCCACTGAAATGAAATTATGTTTAGGCCTTTTTTTGGGAATAAGCTCAATACATAATACACAGATGTATTTAACTAATCTTTACTAAAATGAACACCAACATTTAGGCCAGGTCATTGTTTTCTACGTATCTTTTTTTTTTAGATTGCACAATTATACCAGTAGAGTTACATTCTAATTTTTCTATCAAAGTATTCATCCCAAAATCTGCAAATTACATATAAAATGAAGTGATGTTTCTGTATAATTTGAGTAAGTGTAATTGTTCTTTTCTTGCATGTTGCTGTTTCTGTAGCATGGCAGGATAAACATTGAGGATCACCTTCACTTAGAAGTGTAACAGTTGACAGAGGGCCAGTAGCCACGATGTAGAACCATGGTTCACTGGTCGTTTGGAGCATCTTCACACAGTACATGCTGTTACACGATTCGGTAACAAGACGCCAACGATTAAACGCTTTCCCTCAAGCACTTGCCACATCTTCCGCTCTCTGAATTTACATGGCATTTATGAACACTCACAAGGAAAACAAAAAGTGGAGAGGGGGAGCAGGGGAAGAGAGCTCCTAGTGTGGAGGAGTCTCATTATTCCGTTATGGATTGCACATGTCATGCAGTAAGTGCTCATTTTATCCTTCCAAAGCACTAGCCTCGGCCACTGAGCGCATTTCTCTACCCGAGTGAAATTTACCATGTTAAGGCTCAAGCCACTGGGGGAATGGAGGAGGGAGCTCTGGGTTGCTGCTAAGATTTACCAGCCTGATTAAATAAGGGGCTGTAGTGTGAATAAGAGGCCAAGGGAGAAATCTGCGTAACATAAATGCATGTTTTTACTCACCATTTAAATTGATTAGACCCCCCCGCAGCCCCTTCCCACTTGCACTCACACCTCACACCTCTTTATAGTGTGTTACACGTCACGCTGGGTTTTAAACAAAGAGCAGAGAGAGGGCAGTGGAGGATTGCTTGTGGCTCAGGGTGGGCTTTCTGCCAACACACAGCTAAGATGGGTCTGTTTTTAAAAGGGCCTGTTCCCATCCATTATTGCCAGCATACCTTGAAAAGTTCACACAGGATATATTGCTACTCCTTTTTTCTATTGGCCAGGAGAGGCCTTTCGTGTGATGCACAGTGTTCAATCCTTTTCCCCTCAATTTTCCATCACAAACCCTGGGCCTTAATGCTCCGGGAAGGTGCTTTGACATCGGTAGCTACCAGCATTTTTCATCTGCGCAGCAAGTTTAGTTTTTCTGCACATCAGTCAGTAACTTCATTCACCTTCTGAGCCTGAATGATTGTGGATTCAAATATAATCTCAAACAAAAGTAGAGAAAACTTAACTGTCCTCAGCCAAAGGTGTAATTGCATGTGGAGGCCTGCAGGCTGGTGGTTAACTGACTGTGGGTCAGTTGATTGATGTGTCCTCCCTCCCTGCTGGACAAAGTGGACACCAGCTGTCTCTGCTCACATTCAAATCCTACCAGCCAATCGGAATGGCTGTTTCAGCTCAGAGGCAATGTGATTGGTTGACATTTTGTTTAAATCCCTCCTCGCTCATACAGCAAAGTGAATGAAGGGGGCTGAAAAGTGAAGAGACAAAAAGTTGTTTAAAGATCTATTAGTTCTTGATTGTAGTACATGAGCTATCTTTAAAGAAAGACTTGGTTATTATTGTAGCTGATTTGTTTCTGTGGCTGTTTTGTAACCATCACACCACAAAAGGTTATTTTTATTACCATTTAATTTAAAACAATTCATACAAATTATTGTTTTTTTTTTTATTGTGAACAAGAACAAGACATCTTTGTGGTTGAGTGGCCACTGAAGAGAAAAATCAATTAATTACATAATTAGAACTAAGTAACTTTTCCTTTTTGCTTTTTCTTTTCAGCACTGGATCTTATCTAACATGTAGTATGTAAATAATATATAAACAATTTGCATTGAGATATTACAAATATGTCTGTGCTCTAGTCATGACATTATTTTCTAAGAGCCAATGACCTGGGGAGTCGAATAAAAAATATAAAGATTGCATTATAAATGTTTCAGAATTTGCATACACCTCCACCAATAGTCCCCTTAAATTCAACTAAGCTGCATGAAATTGCACACACTTGGAGACCTGTGAATTGAGAAATATGTGAAAATATCAGATTGTTAAAGAAAGTGAAAATAAATGACTGGGAAATTAAATGAGTTCTTCCCTGACCCAGACCTTTAGAAATGTGTTCTGTTGTTTTAGCATAATCTTGCAAATAAACATACAAGGGTGAAAAACATAACCTCCTTGAGACAGGTAATCATAGTGATTTATATCTGGAAATCAGGTTCTTCTCATTCTAACCTGACACAAGATTTAAAAAAAAAAGAAATAGTAAAATATCCTTCACAATTTTTGCAGTAAATTAATGAGCCAGGCCACATGCAAGTGTTTTTGTGTTGTCATGCTTACAAATAAACAAACCAACATGCAGAGGTGTAAACAAACAGGTAAACATAGTGACGTATATCTGGAGTCAGGTTTTGTCTTTGTTGTTTCAAAGTTTAGCTTTGTGGTTTAAAAAGAAAACCCCTCACATGTGTAACCACGAGTTTTTAAAAAAAGAACCAGTGAAACCCTCCCATGCTCCCTCCTGCCTCACGTCCTCGCCCCCACTGTCTCCTCGTCTTCGTGCCACCGCAGCACAGATTTCTAAAACAAGAGTTCGGCCACAGTGACTCGTTCAGCTGCAGGCCCCGTCGTGCTTTGATTTCCGACCCAGCGCACTTGAACGCACCAAGTGGTCGAATTTACGACCGGGGAGAAGTAAGGAGACGGGAGTTTATGAGGCGGCCGTGAACGCAGCACAGGGCTCCGTATATTTTTTGCTGTGTAGGGGAGGGAGAGGGGGGGTGTCTGAGTCCTGTCTCCCCCACCCCCCCACACACCCCAGTCTGTACGAGGTGGATTTGGGGAAGAAAGAAATCCAAACCTGGGACGCGGAGATAACGACCGACACCAGCGAAGAGGTACGCACCCGCAGATCCAAGCGCGGCGGTGTCGCGCGCGGATTATTCTGAGGTTTTCTATTTTTCTTTTCTGTGAGGAGATCCCGGCTCCGAGCGTCTGATCGAGGGAGAGGAGGAATACAAACACACGGGGGGATAATAGAGGAGTATTTTACACTCGCTCCCTCCGTTAACAAGTGACTGCTCCTCCGCTGGAGGAAGTGGAATATAGCGGATTCATTCTGCTGTCGGGGATGCGAAGAAAGTGGTTTTTCTTCTGAGGGAATACTCACACAGAGAAGACGGATTTCAAAAAAAAGAAAGAAAGCTGCCCCCAGTAAACCAGCTATAGGGGGTAGTCCTCCCAAACACTTCTCCCACGCTGCAGAAGTAAGTGCTGGCAACTTTTCTTCTTTTTAAAAACTCTTGGTATCCCAGAGGAGTGTGGGTCAAAGTTATAAGGAGGCAAATACAAGTTGTAATAGTGAAGGAACAGAGACATTTGTCTTGTCCAGTGTGAAGCTGGTTTGATCTGCCAGGTATTCATGCAGCTTCACTTAGAGGAGAGAAAGAAAAGATGGTGTTCTCTCCTTGTTCAAGATCAAACTTTATTTGTCCCTGTCTTTGACTTTATGCTTTATGGAGTTTTCATCCTAAATCTGTGCCTTAATGCAAACATGTCGAAGTTGTGTCATACCCAGGGACCCCCCCCCCCCCATTTGAAAACGTGGAAACCTGCCGTCTTAAGTCTCTCTTAGTTCTTTTTATTATTTAACCATTATTTAAACGTGGATAGACATTGAGAGCATACAGCTTTTGATGGAGAAGCAATAACCTTAAAGTCCATTAAAATATCAAATTACCAATAGACAGCAAGAAATAATCACTGTCATATGTTGTGTTATTTTAACATTCTTTATATTCATCCATAGTGGTTCAGTATTAAACGTGTTTGGGTGCTACACTTTGTGGTGAGATTGCTGTTATCGATTGAAGTTTATTTGTAATCCGTGTGCATCACAGACTCCCTGTGTTAGTTCTCTGATGTTTGTACTGTATCGTTCTTACTTTGTAGTTTTACTTCTTTTTATTCGAGGCTACTTTTCTGCCTCAGGAAGTTGATTTTTGTCTTGATTGAGTTGGGAAGTTTACACACAGCTCCAGGCCACGGTCTGCCTGTTCACTTGTTCTCTCTTTCTTTGTGGAGGCGAGCCGCACTGTGTCAAGTGAGTCCAATTTGAATTGCAATGGATCTTACTTTTATCAGAACATTAAAGGCTAAACCTTCCCCGGGCGACGTACACACCCGCTCCCCTCTCCACTCACCTCCTCACCACCCCCACCGCCACCCCAACAGCAACTGCAAGCCAAAAAAAGATTAGTAATGCATTTCATTGACTGAGGGTTGCTGAGCGGACGACTTCAAATGCTGTTTTTGTTTTGTTCCCAATGTTAATAAAAAAAGATCTTGAACTGTGTGGAGGTCAGAGGTCAGCCACAGAAAAGCAGCGTGGAATCAAGCTGGAAGATGTTTTTTGCACTGAGGCTTGGGGTTGAAGGGCAAGGAATTCGGTTATACCTACTAGTTAGTGGTATTTTGCTGCATATTTTGTGCCTGTTTCACATCGTGCCAATTTATTTCCCAACTTGGTGCAGAACAAATGTGTATTCTGCTGTTAATGAAAAAACCAATACAGGATCTACTAAATGTAATTTCTACAGTATGTGTTGATGGAAATTAGGTATTTTTTTCCTTTTTTGTAACTCCGGCTCATCACTCTCGTATTCCGGGATTCAATTAGCCTGCTACACTAAATAAATATACTAATTTGTCTTATGATGGGAGTCACATGCTGATTGTCAGTAGCAAGAGGGAGTCTTGTCCTTCAGAGTAATTGGACTACACGTATACCAAGAGGCTGTGCGTCAAAGTGTGTTCTGGATTCTTAATGTGGCTTTAATTGAACAATTTATCACCCCTGATCACTGTCAAATGGCTGGGCGAAAAAGACAAAAGGCAATGAAAATGCCAGGAATAAGCTGCCAGGCACAGTCGGCTAAGAGGGGCCAGCGTATGTGTCGCAGCAGCACTGGCTTGGTGCTGTTTTATTTAATTTTACTTATTTAATTTCTCATCTGTAAAAATCGCAGATCGATAGATTTGTGAGTGGCAAGCTTGTAAGCAGTGGTAATGAATAGTGGAGGAGGTGGGGACAGTGGGAACATTACATCTTTAAAAAACTTCTTTTATTGGACAAAACTTTTGATTTCTCCCCGGAGCTCCCTTTCCTACACTTGGAAGAAAAGCTAATTGAATTGTGCCCCGGATATGATGCTTTTCCCCCCCAAGAAACGGAGGTCTAGGAGAAGTGTCCTCCTCTGGGTTTTGAAATTCATTTCCTTCACAATGATTACTTTCTGAGCTGTTTTTCTTTTATTTCGCTTACCTAAACAGAAGAGTGTATTCTCTCCATTTTTGACGGGATCAAAGTGTAGAAGAGAGGGAGATTCCAGATAGCTACAGGCCTCTAACTGTGATTCATTGTCATGTTTTTTGCTTCAGGTATTTGAACAGGTCCAGCAGGTGTCTTTCTTACTATTTTATGTGGCTTTTGTGTGTTCTTCACATAAAGTGCATTTTTCACTTTGACATTCAACCAACTTAGGCCGTCCAGTAATAATAGATTTTATAGTGGCAAAGCTAGCAGAGCTCTTGATAGTAAAACAGCTTTTCACGAGTAGAGACTTCCCAGATGCTGCAGGGAAACTTGCTTGCTTACTAAAATAAAACACACACACACACACACAAATATATTGGATGATGTCGCAATAAATGATGAACTCTTCAAAAACTGATTCAAAGCTTTTAGCTCTTCAGTTACTCTGCTTATTTTTCTACTTTAATTCATGCCGTGGTCTAATCAAAGGGTATAAAATGCTGAACTCAAAATAAGAGCAAAACATTAATCAGCAAACACATTTGCAGCATGTATATGCTCATGCCTTTGTTCAAGGCTTTTCGGCCTGCAATTTCACAGTCACCCACTATTTTTTATACAGCCCTGTTCATTTTATTCAAATCCAAATTAGGAGCATTTTGGTGGCATCAAGTGCTTTGCAATTAGTCACATCGGACTTAGCGCAACACAGTTGATGACAGCTGCTCTGTGTCTGCTGTTGCAGGAAGAGAGAGAAATGTGCACTGTGCAGAGGCAATGTTGCACTCACAGCTAATTGTGTTTATTCATTTTAATTTGCTCTCAGTGCTAAATCTGTCCTCTTCCAGCGACACGAGGTGCAATTAGTCTGACTGAAAAGAAGAGACAGTGGGTCTTGTAAAGTGTCCCCTCCTCTTTGATTTGAGGATTAGCCATCCCTTGTCATTCACTTTCACTTTATTGCCACATAACCAGGCCGGGCAAACATTATTTGGAAAGTAACATGTTACATCTTTATAGGATAACAGTCACTGTGCATACAGAGGAAAAACATGCAAATTATAACAGTGTTACTCTTTCATAAAACAAGTACGCCTATAGAAAGTGAACTCTCAGGCTGTCTCTGGATTTAACAGTTGTGCATTAGCCATTTTCAGCAACAGCAAGACGACTGATGCTTTATGATGATGTTGTGTAATAAAGTCGACTGTACTTCATGTTCTTATACTTCCGCTCACAGGAGAACTTGGTCAGCCAGAAAATTGGAACTCATTTGTTTTAACAAAACAATGGGGCATGTTTGTGGCCTTGGTTATCGATGACCTGTGATTAATAATAGTGCATATTAATACTTGATTTGTATTCATGTCGTATATTAGGGACATTATGTGCACTACACATACGTTAGAGTAGGGCTAATCAAGCTGGGTCAGAGCTTTGACAGGTTTCATGATATATTTGCGTTGCTACAATATAAATGAAATGAATAAAGTGTGATTTTTTCAACAACATTGATTACTGTAAGTTTAGCTCAGACAAGGACATTTAATCCTAGTGATAGGTCTGTGTGTCACAGCTCTCGTCTAACATCACCAGCAATGATAGGGTGAGACAGTGACTTGTGACCTTGTGATAGTCTCACAACAAGATGCAGAACAAGTAAAGTGTCTGGAATAACTTAACTCCTATTCATGAATTTGGCACCGGAGATTTTCCATTTGCAACATTGTAATGTTGAAGTCCAACAATTTGTCCTTGTCTCTGCATTTGTTTGGTCCATGTGATTACAGATACAGCACAAAATGTGTTTTTTATTCAGAAGACGGACAGACCTTTGTCTGTGCAAGCTTTCACAAGCTGGATTTATCTAGAATCTTTTTTTTCCTTTCAGAACGTTTTTTGTTGATATTCACGGTCTGGATTTCTCCTTCAAAATACAACACATATTCTGCTGCAAATAACCATAGAGGATAAAGCCTCCCCTTTTGAAAATGCACTCTGTATTGCAATTCAAATTGGATAGAATTTTAACACCTGGGGTTGCCATATTTGTCAAGACAGTAATAGCCATCAGTCAAAGAATAAAGCCTGAACATTGAAGTTACAATTTAAAATGTAGTTAAGGTTAAAAATCTGGAGGCTGGTGTGTAATTTTCACTCACTGGCTTTTCACTTTCACCTTGGCCAAAAGGGGAGAAACATGCGAATTGTGGCTGGCAGAGGAATTATTGACCACTCACTCAGAAACCCCTGCTGGTTGCCTAGGGACTAAAATGGTAGTTCTGTCCACGATGGACCTAGTTGGAGCTGAGAAATGGCCATGACCCTCCAGGCTTTGACCAAAAGTCATATTTACACACCATCTCCACTGAACTCACATGGTCAATGCTCCACCTCAACTAAAAATTATATCCAGACATTTTCTGTGATTTTTCTTAATAGCAATAAGTTGATGATATTTTCATCCTTCAAATTGTGTTGTAAAGATCTTATACTTTACTTCCTTGCTGTTGTTGATAGAATAGGATATTAATTGTTGGGTGTTGTACCAAAGTTTGCAGAGCTGTTTGTATGAAATCTTTTCTGCCGGGTTTCTACTTTAATTGTCAGCGGTGTTCACACTGTCACTGTGCATGTGCAGCAGACTATCCTATTGGTCTTGACACTGTGGATATATGTACTCTAATGAGTGCTGTTGATTAAATTTTGCTAAATGACCATCTTGGTGGACATGCTTGACGGACCTACATGTCATTATTTACCTGCAGATGCTGTGATTGCTAATTTTGCAAGCATTTCCATTTAATCGACAGGCAAATTAGTCAGTAGGAACATCCCTAATGTCAATAGTGCATTAACATTGACTTGTATGTGTGCCATGTATCTGTTTTCCATGCATTTGACCTTGTATTGCCGAGATGTGCCAAGTGGAGAGGAGTCCAAGTCTGAGAAGTTGTCCAAGTTTGCAGCCATCAAGTTATTGTGTACAGAAGTTAAGTTATTCTCTCATACACATAAACACACAATTCCCTGCCAAACTATCTGATAAAGCCTTGGGGAATAGAACATCAACACACTGTCACCTCCCCAGCCTCCAGCCCAATCCCTCGGCACTTCCATGTTTTATAAAAGTGATTCGCTCCAGCTCCTTCTGATGAAGTGACAGAAATCTTCTTTTGACGACAAGCAGATTTACACCTTCTGTTGATGCCTCTCTACCTCCTGATTCACTCTAGTCTACCTCCCTCAAAGATATAACACACTTGAACAAACATAGTGCATAGCTTGTTAAAGCCAGAGAGGAAACCATACCAAACGCACAGTGTTCACACAAACATGCATTAACTCTCATTTCCCTCTGGCCCTGATCCCATCCTCTTTATGGTTATAGACTTAATGTGAACTGGTGTTTCATGGTGAGAAGTAATTAACACCCAGTCTAGGACAAGCATCAAATGGGTGTGTCTGGTCCTGTCTCGCTGTCTGGGCGTCTCCTGATGCTTGCTGTTGGGCTGTTCCTGTGTTAAGTGTGATTACCAGCTGGCCTCCCCCAGATTGATGCACAGAGGTTCCCCTTGGGGCGTCTGCCTCCTCCTACTCTTTGCAAACCAAGTCTGGCAGGAAGGGCAGCCCTGGGCCCTGGCAGTTTGACCCTTGTGAGGTTGTAGACACGTGGTAGTGGTGGGGGTGGGCTAAGGAACCTCATTCTCACGCCTGAACGGTTTGAACAGGTTGCAGTTAGCTCATTTAAACGCTGCTCATGCAGGCTGTTAGATGCCCCACACCAGCCTGTTGAGCCATCTGTATGAAGGGTGTATTTGTGAAGTAGGATGCAGTGAAGAGGAATAGTTCCCAAAAACATCTCTGTTTGTGCAGAGACTATAATTTTAACCATGTGAGGCGATTAATGTTTGAACACTTTGCCAAAATTAAGTGTGTGACAGCTGACTCTTGAGGTCACTTCACGTCTCCCTGTATCAGCTGGTCTGTCCATCACCATTAATGTGTCTTGTTTTAGTTTCCCTATGCAACACATTATACCCTTGTCTATATAATGTAGAAGATTCATTGATTTCTGATTGTGCCACTTCCTGTTTAACACAACTATAGTAAACATGGTAATATTGTCATGCATTAGCAGAGAAGTGTCTAAAGTTAAAATGATAGTGATGAGGAGGGACACAGACGCCAGACCTTTAACTGGTTCTGACTAATTCACATAACATGGACTCTTCTCCAGGTTGTTGCTTCAGTTTGGTTCCAGGAGAGGTGAGTGGGTTTGTGTGTGTATGTGTGGGCTGAAAGCTGTTAATCCGATGGTGCTTATTGTTCGCACATAGAGAGCCCAGGGCAAGATGGCTTGGCCCATTCTGGTGACCCCCCACCCCCCTTTTTCCCCGAACCAACCACCCTGTCCTTTTGTTCCTCCCCTCTCCACACATGCTCACCCTCACCCAAACTTTAGGGACATCTGGTACAAGGGGGTGGGTGGATGGGGTGAGGAGCGCTACAGGAGGGGTAAGGAAATGAAAGGAGGAGAAGGTGAAGGAGGAAAAGAGTGCGGGGAGGTGCATTCATCGGCCCCGAGGGGTGGGAGGTGAGAGATGGGGGTCGCAAAGAAACGTGTATGCAGGAGAGTGGGGGTTGTTGTCATAGAGTAAAGAAAGGGAAGTAGGCTAGCTAAAGAGGAGTAGGCAGATAATTGATGGATGGAAGTAATTGTGTGTAATGCAAGCAAGGAAACATGGGCCTCTGGGTAGGAGAGATATAGAGAGGGAGAAAGAGAGGTGGCCAGTGAATAGGAGTAGAGAAAGGAGGGGGAAAAAGACAGGAAAGGGAATAATGAAGAGAGGGAGTGTGCGATAAATAAGAGGCTGGGGAGAAAGAGAGATGAGAAGACAGTGAGGAAGGGTACAGAGAGGAGACTGGGAGAGAGGGGCAGGAGGAAAGGGAGGGGGCCTGCTGTTGTGTTGCATCACTCAGCACAAGCTGGGGTTAAGAAGGAGTAACTACCTGCCTGTCAGGCTGATCGTTCATCCCTGTGCATCAGGGGATATGCGTCCTGGTTTATGAGCGATGGTGCAGATTCATGTGTGCCACTTACACATAGAAAATGGCTGCCTGTGCATATCTGGGAATATAAACAGCACAGCCTGGTTGGCTTCTCAGAGCTGGTGATGGTAGCTTTGTATGCAGATGATGCCATTGTCTCCCTTAACTGTAACATGCTTATTGTTGCACAGTTTTCATTTATTCTCATTTTAACCTCTGTTTTCATTCTCGCCCTCTGAAAACATTTATTGTGTATTAATAATTCCCCTACCGCAACCATACCTCTCCACCAAAAAGCCCAATCATAAGTAATTCCATCTCCGGCTGCCTGACTGCCTCTTCAAACAGCACGCTGCCTCATCTTTAAATGCAATGGAAACAAAGCCTATGTACTCCAGTCTGGAAATTACAGCGTACCAGTGGCGCGTAAAACAGAAAAAGGAGACAGAGAGAAGGCACCAGAGGCAAAATGCTCTAAGTTTCCTCTCACTTTTTCACTGTGCATCACAAGCTTGTCTCCCGAACGGCAAAGAAAGGTTTGTCAAGCGCATCACGGTGGAGAGAGTAGAATGTTCCCCAGGCCCTGGGAAGATAGAAGGTGACATTTGTATGTAAATGGAGACGAGCACTCTCCACTACATTGGAGCTGACAGGAAACAGAGTGCGCAACCTGTTATTTTCTTTTCTTTTTTCTGAGAAGTTGAAGATGTTGCCGTTTCTCTGATATTTGTTTTTTGGGAAGAAGATGAATATAAAAGGCTGCAGGCCTTTTTAACAGCAGACATTTTGATTTGTCACAGTAGGAAAGCACCAGGTGTTCCTGATAACATTAACAATGGCCCTATTCTATTCCACAGTCACAGTGATTCATTTTATTATTTACACCTGTGCTTTTCCCACTGCTACATGTAAAAATGTCTCCTGTGAAAATGTGGTTGAGTGTGAAACACTTCTGTGCATTTGTCACACACATGCTGCACATGCATGAACACATACAACAGTCCACAGCCACATGTAGACATTTTTATCTTTTATCTTGAAATATTGACCAATACATCAGAGTGGTAGCTGGAATGCTACCATATGGTTAGAGGATATAAGTTTTCTTTTTTTCTTGTTCTCTGTTCTGTTTGATTGCTCAAGGTTTAGTAGATTCTGACATTAAGACAATTCAGGGCAGATGATTCATACAAATAATCCGAACAGTTCCAATAATGCTTCAGCACCTGCAGTGGCAGGATCCCTAATTAAGTCTTGAGTCTCTCTGTCAGAGAAGATAATCCTGATTAAAAAGTGATGGAGGCTGGGATAGAATGACAACATAGCTGCCATGGTTAGGGAGATTAGCACTACCAGAGGGTGGGAGGGGGCTACCCCCTTGCTGCTGTTACCCTTTTGTTTATGGCTCAAATCCATGATGAAAGATGAAATACTTATCATGGATGATATTTTTTTCCATCTGCTTTTGTAGAGAAGATTTTGTTTGTTTCTAAATTGCTTCATGTTTTTCAAATCCCCCCCCAGGAGGGTCAGTGCTACAAACTTAAATCTGTACTCCATGTTCCTGGACTTGTCTGACTTGTCTTGGATGTCCCAGTTGTTTGACATTCTTATGGCTGTCAGATAACATGAGACATGAGTGGTGGAACAAACTGATTTGTTTCTCTGGCCAACACTAAGATAGTCATCCAATTAAACAACACTTAGTGGGTGTCTCGCCTTCGAGAGATTGCTTGTAACCATGGAGGCTCACTTATCTCTGCAATGGCAGTTTTCTTTCAGAAGCCATACATCTTGTGGGATTGTCCTAGATGCTGACCCGCTACCTGCACATTCTCAAAGTGTCATTTCAATCCCTTCAGTATAAAGTGTAAAATGCAAACAGTCACCTGTTAGTTTAGCTGTTGAAAAAGGGAATTGAGCAAGCAGAGCGGGAGTAAAGTAAATGGATTTTTTAAAAGGGAAATAAACATGGCTGTTATCAGACTGTCTATTTGCCGTTCATCTGGGGAGATAGTGTTGACACAAACGGAAGCATAGAGCCAGCGCTTCTGTGATTATGCTTGCAGCCCGATGCCACCAAGTGGAAACCCCAGGAGAAATGCACTTTAGAGATAGGAACAAATCATATATGTATATTTGAAGAAAGCAGGAATAGAGTCAGGGAGCAGAAAGGGGCTCCTTTTTTTTTACAAAACCAAACACAGTTATTAAATGCACCAAACAAGTCTATTGGAACTTATCATCCCAAGATTCTGTTTCTCAAACAGGGTATCTGTTGGTAAGGGGAAAAGAACAAATTTAAAATCGGAGCACAAAGAAAATTACTTTGAGTGTGGCAGGGATGCTCTGTGCCCACTGTGAATCAGTCTTTAAGCCAGAGAGATGGGTTTAGAGTATCTGCAGATAAGACACCCCCACCCCCAAGGCTTCCCCTTTGACATTTGTCATCATATAGCCCCCAGTCTGCAGTCTCAATAGGGTGGAGATAGGCATACAAACATGGGGACAGAAGGGAAGACAAAAGCAGGTCTGGCATGGAAATAGGGGGTGCTATTCACAGCCCCACCACTTTTGCCTTTGGGTTAGTGACGTGACGACAGCAACTGTAGCAATAATATAAGAAAGGACAAAAAGAGAGGGAGGGAGAGAGCTAGCAGAAGAGAAATGGAGACTGCAGCGTAGAAACAGGAGGTAGATGAGAACAGAAGGTTTTCCATTTTCATGGAGATAAAGGAGCACTAATGAATTTGAACCAGTGCCCTCTTTGTATATACCATAAGGGCAAAAATAAGAGGCAGCAGATTGGGGTTTAGTGGGGTTTTAAACAGCCAAACTATTCTTTAGATGCACAGGGGGTTCTCCCAATTCTGCAATCACTAGGATGGACATTGCACCGCTTGCCAACTGCTGCGGGTAAGGCCTGTGCCAGGCCTGTGCCAAGCTGCCAGAGGACTTGATGTGCCTAACTGGTCTGGTTAGATCCATTCATTTAGCCAAAAATACTATTTATCTGCCCATCTAACCCATTCAGTTAACTTGTTTGCACAATACTGTGTGTTGAAATGCACATTGTAGCATTGTACAGTACTGTTAAAAAGTTAAGTCTGGAACTGGGTGTTACATGGTACCAACAGTACCTCCGGGTAGAATGTGGCATATAGACTCAGTGTCTAATTGTATTCTGTCTTGGTATTTGTTCACCAAACAACCGATTTTATGTTATATATGTGAAGTTCTCTCAAATAACCACATTAAAGGATCAGTTTTGTTTTATACGGTGACTAGTCAACCTCAAAACTATCAATTAGCATTGTATTAAGAACACTAAGGACTGCTCATAGCCTGCATCTACATTCCTTATCTATCATTTTTACAATGTGTTGTTTTACCACACAGAGAGACCAAACATGGCCTGTGGCATCTACCCTCATGTGGAGGTAATGGTCTGGCCCCCTGGCTGTGAGCCTAGCTAGTTAGTAATGAAATGGGCCCCTCCATTGTAAATCAAAGAAGGTTCTTGCTTGGCTTATGCCTTTGGGAGAATTGCATGGGGATGGCATGTGTTACGAAGGGCCGCCTGGCTTTAGTCCAGGCAGAAACTCAGAGAAAGAAGGAGTTCGGCTTTGTAGGTGATTGAACGGAGGCCTTTGACACTGTTTCACATGGTTTTGAATATTAAAAAGGAACTAAAGAGGAAAGACATGATCGGGGGTGCCATGTTTATGTTCTTTCAAAGGCAGTTTGTATAATCCTCCTGCAGTATTGGCATATTCATCTCAAGTGGGGCTTGGGTGAACAAAATGTGTGGCCTCTTGCAGTTTGTTCACAAAACATGCTTTTAAACTTGGTTGGTGGTTGGGAAGATATTTGTTTCTGGAAAGAACTAATATGTTTGATGCAGAAACATTGCAATTTAGAATTTGAGGCATTTGGTTGATATGCTTATCAAGAGTAATTTACACTGAAAGTGCAGTAAGCTACGAAGAAACCATTTGGATGAAATTTCAAGTCTAACAATTTTGTTAAATTGCCTCTTGCATGCTGACAGCCAACCTTAAGCCTCTCAGGCAGAGTGGAGTTGAACATAGTATGTTTATAAAAAGAAGCCAGGAGGACTCTTGAGGAACCTGGGCTGTTCTTTGAAGTCAGATATTTTCCTTTACTTCAAGTGCGTAACTCACTTCAAAGTGAGAATTTCACACTAAATGTACTGATTTTTGTCCCCCTCCTCCCCTTTGTGTAGAATTTACACCACAAAAAACGGGTCTAGGGAGACTTTGTCGGGAGGTATCTGTAACCTAAGATGACTCCGTCTGTGTATATGTGTTTGTGTGCTACTGACTGCTTGCGGGGCCTACAGAGCTTCGTGTGTGTGATCTTGTGCATTTCCACATAAAGAAGCCTGCCGATGATCCTCGTGGTGGTCTGAGGCTTTGCTTTTGTAAACGAGATGGAATCCAGAGTGCATCAGGCCAGTGTGGAGTCATAGTTAGAAAGGTTCGACCCCTGTGGTTTGTGGTTAAAGAGGGGGATTTGAATGTGGTTAGTGAGTAAGACTTGTCACTAGTTGATGTCGGCAGCTTTGCTAAAAAAAGTTCCTAGAAGCCACCATATCTGTTTCAGATCCACATTCCAGTCTGTGAAAACCAAGCATGCACCTCTTAGAGCACAACATCCCATGTGCAAATGACTGCAATGTCAATGAGATTATAGCCATGCATGGAGAAAAGTGACTGGTATACCACGTGAAATGAAATTTTGCTTGTGTGCACTGGGTTCAGCCGTGTTTGTACAGAGGGGTTTTAGTGGTTATTAGCCTGTTCAAGCACCTTTAGTTTTTTCTCCAGTGATTGTAATTGGAACTTATACCTGAAGCTTTTGCTGAGGCCAGAGCTGGCACACAAGCTTGTAAACAGATGAAGGTGTCCTCTCCACTTACTGCAGCAGGCAGCAGTGTGTGTGTGCTCATACATATCACACATACTCAACTGTCTGCATGTGTCTGTATTAGTTTGTGATTGTCACATAATTCGTAGCAGCACCCGTCTGTGCATGTGAAGTTGTGCAATCCTAAACTGCAACCTTGTGTGTGTGTGTGTGTGTTTGGCCTGACTATGAGGTTCCTTCTCTTGCCGAGCATGAGTGGTGAACAATGGAGAGTGTCTCATTCATGTGTAGGGGGTCAGAGAATGGAGAACCAGCTTGAGGGCAAGCTATCCATCAGCTCCCTCCACGTATGTTTCCCCTACAGCCCGTCATCTTCACCCATTTTCACACGCCACCACCGAGCACACATGGCTGCACCCCCCCCACATACAAGTCTTATGCCGAAGGTGACTTTGGCCCTTAGTCCTCTCATCTTCTATTTATCTGCTGGCCAAACAACACTGTAATTGACTCTCAAATAACAAACAAGAGGACGCCTTGCCCTTCAAAACACATGCTAGATACAACACAATTCAAAATCTTTCTTTGTTCATTTTTTTAAGAGTCCAAATCCTTGCACATTATATGCTCCAAATAACCCCCTCCCTCACAAAGCCAATTTGCACTTTGGCTTTGAATAACAGCTGAATGCGAGTTAAGTTTTTTTACCCAGAGTCCATGATCTCACTTGATTAAAGTCAGAGCAGGTCATTAGCTGAGGTGATTGCATGCACTTGACCTGTTCACGCGGGCGGCGTGGGCATATAGCACTGGGTGCTGAGACAGGACGCAGGGAAGAAGGGAGGGAGGAAGAAAAATGAAGAAATGCGTTTGTGTGTGTGTTGTACAGGGAGTGATGGAGGCAGGGAGTGAGAGGAAGAGGCGGAGGAGGAGGTGGGGTAGATGCAAAGATTCCTTTGAGATCCAGGCTGCCAGCTCTTGTCAAGGAGAAGACTGGAGAAGGAGGAGAGTGCATGAAAACAAGAGGGGGGGGTTGGCTGAGAGGAGAGCGAGAGAGCATATTGGATTATAAGTAAGCATGGGAGAGAAAAAGACAAATTGACAAAGAAGCGATACAAGTGTGCTTGTGAACAATTGGCACAAGAAATCTACCACAACATTGATGAACCTAATATGTTGACCTCATCGTTTGATGTCAGCTTCAAGAGATTTTAATGATGCTTCACTTTGCTGGTGGCCAGCTGTGTACCACTTCAGATTAGCATGTCAGCATATTGCAGGGAAAGGGAGCTAAGGCATTGGAAGGACATGGCTGGGTACCCCAAAAGAGAAGCTTTCCACCTTCTCAACATTCCACTTTCCTTCCCCTTTGTTATCTTGTCCTTTCCCCTCTTTCACCATGGAAGGATGAAATATTGTGAGTGAAAAGCTTCACAGTTGTAATCTTCCCTGATATCTTATTCAGTGATAGGGTCTTTCCCCCTCATTTCAAGCCTAATGTATTACATCCAACCATTCTTACCTCGACACCCCCTCAATGCTTACTACACCTCGATTGCAGTTGTCCCCTTTGGACAACCTCTGTGGTGGGTGAAAATGGGCTGAAGATGGAAATAGCACCAGCTGATAAAGACGACAGGTGATCCGCAGTGCTATATGCAGCTGTGACAAGATTGGATTTCTTCCTGCCTGCACCTGATTCAGAGGTTACCTTAGCACTATTACAGGCCTGTTTGATTCTATTTGATCTCTTCTCTCAAGTAAACATGGCAACATGGTGCAGCATCATTTGCCTTGTCAGGACTTTTTTTTTTTTTTTTTTCTGGGGTGATGTCGGGTGGTAGCGTTGTTGACACCTGTGAATTAACTTCGCCCCTGTTTCCTTCTCCTAATAGCACTCGTCTCATCAGCTAGCGCACCGCAAGAAATCAGATGACACCTCTTGATGTTAACTTTGGTTTCTGCATTCCGGAAAGCAAGTGTCAGCCCAGCTTTCATTTGATGTTATGTGCTGCCACCCAGCTCGCTCTTCTCCCTCTCTCCTCTCTAAAATTGGCCTGTAGTGGTTACGGGTAATGTAGTTTGCAGTTTCACATTGTTCATATCATTCTCAGTATTGGCGATCCGTGAACACACACTGGCAATGACCGTCTCCTGATGCAGTCTCCTTGTCCTTCACTTGTCAGCTCAGATTTCCCGGCAGGCCACGGTTTTGACAATTAGGGAATTTACATCGTCGAACAAGTTTGTCCTTCAGAGAAGTCCTTTGTTTTGATTAGCCTTGTGACATTGCAGTTTATGTCTCTTGGAAGAAGATGGAACCCCTTTGAAGACGTCTAGTGCAAACAGCTGTTGACGATTTTGGGGTCAGGGTCAGGAACGTTGTTGAGTTATGGTGTTGCGGCATTTTCTGAAGCTAACCTTACTATAGTCACACCCTCGCCCCTCAAAAGACTTGGTGCTCCGCAGCATTGTGGCATCCGAGAAAAATTGTCCTCTACGCCACTACAACCCCTCATGTCATTATTTGGTTTTGGTACCCCAGCTGACATGTTGAGGCCCCAGACACTATCATATGGTCTTCAGATGTAAATCTAAAAACACAGATTTTTAGACTGTACGACAATGTGAGTAAAGTCTGGACAACAGCAGGGACCAAGAAAGTTGAGAAATGTTTTTTTGTTCTATTTTGAGATGCGGTTGTCCAAACGTGGGGACATTCAAATCCCAAACAATTTAAAGCACTGCATTACATGTAGTTGTTTCACAGCTGCATACACTCTGATGGCTATTGCTATCAATGTTCCTGTGGGCTGTGGTATTGTTTCAATATTGTGAAAGGCTTCTGTCTCCATTTCTTTTATTTAGTTTGGATTTACAGAGGATATGGACTGTTTTTTAAGCACTGTCTGACTTCGCATTTATCCAATTCCATTCATTGTCCCCCGGGAGCAGCCTGTTAGATACACAGATACTTTTTTTCCCTCAAGAAAATGTATTTTTGTCACCTTCACAAGCAGACACCAAAGAGCAGTTACATCAGAATATGGTAAAGACATAGCTAACTGACACTGACACACTGGAGCACTGAACTCTGCTGGAGCAGCTTGGCGTTAATTCTCTTTTTAAAGGCATGAAGGCTGAATTGGTACGGCAGTGTGTCATGTTTACTGGCTTTTTGCCAGAAAATGAACCAGAAATCATGCACCTGCACTTTTGAAAATTAGCACATGTTCACAACTAATGACTTGCAAAAAAACTGTGCCTGTAACAAAACAGTAAAAGCAAGTTTTTGCAGAGCAGTGGAAGAGCATGGAATATGAATGTGAAACTAGACAAGCACTGCCAGGGAGAAATAGAGTGATATTTTTGGAAAAACAGCTTGAAGTGTCAGACAGAGAAAAACAGCTTTAATGTAACGGTCTTTGTTGCTCTTAATGTCATCTTGTGTTCCTATAAAAAAAAAGAATTGTGAGGCAGTGTGGAGAATACTGGATAAATTTGTTGGGAGTTTTTATACCCTGGAGTTATAATGTTTTAATTTGGCTCTACCCCCCGGTTGTGAAATTTCCGTGGCCTGCTGCAGCGTAAACAAAACACATTTAGCATAATTGCACCTTTGGTGTAGGCCTCTGTTCAAGGCAAGGTATTGATTTTCCCTCTCCCTCTGTCTGCCTCTCGTTCTGCTCTTTGTTTTTCTTCTTCTCAGCTTTATTTTCCCTTTTGCATTCCTTGGCTGAAGTGCCGCTCGCTTATTCTCTCTCTCTCCATGTGCCCTCTCCAATCACTTGCTCTCTGTCTCAGGCATGGCACTCAAGTAGGAAAATAGTAACAAGAAAGCTCCTTGATTACAGTAGCCAAAATAATGCTCACCTTAATGACACCAAAAGCCTGGCTGCAAACCAGCTGATCTCTCAGTTCCATGTTCAAGTTGCATTTGATAAATCAAATTCTGTTTTCAGTCCGGGAAGAAAAGGGAGGATTATGTAATAAAAACTGTTTTAGTTCTTATCTACCTTGTTTAGTTGTTAAATTGTGTTGTAGCTTTTCTGCAGCATGTGGGAGGAATTCTGCAAGTATGTCTTCCTCTCTGAAATTAGAAAGAGGTGCAGGGGAACTGTTTGGAATTCTACTGTTCATGACACCGGCAGATGCATTTTGTTTTACACGTTTGCAAATCATTTAAATATGCAGTTTGTTAAGAAATTACATTTTAAAAATGCAGGCAGATTTGATAATGTATAAAGTTGAAACACTGCAGTGGGAGGATGCCAACATAATGAAAAAGTCATTCATTAGGGCAAAGGAAATTCTGGGCTTGCAATACATATTGACTCTTGATCATTCACCAGATCCCAAAGTTTGATTTGTTTCCACATGTGGCTGATATGACTTCAATTGAGAACTAGCAAAGCAGGTAACTGAGTAACTGACAGCTCCTGCTTTTTTCATTTTTCCGGGTTTGAAAAGGATTATTATTCCAATCCATTTCCAGGGCTGAAGGAAAAACTTACCTGTATGTCTTTCTTACTGATTTCCATCAGCTATCATTCCCTTATCATTACCCTGTCACTCCCTTGCACAGGAGTGGACATTGAGTGCTGCCAGTGGAGGTTGAATAATGGCAGAATTCTTTTCGTGTAAATTGCTGGCTTCTCATGAATTTTTTTATTCTCAGATAGGGAGAAGGAGAGATGGAAGCAATGGGAGGGGATGCTGGTGGATGTAAAATGGCCGTGCACAGTGCCTGAGCTTGTTCTGCTCTTTCATGGTGTCTTTGTGTCAGTTTTCATCTCTCTCTCTCTCTCTCTCTCTGTTCTGCTGTGAATTTCATGTTGGATTCAAAGTGTCACATTTCACAAACATGCCAAAAAAGGTTTGCAAATATGTCAAGAGATATGTAACAGTAGCCTCATCTCTTCCTTTCAGTCTTCTCTCAACTCAGCAGCCTCATTGACAGCAATGTATAAAACGTATAGACCCATTGTCAGGGGAAAAATAACTGTAGAAAGATTTAATGTAAAATCTGCTGTTTGATTTAAATACATAACTTCACTGTGTGTGTGTGTGTGTGTGTTTGCATTTAAAAGTGCCCTAATGGCTTCTAGTCTGATATTCGTGACCTCCTGGTGGGATTAACCTCCAAACAATGTAAGAAAGAGGCTGGCTCTTCTCCCCCGGGGACGCACTTACAAAGACACACACATGAATAAGGCCAATTATCCCCAACCTATTACAACAAATTATACCCCTCCTGTCTGCGTCTAATTCCCCCTTTTATACATGGTACAAATCTGCTGAATGAGTGTTCAACCCTCGTTTGGCCTATTCTTATCTGGCTGCTGTCACAGGTTTATTTCTGGCCACACTAAAATCACAGCTTCAGGGTTGAAATTACTGTATAACCATAGCGTGACAATAAATTACATGACATATGGACCAAAAATGTTTCCACACAGGTGATGTGTATTGACCCATTCATAACACAGACAGAGAAACACACGTCAAGACAGATAATATAGAAGATTCCACACAGGTCAGCCAGTGCCTGGAAACATGGATTACACAGTGTTTCTCGACGTAACATTTTTGTGCACATTTTATGTAAACAGCCTCTAGATGATTGACTGTCAGTCACGTACAAGTCGGTACACATACATGCTGTCTGTTATTCCCCCTCTGTTTGAATGGAAACACTCTCACGCCTCAGAATGTCCGAACACATGTAAAGTAATTACATTACCAAGAGAATTAACATACATAAGACATGCTTACAAGAACACGCATGGATTCACACCGTACACATACGGTCTAATGAGTACATGTACACACTCCTGCTTCCTACTGTACCTTTCTATAAATACCGTAATTTGCACACGTGTGGATGTAGTGCATTTAAGTGTGTGTGTGTGTGTGTGCGTGCGAGCGTGTGTGTGTGTGTGTGAGTGAGTGAAAGGGGGTAAAAGAGAGAGAGGCAGTCAGGAAGCTATCGAGGGCCCCTCAAGTCTAGTGGAATGCAGAATGAGGGGGATGGGTGAACAAAGTTTGGTCTGACACAGGGAGAGAGAGTAAGTAAGAGAGACTTGGAGAGCAGGGTGTGGTTCTCTGAATTTCAAGACACATGTACACACACACACAGACACACACACTCTACAGTGTATTTTTACAGTATGAATAGGCTCTCACAGATGTTCACTGTTTATATGGCCCTCATCAGCTCCAATTCAACCCTCACCGTTCTGAGCAGCTGTGGCAAGCACACACACA